>NC_056741.1:332880965-333212215 GCF_019279795.1 Protopterus annectens | reverse complement strand
TTTATCTGTGTCTCCCTTTAGCCCAATGAAGAGGAAGCCAAAGAACACTCTCTGTTTTCCACAGGAAATCACCGCCAATGCAAATTAATCACTTGTTCATGTTAGTATGACCATGGAGTTGGTGTGTGTGTGTGTGTGTGTATATATATATATATAATTTGGGGGTGTATGGGGCTTGTTTAATCAGGGGTGTGTGGAGGGGGCCTGGCCTCCTAAAAAAATTGCTTACAGTTAATTTTTTTACCTTTCCTTATTTTGGGTGTTATTTTTTCAGATTTTAGCTTCTTGGCATTGTTGAGATCGGGGTTTCATAGAACTCTTCTCTGTACAATATTACAATTGTATTTAATTATTTTAATGTACCATTAATATCAGCATTTTTGTTATTTAGTGGGGTTTGGCTTTAAAGGCCTGAGCATACCCATAAAGAAGTAAAAAGCCAGTGTCATTCAGAAGCCTTGTAGCTGAAACAATGGTATAGCTATAAGGGGCTATTTGCATATATCCCGTGGGTCTCCACTACAGTTTAAGGCTACTGCACAGTGAATTCTAGTTTTGCTGGGTCTTTCTTGTGCTTTTACTGAATAATTTCAGTGTGTGCCCTTTTTACCCCTTATTTTTTGGCATTTTTGTTCTTTTAAGATATGTTCATGAAATATTTTCCAATACAAACTGTGTGCTTAATGCAAATACTTTCAAAATCTAAATCTTTCTTTTGGCCTTTCCCAGTTAGGGGTTGCCACAGTGGAACTTTGGTCCGCTATTGATTGGCAGTGGATTTTCACTGTGTCGAGTTGCCAGCCCGACGCCCAATCTTCAAAGGCGGCATTCCCATTCACGCACGCACCTACGTGGATGTCTTTCAAAAGTCACTCAACCGTGGGGGGGACATACAGACTCCACACAGAAGACACTCCAGCCGAGAATCAAGCGGGGGAACCTCTTGCTGTGAGGTGACAACGCTAACCGCTGCACCACCGCTGCCTCTCAATCAATTTAATTAAATCAGTTTATTGCAGTGTATATATTTTTACAGCTGTTTAAGATTTATTTTCACAATTTAAATTTTTAATTTAAAAACTTCAAGTCACTTAGTTTTAGAATTAACAATTAGAAAGTGTGCTATTTCTTAAAATATTATTTTTTAATACTGTTTTTTTTTTACGTTTGTAAAGTGGTTTGATTGAACCTCGGAAGTATACCATAGGCATTTATGCCTGTCTTTTTAGATTCCTTTTCTACAGCTTCATTAAGTATGAGACCATTTGTTAGTGGTCTGTCTTGTTCTCTATGCCTTATCCCCTTTCTACTCTGGCACTCTTCTGTCTCACAGACATTAGCCTAAACCTAATTTTAAAGCCTGTAACCTAGTGGCATGTAGTAGTAACACTATATGCAATGGCATGTCTTGAACCGGTTCTTTTGGGCCAAGACCTGTGGTATGGTGGCACGGCTGAAGTAGAAGTCATGTAGGAGGAGGCCAGTGAAGATCAAAAGAACAGCTGTTGTTTCTTCACTTCTACTTTTACAATATGGAACTGTAAATCTCTAGGTGTGCACAAAAGTAAAATCATGGGTGAGACTCTGTGAACCAGGACTGAATATATATACTGCGGTCTCAAAGAGGCAAAGCTGCTGGAAACACCATGACAGAAAAAGTAATAAGCTCCACAGGTACTGAGGTAACTAACAGAGCTTCCCTGCAAGTAAAACAAGAAGCCATGTTGATGGAGAAAGCAAAATTATTCTACTGAAGTAGTTCATAAATAATGGAGATTCCCACGTGTACATGTCCATTAACAGAATCATAAAAGATAAGCCAAAGTGGTCCCCTGAGGTACTTCTGGTAATTAAGCAGGAGTGTTACATTTTAATTTAGATTACATCCAAGTGTGCAGTTAATACTTTTCTGTTTTGAATTATAATTTGTTTCAAGTTGTAAATTCATTTCAGTTAATGCAACATTCTATTTTAGCCATTTCATTTACAGTGCCATACATCTTAGAGCAAGAAATCTGGACAAAGCCATAAATAATGGGGGGACAAAGGCCAAAAAATAGGGACAAATATTGCTCTTATAAACTTAGGAAGTTGACAGAATAACAGGTTTTACATTAGCATACATTTATTTTTCTGAGGGGTATGAAGTTTGAAACTCAAAATGTGTATCATTATTTTCTGACTTCCCTCTTCAACGACTTGCCAGTGATTTGTCAGAAAAATACAAGTTTATGAGAACAGACCAAAAATATTAGGCAAAAATCTGGACATTCTCTGAAAATCTGTACAACTGACAGGTACGTAAACAGTACTGAAATTTCGTTTGCTTTAGTCTAGTTGTGGTACTGGCCTTAATCAATTTTATGATTTTGATATGATTTACAATTTTGATATGATTTGCATGGCTTGTAAGTTTGCTTAATTATGATCCACATTGTTCCTGAAAAGCATCCTTGAACTAGTGAGGTCACTTGGTAAATATATACATTTTCCAAATATATAAATAAAATATAGTCCTTCCAGTGTGTTATGAAGTGTGCTGTCGCAGCCAAAAAGTGCTTAGAGATAAGGCTGCCTTCTCTGTCATAGGTTGGGATAAATACATGTAGGAATGACTGTAAATTAATCAACATTTGAATGTCAGGCTGGTTCACTATGTTACCCTGAGCAAGTCCATCTTGAATTCCCAGTGTTTCCCTCTCTACCCAGTTTTAATGACTTTTCAGAACACTAACAAAATTATTGTTCCAGCTTGTTACACCAACATTCTTTTTTTTTTGCTCAATTTTATTTTGTTTTCCAAGAATATCAATAGTTATAACTACATTTCTAAAAGAATGAAAAATTAACATTTTATATACAATAGTTACAATTGGCCCAATAATGAAGGGAAAACAATCAGTGAAAAGGATAGAGTTACACATTTCAAATGATTTCTTTGTCTCTTATCTCTTATAGAAGAGATTGTGTCCATTTTAAGCATTTCAATAAGTGAAAGAATTTTATTTCAAGGATTATTTGTCCAAGTTTTGAGAAACATTCTCAGTTCCTTGACTTTTATTTCCATTAGTGCAGTTTCTTTCAATAAGATCAAGAAATCTTCAATGGTTGGTTCAGAGGAGGATTTCCATTTCCTTGTGATGTACTTTTTAGCTACTGCAAGTATAGTCCACAAAAGATAGTGATCATTTTTGTTCATTTCTGTTTTTTCTTTGACATTTAAAAAGAATTAGAGACTTTGTTAATACAAATGCGTCAGTGTAGATGGCTTGAAGAACTTTACCAATTTCTTCCCCAGTATTGTATAACATTATTACAATCATATAAAATGTGTGACCAATCTGCTTCACAACTTAATGAACATCTCTAACAAATAATGTTTTGAGAAGAATTTAATTTTGGCCATGTTACTGGGAGTATAAAAGGCTCTATGTAGATATTTCCATGTAAAAATCTTCTAAACTTGTACACTAGAAGTTAATTTGATGGAGTATAATAGATTGGTTTTGCTTTCAGTTGATAGATTTACTGATTGTTCTTTTGTTATGAAATTCCAATAATTCTGATTGGGTTTAACTTCACAAGCTATTACAATTTTATATAGTTTTGATCCTAAATTTGTCCAATTATAATTATTATAAATTGCTTCATACATATAATTTATGAATTTAGGTTTAGTTTTAAAAGATACGTTATTAATTATTCTGCATAGATCCTGAGCATAAGATAGGATACTTTGAAGCACTAGCCAGTCTGCATTTGATATATCATATACATTTATAATTTGTTGACTATCTAGCACTTTCTGATCTTTTATACAGTGCTGTCAGCAAATAAAATTGCTTCATACATGTAATTTATGAATTTAGGTTTAGTTTTAAAAGATAAGTTATTAATTATTCTGCATAGATCCTGAGCATAAGATAGGATACTTTGAAACACTAGCCAGTCTGCATTTGATATATCATATACATTTATAATTTGTTGACTATCTAGCACTTTCTGATCTTTTATACAGTGCTGTCAGCAAATAAAATTCTTTATTCCCAATTAGTAAGTGTATTCTTATGAATTTTATTAATTAAATTTTTTGTAGTGCTGACGGGCATCAACAACTCGCGCCATAATTTTATATCAATATTAGTGTTTATGAAGCTTCTAAATAAGTTGTAAATACAATTTATATAGTTTAGATTAGTGGGTTTTGTTGTGTTGTATTGAAAGTTGGCACATAATATATGCCAAAGTTTATTATTCTGATCTTGTGACAATTTTGTTTGCTATTAGTTTCATTTAAAAATATAATTGTATGCAAAGTCTTCCAGCAGAATAAAAGTTTGGATTTATCCAGTTTATGACTTCTTTGAAAATAGATGATTTAATATAAGTCTCCAAGTCTGGAAAGTTAATTCCTCCTAATTCCCAGGGTCTAATATGATGAGAGAAAGCTATTTTTTTTTTGGATACCAAAGGAAGTTTAGAAGAGTTTTATTTAACTCTTTTAAAAACATTTTATTAGGAATTATGGGAATAGCTTGGGCTATATATTTTATTTTGGGGGGTAATACCATTTTTATTTAATTGTAATCTATCTTCTAGTTTTAAATACAATGCACTCTAATTTTCTGTTTGAACTTTTATAGGGTTTATAATTTTATTATAGTTTAAGGTTAAGTTGTATCACTATTATCAGATAAGATAATCCCTAAATATTCTAAAGAAGAAACCCTTTTACCAATTATATGATTTGTATTTAAATGGAAATCACTTTTCTTATTCAATAATATGTGATTTGATTTAGATTTGCTAAAACAAAGGCCGGAGTTAAAAAACAAATTTCTACTTGTAAGTCCAATTCCTGTATAGATTATTTTGAGACAGAAAGGGTGAGAAGTATATCATCAGCAAAAAGCATAATTTTAGAGTTGAACTGGTTATGTATATTTAAGCCTTTTATTTCTGGATCACAACGAATTACTGATGCAAATAATTCTATTGATAGGACAAATAAAATGGGTGACAAAGAACAGCCTTGTTTTGTACCTTTAGTAATTTCAATGGCTTCTGAGGTAAATTGACCCAGTTTTACTTAAGCAAGATTATTTTCATATATGTTTTTTTATCAGATTGATGAAATGTGGAGGAAACTCAAAGTTCTAAAGCTTTGAAAAGATAGTCCCAATTCAATGAATCAAACGCTTTTTCTCTATCTAATGCAACTATAAGGGCTTCTTGATTATCTCTGTTTAGAATTATCTATAAGAGTTAAAATTCTCTGAATATTGTCATAAGTATGTCTGTTATAAATAAATCATATGTGGTCTTCATTTATAACTTGCGTCAGAGATTTTTTAAATTCTATTAACTAAGATAGACATGAATATTTTATAATTATTATTGAGTAGTGAGATTGGTCTGTATGAAGTACAATGACTGGAATCTTTATTTCCCTTTTAATGGGTGTGATTAGTGAATACCCCCTTTTTATGGGTGTGATTAGTGAATACCCCCAAGAGGGTGGGATTGTGTTTTGTGATTGTATTTCATTTGTTTTATGAAAAAGGGAAATCGCTGAATTTGGAAATATTTTATGTAATTCCATTATTATTCCATCAATGCCTGGAGCTTTACTGTTTTTGCTCTCCTTAATTTTTTCAGTTATTTCTTTCAGGGAGATTTTTTTTTTATCATCAGTTTTTAATTTTGCAGGTTTTTTTATTTTAGTATAATTTGTATCTATATCTAAGAAATTAAATTTATTGTTGTTATTCCTATAATGTTCAGTATAATGCTATTCAAAGGCATCAAAAATATAATTTATACTTGATACTTTTTTATTTCTTCCTTCATGAATAATATTTGTAATATTACTTTCAATGTTTTGTCATTTAATTCTCACTACTAGATTGTGCATATGTTTTGGAGTAACTGAATATGAATTGAGTTTTATTTTTCTAATGCCAAATTTGTTTTATGAGTTAAAATTTCATTGTATTTTTTGTTTAATTCCTCATTTTCTTTTTTTAATATGAGAATCTCTTGTATCATTAATATTAATTTCTATAATTTGTTTTTGAATATTATGTAATTCCAATTCCCACTCTTTTGTTTTATTTTTGAACCAAGTCAGAATTCTACCACATAAAAATGCCTTTAGAGTATCACACAAAAAGTACTATATTTGTATTTTCAGTATGATTGGTTATCTAAGAAATATTGACTTTCTGAAACTAACCACTGCTTAAATTGTTTTATTTTAGTGATATAAGCTGGGATTTTTGATGCATAAATGAATCTTTTAAAAACAATTTGGAAATTAAGTATTACTGAATTTTGGACAAGAAAGGACATGGGGTTATTGAAAAGTTTATTATTTTCATATCTAAGTCTTGGGATATAAAAATTTTGTCTACTCTTGTCTGAGTATTGAATCTGTGATCTCGATGAGAGAACAGTAAGGAATTAGTTTCTTTGTACCTATATGTATCAATTAGTTTTAAATTTTCACTCCACTTCTTAAGATATTTCCCTGTGGGGGTAAGACAAAGGTTTCTTTTATTAGTGGTCTCTAAATTATCTAAGATGCAATTAAAGTCCTTTCATATTATAAAATTACCCTTATATACTTTGTTAATTAGGTCTATATGTTTTTTGACTGTACTTAACCCTATGCCAGGTATCCAGTATATGTTTACCAGTGTCCAATTCTATTATGAAATCATATTATTACAAATAATAGTCCCTCTTTATCTTTATAATTATAAATAATCTGAGGATTAGTTACATTTTTCCTCCAAACTATTAAGATTCCTTTAGTTTTTTTTATATGAAGACTGGGATAGTATTAGGTAATCATATGGCTTTGAAATGAAATTATCATTAGTTTTAAAGTGAGTGTCTTACAGAAATATAACTTGTGCTTTATATAATTTTAAGTATCTTAGTAAATTAGATCTTTTCACTGGATTATTTTAGCCCATTAATATTTAAAGAAAGTAAGGTTAAATCTGTCATTTTTATATGTCTTTATGGTGTACATTATAATTAGAGACATTGTCAGAATTCTTTCTTCACTAAGGGACTGTGTAACTATGTTACTGATGATGTACAATACAATCAGACTGAGTTTTCCCATTTGGTGACACGAAATACGTTTCAATATAGGCCAAAAAAGAAAAAAAAAGTAAAAGACTTATAGATAAACATATTTAACCAAGTAAACAATGAATTTAATGACCGTTTTAACAAACATGAAGTAAAGAACACTCACAATCTGAGAGAACAGGTATGTTCAATTAGATTATTCCTCAGGTCTACCAACAAGACTGAAGAAACACAAGCGTCTCTGAGCTCCAATTTTGAGTATCCTGAAGCTATCAAACTTATTAGAGTTAGTGTTGAGTCTAATAATTAAGAAAAATATCATTTGAATAGATTTAGTATGGAAGTTTAATTACATAACCTCAATTAATTTAAAATTTGCAAAGTAATGACTTTTTGTAGTTTACTCTAAAACATTAAAATTACAGAGAGTATTCATGGATGTTTGCTTCTATATAGAGTTGTTTTTTGTAGAGCTTTAGAAACTTAAATTACAATATTAATAACAGTATATGGTATTAGTAATAACTAATTAAATGCTTGTTAGTTCACTTCCATGTTAACATATTTTTATGTATTAGTAGCGCTTCCTTTAATTTTGGGTATTAAAATTTATTTTACAGGAAGAGAAATTCATAGTAATTATATATTTGATAATTTCTACATTCTACATTGCAATACAAAATTTAAAATATTATCATGGATTAGTGTTTTGAGACAGTAAGATAAACAATTCAGCAGCAGCTTAACTGTTTGCTGTTAACAATATTTTCTTATTTTGTGAACAGAATATATTTCTAGGTTGCCAGCATCTTAAATATAATGGTGTTATGACAATTAAACCAATGCGCAGTAATGTAACTAGTTTTATGATTCTAATAATAACAAAAACACAATATGTTCCGGTTTCAAACATGAACATGACTACTGTATTAAATACAGACTTTAAAATTTGGCATGTTATGTTTTAAATTATATTCAGAACTGTTTGCAGAATTCTAATGTTTTCCTTTTTATGTTAATGTATGCATTTAGTTGCACTGAAACATCATAAATAAAAATAAAGCTGTGAATTGAGTATAACCCTTTACAATATTTAATAAAGGAACCATTTATATAAACTTTTATGCTCAGGAATAGCACATTTTCTAAGCCAGAAATTTCGAGTATTACTCGGAGTTTCCCCTATGTGACCCAGTATCCAGCCCACATGACCAGACTGCACAAAGGACATCAATGAATCATGTGCAGGCAATATGGCAATGTAAACTGTAGTAAACTGCAAATGGCAAAACAAAAACATACATAATGTAATAATTATATGTATCTAACAAATTAAGAAATGTTGTATGACTACAATCATATTTCTGCACAAAAATCCTGTTAATGCAAACAAACATTGCAAAAGCATTGCTAAATAACAAGGCTAATAGAGACTGTACAAAACAACCTGACTGAATGTAATTTAATTAGCTTAACTAAAAGTAGACATCATTTCATTTTTTTTTTGAGAATCTGAACAATGTTACTGAACTTCAGCTCTTCAGCCCTTGCCTAATGAAAATCTACAGACATCATATCCCAGTTTAGTACATACAATGATTCACTCTACTCATACTGCAGTTTACTTTAAGGGGAATTTACTCTTAATAATGACCCTTGGCAAAATGTGCAGGTCTTTAAGTTTTACACTGCATTCAGTAGAAAGAGAATTGTCAGTGACAGTTTTACTAAAGTGTTTGCTCCTAAAACAAAAAACAGCAGCTCACATTATGAATAATGATGTGCTGCCTTTAAAAAACTTCTCTAATAATTTACTAAACATACGAGTTAAACATATGGAGTTTTCTCACTAATTATGTAAAACACTTCTGTAACTGACTTCTGGTACAAGGATTTGGCTCCGTGAATAAAGTAAAGTCCATTCAATCAAATTATCATTCAAGAGAGAAAAAAAATACTTCTCCAAAGAGTTTTAAAATAGACTGCAGATCTTTAAACGAAAAAAACGTTACTAGCTCTACATTGTATTTTAAGCCGTCTTTACTATTAGAGAAGTGTGGGTTAGTTTACTCCCCTGCGAGACTAGAAATGTTTGTGATTTAAACTATGCTGTGTTTTCTTCCAAATAATGCACTTCACAATCTAGCAATGTGTTACGGACACCAACTACATGTCAAAAATAACTATTATGTAAGTGCTAATGTTATTTATTCATAAAACAGAGCAAGTTCAGGGAATCTTATTGTGTAGTCCGTGTTTCATTCAGCACGATCCTATGATTCACGAAAGCGAACATTTACTTTACTTTGGTTGTCATGGTTAGCAGCCTAGGGAGAAAGTGTGAGATGTATGCATTCTCATCAATTTGAGCTTAAAGAATCATGATTCTAAGCATACAAGGTGTTCCAACAAAGAAAATAGTGTAATGCTTTATATAGTTAAAGACAGTCTAGTGAACACATATTTTTTTAGAACTCGCAACTGAGCTAGGATGAAAGATTGCTATTGTCAAATGGCTTCTCAGAACTTTACACAGTTAAACAGAATTACCATCATATTCATTGTTTAACTCAGAAGCCATTAATAAATTAAGCAACACATTTAAAATGAGAAAGTTTGTTCTAAGTAAATCAAAATAATGAATTTACACTATATTAAGAAATATTTCAATAAAATAAACACTGTTTTCCTATATTTAGAAGAAACTGAACATTACAACAGCTACAAATCTATATGAAATAAACATTTTAAAAATATTTAAATCTATAGATTTCACTACATAAGTAAATATGATTAATAAACCTAAATTATGGAAGTATGATTTTTACTATGTAAGAAACAGGTAACATAACTTTTAAATATAGACAGAAATCTAAGTGGAGAGAGATATAAATCAGTGTGCTGGAACACTAAGTAAAGTGAAAGGTACTTTAAAAGTTTAAACATGAGATCATATCTTAGTTGAAGCTTTGAGAGATTTAGTGGTTTCTAAATTTTTGAGTTCAGTTCTTAGTTTATTCTTCCTTACATCAGTCCAGGTATTTGTTTCAGAGGATCTCTTCAAAGTAGTATATGCTGACCAGTCCATTTCTTCAGGAACTGAAATTATACTGCTGCTTTTGATGAAAAAATAAGATTCCTCAAGATTGTTGAAGATTCTCATGTCATTATTGTAATAGATTCTGATTTTTGCAGGATAGACAAGTTGTGCCTTTATTTTATTTTGCTTAAGGAGTTTTACCAGAGGCCAGGTTTTCTTTCTTAGTTCTAGTACCCTTGAATAGTCATTGTCAAATCTTAATTTGACATTGTTTGTATGTTAAAGGACGTTTCCTCCACGCTGACCTAAGAACCAGTTCTTTGTCCAGAAATGATAGAAATTTTATCACAATTGCTCTCTGAGGTGCATTAGGTGAGGAGGGTAATGGTTTTCCAGTAGCCCTGTGTGCTCTATTCCATTAGATAGACCTTCTTTTAGATCTAGTATTTCAGGTAGCCAAGAGTTTAAGAATAAAATGATATCCTCACCTTCAGATTTTTCTGGAAGGCCAAATATCCTTATATTTTCTTTCTCAGTTCTCTAAATCATCTACTTTATTTATTAACCAGCTATTCTGCTGAAGGAATTCACATTGATTTTCATCTTCTTTCAGTCTACCATCTATGTCATTCAGAGAGGTTTCAATATCTAATAGTTTTGCTTGTTGTTGTTGAAGAATTTCCTTGAAGATATCAGCTTGTTTTTGGCAATTTTCTTTAAGATTTTCTACTTTTTCAGTGAATCTGTCCATTTTCAAAAATAAATCATGCAGAGTATCACACATCATTTGCATTTCCTCTTTCAGAGTAGTGTCAGAATGGGAGTTCTTTGAGTTATTCATTTCCACACAGTTGTAGTAATTGCCAAGTTATTTTGACAGGAAATTTTCCTTCAAAGTTGGTAATCTTATAGTTCAGAAGCTCCTTTATAAGATTTTTCAATTTTGTTTGAAAAAAAAAATGTTCCTGATTTCTAGTATGAACTTGTGGAACTCAGAAAAGTTGCTGCTAACAGTTGACCATCTAGGCTCTGCCCCAGTGTTACACCAACTTTCTGACCTACAAATGGATTTGTGTTTTATATGGGCTGGCAAGTAAAAGAGGAAAGAAGTGCAAGCAGATGGCGGATGTAAGAGCAACTATTTACACTTGCGACATGCTATACACTTTTTTTTTTTTTTGCTGTTTGCTACTTGCTACGTCATGTTTATGGACAATTTAATTTGCTTTGCTAATAATACATATTGAATATGGCTCTAAAGGAAAATTAGCACAATAATAATAATAAAACAAATGCTGCTACCCATGACGAGGTAGTAAACTGTGTCCTGAAATCAGGGGAGAGCACAACATAACTAAATGAGGAGAGGTAGCGCCTACCAAAAGTGATAAAGGCACTACAAACAAAAGTACACACAGCAAGGTATAAGGCCACCCATGACATCAAAAACAGGTCTCATGTGGGCTTGCTGAGTCTAATTATGGCAGCTGCTAAAAAAACAATTACTAAAAAATGGAAATCAAAGTTTAAACCAACTTTTCTAGAAGTACTGAATATAGTAACAGGGATAACACAACTGGAAATGTGATAGAAAAGGGTAGAAGTAAATCACATAGAAAAATGGGAATTGTGGGAACAATACATGCAGAATAATGTTTTGGAGGGGCAATGAAGATTAAAAGAAGGCTGGATTTGAAAGAACTATGTAATGTTTGAATGGCAATGACTGGATAGATTATACGTGATGTATAATGTTTGCAACTAAAAATATGTTGGCATGGTTGTTTTTCATTAATATAAATGTATAATTGCCTATGTCATAAATGATAATTTAATGAGGATGCTTCTTGTTTAAAAAAAAAAAAAACACAGGTGTTAGGGCAATGCTCACAACAACTAGACTGGACCGTTGGTAAAGTGGTAGGACAATATTCACAACAATAGGCTTGGACCACCAATGAAGTGGTAGGACATCTGATAAGCAGTAAGACAGTGTTTACCGCACTAGGTCTGCAGCACTGGTGATGTGGGAAGAGCTTTGACATCTAATGAAGTGGTAGAACAATGTTCACAATGATATAACTGGATCACCAGTTAAGTGGTAGGACAATGCAAAGTCAGCATTCTGGGTCTGAGAAGCAGTCACACAGCTGAAAGACCATGCACACTAAGAATAAGCAGCTGATAGCCAGCTCTTCTACTGTTCCAAGGGTGTAAGTAGGGGGGCACAGTTGTAGGAATTGGAGGCAAGAGTTTAGCCTTGTGTAATAAAGAGCATCCTAGGGCATAAGGCATTAGAGCACATATTTTCTAAAAGCACATGTGTTGTGGCATGTACAGCTAGTCAACATGTGTACTCTACAATCCTCAACCTGAAACAGTCAGAAAAATGAACATCAAGACAAGCCAAAAAAAGCATGATTTGCCTTGAAAATAAATGCCACTACCTTCTCATTCTACTACTCTTGATCCACTCCCACAAGAAGAAAACAGCTGAATGTAAATCTCCACTACATAGAGTAAGCTCTGTATACACTTCATAGGGTTACCTAAGGGAGCTGAAAGGCATGTGCTAAAATGTGATAGATCCCAAATACACATTCTACCTTTCTCTAAAAAAAAAAATTATATATATATATATATATATATATATATATATATATATATATATATATATATATATATACACATATACATACATACACTATACAATCTCGAAATACTGAAATGTAGAATTTCAGTATTTCGAGACTGAATAGTCGAAAAACCACATACATGAAAACCCACAATCACGAATACTACAATCGCGACCATTCACACACACATAGCAGGACATAATCACACACACACATACACCTACCTAACTAAACAAACATAACACACACAAACACACTTAACCTACCTATAAGCAGGGGGGCAAGCCCCCCCTGCACCACCCATGTGTGGGGCTGTGCCCCCCTCCACACACATATATTCTAACTCCGAGGTCGCACTAAACACACAAACACACAACAGACACCACCACACACACACACACACACACACACTAAAATCCCTACCCATTATCCTCAAACACACACTTACTGAAACCCCAGATAAATCCACAAACTGCACCACACGTCACAAACGCGACACCACGATAGCGGCGGATTCAGCATAGTATAGTTTTGGTTAACTGCACTTTCCACTATTCAGTCTTGATGTACTGAATTTCAACATTTCAGTATGTCGAGATTGTCTAGTGCATCTCTCTCTCTTATAAATATATATATATATATATATATATATATATATATACACACACACACACACACACTGTATGTGTATATATATATATATATATATATATATATATATATATATATATATATATATATATACACACACATATACACACACACATACATACACAGACTATATTTATATATATATATATATATATATATATATATATATATATGTGTGTGTGTGTGTGTGTATACAAAGTATATAGATATATATATATATCTACAGTGGATATAAAAAGTGTACACGCCCCTGTTAAAATGACAGGTTTTTAGGATATAAAAAAATGAGACCAAAATAAAACATTTCAAAACTTTTTCCACCTTTAATGGTGCCTTTAACCTATACAATTTAATTGAAAAACAAATTTGTTAGGGGAAAAATATAAAAAAATAATAAATGTACGAATGCTGATTGCATAAGTGTGCACACCCTTAAACTAATACGTTGTTAAAGCACCTTTTGATTGAATTACAACTTTCAGTATTCTTGGGTACACACACCTGCAATCAATTAAAGAGACTATGACTAAACCCAAATAAAAGTTCAGCTGTCCTAGTAGGATTTTCCTGACATTTACTCAGTTGCCTGCTACAGCAAAATCCATGGTTCACAAAGAGCTTACAGAGCATCAAAGGGATCTCATTGTTGAAAGGTATCAGTCAGGAAAAGGGTACAAAAAAATTTCCATGGCACTGGATATACCATGGAACACAGTGTAGACAGTCATCAAAAAGTGGAGAAAATATGGGACAACAGTGACGCTGCACAGAAATAGACGTCCCTCCAACAAAAACTGGTCAGGGAGACTGCCAAGAGACCTAATGGAACACTGAAGGAGGTCCAAGAAATTCTGGCAAGTACTGATTGTGTGCTACATATGACAACAATCTCCCGTATTCTCCATATGTCTGGACTATGGGGTAGGATTGTAAGACAAAAGGTTTTTCTTACACAGAAAAACATCCAGGCCGGGGTAAAATTTGCAAAACAATACATCATGTCTCCCAAAAGCATGTGAGAAAATGTGTTATGGTCTGATGAGACCAAGGCTGAACATTTTAGCCACAAATCCAAAAGGTGCATTTGGTACAAAAACAACACTTTTTGGCTTTTCTTCAACTGGAACCGGGCCTTTAGTCAAGGTGGATGGAATTATGAGCAGTTCCAAATACTAGTTACTTTTGGCCCAAAACCTTCAGGTGTCTGCTAGAAAGCTAAAGATGAAGAGAAATTTCACCTTTCAACATGACAATGACCACAAGCATACATCCAAATCAACAAAAGAATGGCTTCTCCAGAAGAAAGTTAAAGTTCTGGAATGGCCTTGTCAGACCCCAGACCTAAATCCAATAGAATATCTGTGGGGTGACCTGAACAGGGCTGTGCACAAGAGATGCCCTCGCAATGTGACAGATTTGGAGCACTTTTGCAAGGAAGAGTGGGCAAATATTGCCAAGTGAAGATGGACCATGCTGATTGACTCCTACCCAAGAAGACTGAATGCTGTAATTAAATTGAAAGGTGCTTCAACAAAGTATTAGTTTAAGGGTGTGCACACTTATGCAACCAGCTTATTGTAAGTTTTTTTTTTTTTATATTTTTTTCCCCTAACAGATTTGTTTGTTTTTCAACTGAACTGTACAGGTTATAGGTCTCATTAAAGATGGGAAAAGTTTTAAAATAATTTATTGTGGTGTCATTTATTAATATCACAAAAACCTGGCATATTAACAGGGGTGTGTACATTTTTTATATCCACTGCATACACACACACACACACACACACACACACACACACACACACACACACACACACACACACACACACACACACACACACACAAAACAGGCACAGTCAGTGATGCTAACAAGCATTCTACTATGAGAGAAAAATAGCTGCAAAACAGAAACCCACTTAAATGAGAAGGCAGATTCAGAATATGTGGCAGAGATCTTTGCCTTACATTACTGTATGAAAAAAAGCAGCCCAACTTCTCAGAAAAGCAAACGCTGTGACCAAGTCTACTTCATCAACAGGCAGAACTCCACAACGCTGCTATACTTAGGATGGGAGGACACTACATTCCCTCATCTCTACCTTTTATACCATGTTAGGTTATACAAAACTAGGAATTTATAACAAAGAGTGCCCTGTCAAATAACTAACGGAAAGGAGAACCGTTAACACGTTGTTTAAATGCAGATCTAAATTTAGGCCATGAGTATAGCTTAGGGTTGCCAGCTTAACTCTTTCTGGATGCCTGCTTTCAGTGATTTCTCCCCAGTTGCCATAAACACAGTTAGAAACTCTCAATCTGCATACTGTCTTGTGCTTTATTCTACAGTTATTACAGATATTTGGATTTAATTTAAAATATTTATTTCAAATTTTATAGCACAAACTACTGATACAATATATAACAAAAAGCAATACAGTCTCACAATAAAAACAGACTTAGCATTAAAACTACTCTGCCTTTAAATCTCACATTCATCTAAACAGCATTGCACATTGTTTTCCCAAGTTTGGGATGATAACATTTTAAAATGTTCTAAGAAATGACAGTATTAACAGCAATCATATCTTACATCAATAACAGACCTGAAAATGTATAGCATGGTCTGAAAATACATGTTTAGTATAAAACAATACATAATGACACAATTGGTCTTGCAGCTTTTGAAAAATGAAGTGTAATATTGTATATTGAATTTTACCTCACCCATTCTTGAACATCTTTCAGTAGTATTTATCATTTGTACCATTTTGAATCAAATTCTGACAGGTTTTGTGCTTCATTTTTAATGGGAAGTGTGTGTGACACTGATTCATTGCCATTCTATGTTTTTTTTTAGTGTGTCGCTTTGGATTGCTTACTCTAAAACGGACACCATTCCTGTCACACACACACAAGATGTTTACTTCTTGCCAATCCCAAAGTATATACAATTATATAAATTCCACACAGGAGCGATAACCTTAGCCACAATACTCAATAGGAACAAGGGAAGGTAACAACTTCCTGGAACACTACCAAGCTTTCTGCATACACACCATCATTCCACTGAAGCAAAAACTTGAATTGAGCAACTTCTGGGCATTACCCTCCCTATCATAACTAGAAGTCATCTCTGTTATATTATTACAGTCCCCATTGCTCTCCTTTGAAATACCACTGAGTCTTACCTTAACGGACTGAACCATCAATCACAGAAAGTGTACAAAGTACACAAAGCTCATACCAATATTTTAGAAGAACGAACAATGAAGGATTTAACAAATGGAGAATGGAAGACAGGGACAATAAACTGGACAAAAGGATGCAGATCAAGTGCTTAAAAGGTTAATGAAGACTGAATTATCCTCATGAGATATACAGAATGTTTAAACAGCACATGCAAAGCTGAAAAGGCTACAGAGCTATGTCTGTTGATGCAAAAAAAAAAATCCAAGGAAAGACAAACTGTAGGCCAAGGAAAGACAAACAGAGCCTGTAGCCTACAGTACTACTCATACCTCTCAACTGTACAGATTCACAGAATGTCTAGATTTTACCTCAATATTTTTTTCATAAAACTGTGGTTTTCTGGCAAATTTGTGGCATATCATTAAAGATTTCAGTTAAAAAATAATGACATACATTTGAGTTTCAGGCTTTATACTCTTCAGAAAAATAATGCTAATTCAAAACCTGTTACTATATCAACTTTCTGTTACTATATCAACTTTCTAAGTAAAGTTTGTAAAAGAAATACTTAAAAATGTCCTTATTTTGTGGCCTTTATCCCCTTTTATGTATGGCTTTGTCCAGATTTCTTGTTCTAAGAGGTTGAGAGGTATGACTACAATCTAACATATGGATTGTGCAGACAATATTTAATAAGACTGTCCAAAAAAAAAATCACCGATTTACTCCCGCTTCCTTGAGACATCTCAAGCAAAGATCAGGCAAGCATTGCAAGTCTAAAACCTAAGGAAAAAGCCAGCAGTGAAATGTGACCCATTACACAGAGCTAAGAGCAAGAACTTAGAGAAATACAAAAATGTATTCCAAAAACTTACATCCAGCACGTCTTGGTCACAATCATTTGAACTTCAAAGCCAGATGATGCCATTGAAATGGACCTCTATTGCAGCAGCACACCAGACAGAGTGGTGCTCAGCCATCATAATAGTATCCTTGGTGGAGTGACCTACTTGGGACATTCTTGACCAATGTAATGGAACACACATACAAGGAATTGATTACATTTTTTATCATATCCCTTGCATGAATCATTCAGAGCTTTTCTGTCTTAAGGAGAACAGATAATTCAGAAAGCAGAGAAGAAACTCGTAAAGTGAGACAGTGCTTATAAAAAAGCCACACATTATCACATGACTGCATTTAAAAAAGCCACAACACACATGACTGACTGCAGGTGTTGAAATCTGCTTCCAAACTACAAACTTTGCAGCATGCATCAAAACAGCATCTTTCTTTGTACAGTGTCAGAACAATACAATGACAAATGGACATAGTCTTAACATTAATTATAATAATCAAGTTTGTTCATAAAATGCATACCAGGAAAAGCTTATGAGACAGGATGCCCTTGCTTACTTCTAAGCAAAGTAAACAAGGAAAAAAGCCTGCATCTCAGCCTCATGGTAAGGGAATGAGCACTGCATTTAGACAATCTGTCAAAGTCTAGATGATAAACAAGGCAGTTACTGTCACTGAGGTCACATCTGGAAAGCTTTATTCTGACCACAGAATCACTATGCAGTTCAGGCATCCAGTTGTTTTGCTTTTAGGTAGTCAAGTACAGTCTCAAGTTAAGTCTTTTCAGGAGCCTTACCTGGCTACACCTGCCCCCCCCTCCTTTAATATACATACATATGGAACAGGTACACAACTCTGTTGCACAGGGTTAACAATATGCTTCACAAATCATGGAACTAGATAAAACACCTTGTTTACTGCCACTACGATCAAAGTTGAACTCTTGTTGAGTTGCATTCTGAAAATGCTGCCTTTAAATGCTGGCTTCTGCTGAGCTCAATTCGACAGGCTGTAGCCCTGAGGGACCTGATGTCAGATGACATCAGCATCAGTGCCGTCCGGTTTTGAATTAAATTTACATCTGGCAACCCTAGTATAGCTGTAGCAGAGTACGCCCAACTAACTTCATATGATTGGTGCACAGACTCTACAAGTCTATATGCTTCAAGTTCAAAAGCATTCAGCTAGCTGCTTACCTTTATTTTAATCTGCTGTTAGCCAAACAGCTACAGACTTGGCCTTGTGTAAATCTACAGACAGCCTCTTTCAGTGTACTGTGAGGTCAGGAATTGGCAGCCTGCCCATCTGAAAATATTAACTTCTGGCTGATGAAATTCGGCTGCAACATACAGTCGAACTTTTTTACATCTCCCAGACTTGTTTTATGCCCTGGACAAAAAAATCTTTATATGGCATACATCTAAAGGGGCCAACAATTAGGATTAAGCACAATTTCAAAGAAAACAAACAATGATCAAATTCAAAATAATTTAAATGTCAATGCCATTTTAAGCAAAAGTTCTGAATTTCATTATCAGGGAGTACCACTCTGGAAGATGTATTAAATATATAGCATTTTAAAATGTTTCAATGAATCACATTTGAATGTACATATACTTAGAACAGTAGCAGCATGAAAACGTAATTCATTTGGTCATCCCATTCTGAGCCTCTGAGTCTTTTTTTCTGCTCCGCTTAAAAGTGATTTCTTCAATTATTTTTCTCTTGTTATAGGTTCATAGGTAGATACTGTGCTATCGGCCAAAGGGCCTAGGTAAGCCTAGCCAACAAGGTTTCCTGGCTTACGCCACCCAAGAAAGTAAATTTCCTGTGCCCCTGTTGAGCAGAGCCACAGACGTGATCCCCGGGGTGTATTTCCTATTTCCCATCCACCCATCAAGATTGCTAATGAGGAACTTTGCTTGACATAGACGGGTAGCTTGTTCCAGAGTATAGAAAGTCTCTGGGACAGGAATCTATCCCTCCAGCATGTCCTGTTTATTGTGGTGACAAGGTTTAGGTCCCTAGCACATGTAGCTCGGAGGAATTGGGATTTCTTAAGGTGTAGCATGTCCAACAGCTCTGGGTTTAACACAGCTTTATATGTTAGGCAGAGATCTCCTCGGAGTAGGCAAAATGCTACAGAGTAAAGCTGGAGTTTTTTGAGATGGTCAGTGTAGGGCTGATGTTTGAGGCCAGTAATCTTCTTTGTGAGGTACTTCTGTGGCCTTTACAGCTGCTGCAAATGTCTTGTGAGGTACATTCAAAAAGGGGTGTTGTACTCTATAATGGGTCGAATGAGTGCTGAGTAGAGGGGAACAATGACCTCTTTTTTCCTGGATGAGAATCTTTTTGTGATGAGGTGTGCCACATAGAAGAATGATTTCCTGACTACTGTGGCGATGTGATTATCAAAGGAGAGACTACTGTCCACCTGGGTCTCAAGGTCTCTTATCACACATTCGGCATTAAGTACACTGATGTTTATGTGGTAGTTCATGGGTACAGAGTTTTTACCAAAGGAGATGACAATGCACTTTTTGGCATTAAGCTTGAGGCCATGCCTCTGACACCAGACATCTGCCTCAGTGAGGCCCTTCTGTAGGATGTCCACATCATTTGGGGACTTGACTATGGCTCCTAGTTTGCAGTCATCTGTGAACTTCATTAGCCAGAGGCCTTCTGTGTTAGCCTGTACTTCAGAGAAGTAGATACCCAATAGGAGAGCTCCCAGGACTGAACCCTGTGGTACTCCACTTGTCACTGGTTTGAAATCAGATTTGGAGTCTGCAACTTTTATAGTGTGGGTTCTGTCAGTGAGCTAATTGGCAACCCATCTTGTGACATAGGGATTTATACCTAGTTTAGTCAGTTTAGCTATAATTCTAGAATGCGGGATGGTGTTAAAAGCCTTGGCGAGGTCAAGATAGGCTGTGTAAACCACCTTACCCTCTTCTACGGCTTTGGTGACTGCCTCAAAGAAGTCAATCAGGTTCAGAAGGCATAGTCTGCCTTTCACAAACCCAAACTGGGTGGGGTCCAGATGCGGGATGGTGTTAAAAGCCTTGGCGAGGTCAAGATAGGCTGTGTAAACCACCTTACCCTCTTCTACGGCTTTGGTGACTGCCTCAAAGAAGTCAATCAGGTTCAGAAGGCATAGTCTGCCTTTCACAAACCCAAACTGGGTGGGGTCCAGAGTTTAGAGGTTACCAGTGTCTTTGTTTATGTTCCATGGCCTTGCAGACCAGGCTCATCAGGCTAATAGGGCGATAGTTCCCGGGATCAGTGGTGGCTCCCCCTTTGTGGAGTGGGATAACTGTTGCTGTGCGCCATTCAGTGGGCACAAAGCCTGACGTGACACTATCATTGAACATGGTGCTTAGGTGGGGAGCTAGTTCGTTCTGAAGTTTGTGTAAAACACAGCCTGGTATGTTGTCCGGTCCCATGGATGCTGTGTTTTTTTGTTTTAGGGAGTGCAACTTTTACCTGCATAGATGTGATTACAGGGACTCTGCATTCTTCCTGTATAGATATGGGCCCTTTAGGGGGTGAGAGGGGGTAAAGTTAGCAATGAACTTATCTGCCAGGATGCTGGCAATATCAGTTGGTTCTGTAATTAACATGCCATTATGCTGTAACTCAGAGCAGATCTGGGTGTTGCCATTGAGATTTTTGATATAGCTATAGAATGCTTTGTAGTTGCCCTTAGAGTCAGTGGCAATTTTGTTTTCATAGCTAGCTTTGGAGGATCTTATAAGGGATCTCAGCTTCTTAATGAGGCTGACCAGGGAACTCCTCCTGGGATTTTACTCTATTTTGCAACAGTTTCTTCCTTCTGCTTTAGAGTTTGTTTATGGCAGGGGACCACCAGATTGGCTTCCTTTTTTTGGAGGATAGCATCTTGGTTCTGGTTGGGATAGCACGATCCCTGCACTCGTGGAAGTGCTTATAGAGTGCATTTGTGTAGGATTCAGCAGTCATAACTGTATTGTCCATCTGCATAGGTGTCATGAAATTCGCCACTTCTGTCTTAAAATGCATGAAGTTGGCTTTGGAGAAATTTTTTACCGTGTTTCCTTAGTGGTGGTGGGGGGGATGCGGATATCTAGGGTGATTAGCTTATGGTCGGATCTGACAAACGAGGAGTTGATTTCAGGTGTGGAACACCGGTTACTCATGTTGGTAATGACTAGGTCTAGAATATTGTTGCCCCTGGTAGGGGTGTGGATAAGTTGATCCAGGGCATTGGAATTTATGAATTCCAGAAAACGTTGAGTGAAGGAGTTGGTACATGAGTAGTTTTCCAAGTTAATGGTGGGGTAGTTGAAATCGCCCATTATTAGGGTGTTTGGTTGAACCCTAATATTTTACAGTATATCAAGAAAAGAGGAGTGGGAAGCCTGGGGCATGGTGGGGGATCTGTAGCAAGCTAAAATTTGGATTGCAGTTTTGCCCAGAGTTATTTGCACTTGGATAACCTCGGATGCATTATGCTGTGCAACTAGCCTGGAGGTGTGGATATCCTTAATGAATATGGACACACCTTCGCCTTTGGTGTTCTGGTCCAGGTTAGATGGCCAAAAAGTGTGGTATGAGTTATAGCCTGGTAATGCACGGGTGCTCTCTAGAGCCTTGAACCAGGTCTCAGTCACTGCACAGATATCGATGTTCTCCATTTTAAGGAGTGCTTCAAGTGAGTGCATTTTGAGATTTAGACTTCTAGCATGGAGAAGCATTACCCTCAGTTTTTGCTGACCTGTTCCTGTTAGGGTGGTGAATTTGTCATTTTAACTTTGCCTAAAAAAGGCAGTATAGGGGCAGCAAGAGCCTTAGCCAGTATCTGGAATCCCAGGGGCGACAGGTGCAGGCCATCTCTGGCAAAGCATCGTGGTCTGTCAACCATGTCATCCTAGGGAGACAGATACTGGATCCCCTTAGAATCACCAGTAGCTTAGTCAATTGTTGAAGTCAATCATTTTGTCCTTGTACTGCGGTATCATTCTGGGAGATGGCAGGATGCTACTCAGGGCTAGGGTCACACCTGCCTGGGCTACAAGATCAGAGAGCTCTTCCATGTCTCATTTCATGTAGTCTAGGGAGGTACGTCTCAAGTCGTTCACACCAACATGAACAATGACAGAGTCATATTTGTACTTGTTGTGGAGTGACCTGAGTGCGTGGGTTATGCGGCCGATCCTGGCACCCGACAGGCAGCTGACAGTAACCTTCTCCTTGTTTAGCCTGGTGAGTGGGACATCAGTGTGCCCGACTATAGAGTCACCTATGACTAGTGTGTTGGGCATGTTGGTTTGCCTTATGGGATGTGGTTTATTGGTACACTGAGTCTGTGGGCTATGTGTCATTTGGGTTGTGTTGGGGGGTGGAGGTTGCTTGCGTTTATGCTTTGGAGGTCTCTGTTGCTTGAGCAGATTATTATTGAGAGCCTCTGCGAATGTTTTTGTGTTTCTATGTGTGAATTCTGGTGGGACTATGTGATCAAATCCTACTTATCTCCTTTCTTAACTGGTGTATGTATGAGAATGCTCAACTTTCAAAACTGCAGCTCTAGAAAAAGCTGAAATGTATGCATTTACTTTTATTTGCTAAAAGATGTTTTCCAGCATTCCGCACTTTTTTTAGATGTTGCAGTTTAGTTTACGTTAAGGTTTCTGATGTTTGTTTATCTGCACATATATTTTTCCCTGTTTTTGAAACATTTGGAGATGGTTATTGGGCATAATCCACCTTTGTAGTCCTCATTATATTCACTTGATCAGTGATCTCACCACTTGAATTTACTACAAAACAAAACTGCCTATTTTCTAATTTAAAAAAAAAAACAAAAAAACACTTACAAGTCTATGCAAAAGATATTCTGCCAGTATTGTATTCAAATGCTACACCACTTTTCACTAAAGCCTCCTCTAGCTATCCATAAGCAATATAAAAATCAACACATTTCCATAACACGCTCCTTCCTTGGGTACGGTGTTCCATTTTTATACTGTGGTTTTGGAAAAAAAATGTTCCCCATGCAATAAAATCAAAATCCCCGTAAACCCGCTAAGCAGTGGGACAACCACCCATAGAGGCCCAACAAAATTTTTAATTTCTCTACAACCCATAATATCTCCTAATATTCTCTCTCTATCCTTACACTAACAGCACAGCCCTACCCTCGTATATTGAGTCACTGGATTATTTCACCATTAGTAGAATCCCTTCTGCCATCAATATTTCTTTCAGTCTTTTTCTGTATGGTGTTAGGAATTGGTTTCAGCAATAACTTGCAGAGTGGCAATACCAGAGCTGCCCCACTTCACACCACCTGCCTAGCTGTACACACAGCCATGGCTGACACCCTTGCAATTACTCTGTAAGGTTGCATAGCATGACATTTTTGTATATCAGGTACAAATACACAACAGTAACACTGCTCTCTCCAGCATATTGGTGTCCTTCTCAAAGCAGGGAGTCATTAGTCATAGCACAAAGCATTATTCTAAGGCCACAGACAGTGTGGCCAAGTTTGGAATAACCTACCACACCCAGTTTGTGGCTGCTAGAGACTGGAATGTACAAGAAAATGGAATAACGTCCCCTACATTGACAGTGGGGAGTGAGACAGTAGGTACATTGAAGAGATGGTAGAATGTGCACTGATGATCGCATTTACCCCAACCCCATGGGAGAAAATGTTCCTGCATTATAGGGAGGCAGTAGCACTAGTTACTCCTCCAACTTTCCTGCAGGGATGCACAACTACTATAGGAAATGCAATTCACTGGGACAGGGGACTCAAGGCAGCATATATTCACAACAGGAAGGTCAAACCACACACATCAGACATACTTCCAGAGTAACCAGGACATTAGAGCAAAAAGGAACTGCAGCTCAGACTTACTCAGACATTGGTAAGATTCAGTAAACCAACAATGTAGGCAAACAAGAAAATTATACAGAACTGGAATGTATTTATAGCAGGGACAGTGGTGAACTAGCTAGAGTCACTGCCTTTTAGAGCTTCATTTTCCAGCTCAGACACTGGCCGAGTTGCTTTCTGCGCCCAGCCTCCGTCTGACAGGAAAACATGTGGTTTTCATCAGGTCTCCAGTTTCCTCCCACATCCCAAAGAGTGTGTGTGTGTGAGAGAGAGACAGAGGGACAGAGAGAGTGTGAGTGTGAGTGTGAGTGTGAGTGTGTGTGTGTGTGTGTGTGTGTGTGTGTGTGTCCATGCATCTTGTCATGGGCATGCAGTACTGTACCCCCTGAGTGTTGAGATAGGCTCTGGCTTCCCCATAACCCTGAAATGGATAAAATGGGGTACTCATACAGTATATAAATGACTAGATGACTGGAAGGAGTCCAAGGGTGGTAGCACGAATGACACATGTTAGGTGAAAGAATGAAAGGGCTCATCATCATTAAAGGCGAGTCACATGAAAAGATAATGGGCAACATTTACCACAGGGACGACTTTATACACAACACTACTTTAGGTCAGAAAATAAATCATTAAAGTTTGCATTTTCATCTAATGACACAAAGGCCTAAAACATGGCAATTTAACTTCAGTGCAAAAATGGAAAGCATTACACCTGGGCAACAAAAATGTAGAAGTGAAAGAAAGGCAGCAGGAGCAACAGTAAAGAGACTGGAGTAGTCATATGAGTTAAAGGTAAGCAAGCAAATCCACAGAGAAACAGAGTGACTGCTGGAATACTGTGATGTACATAAAAAAAAGTCATCAGAAAACAACATTATCCCTCTGTAGGGAACAGGTGAGATACTGCCAATAATGCATACAGTTCTCGCATACTGTTATTAATAAGGATATAATACTTGCATCACACCACCAGTCTCACATAGACCCATTAAACCAGCACAGGCAAAAAAACACATGTAAATACACAAAAACATACTCGGAGGCTCTAAATAAAAATCTGCAAAAGCAACAGAGCCCTCCAAAGCAGACATCCAAGCAACCTCCACTCCCCCAACACAAACCATGAAACACATACTTCACAAAACCAGTGTGTCACGCAATCACAGCCCTCAAGGCATAATAACATACCCAACATACTAGTAATAGGTGACTCTATAGTCAGGCACACTGACGTCCCACTCACTAGGCTGAATAAGGAGAAGGTTACCGTTAGCTGCCTGTCGGGTGCCAGGATCCGCCACATAACACAAGCACTCAAGTCACTCCAGAACAAATACAAATATGACTCTGTTATTGTCCATGTTGGTGTGAATGACCCGAGTCATACCTCCCTGGACCACACGAAAAGAGACATGGAAGAGCTCTCTGATCACGTAGCCCAGGCCGGTATGACCCTGACCCTGAGTAGCATCCTGCCCTCACCAAGAATGATGCCACGGTATAAAGAAAAAAATGATCAATTTCAATAATTGGCTACGTTTTTGGTGTCATTCAAAGGGGATCCAGTGTCTGTCTGCCTGGGATGACATGCTCGACAAGCCACACTGCTTCGCTAGAGACGGCTTGCACCGGTCACCCTTAGGCTTTCAAATAGTGGCCATGGCTTTTGCCACCCCCATAGTGCCTTTTTTAGGCAAGGCTCAAAAGACAAACCCACCGCTGTAAATAGCACAAGTAACAAAAATCCGAGGGTAATACTACTCAATGCCAGAAGTCTAAACCTCAAAATGCACACACTCGAGGCACTCCTCAGTATGGAGAAAATCGATATATCTGCAGTAACAGAAACTTGGTTTAAGGCTCCAGAGAGCACCCCAGCACTACCAGGCTACAACTCATACCATACATTTCGGCCACAGAACCCAGACCGAAATACAAAAGGCGGGGGAGTATCCATATTCATCAAGGATACCCACACCTCCAGGTTAGTGCCACAGCACGATGCTTCAGAGATTATCCATGTGCAACTAACAATGGGCAAAACTGCAATTCAAATTGTAACTTGCTACAGATCATCCACCATGTCCCAGGACCCCCATTCAGCATTTCTGGAAACACTGGGTAACAAAGGTCCTACCAAACACCCTAATATTGGGTGATTTCGACTACCCAAACATTAACTGGGAGAACTACTCAAGTACTAACTCCCTTACCCAACATTTCCTAGAATTTATAAACTCAAACGTCCTTGAACAACTGGTCAACACTCCCACCAGAGGTGACAGCATATTTTTATATATTGGTTTGAATCAGTTATTTTTAACTGGTATATATGAACAAGATCAAATTAATGTTTTTGTAAGATTAATGGAAGCAGTACTAGTTAACAATTTCTTGTTCTTTGAGGGACATTATTTCAAGCAGTGCACTGGAGTGGCTATGGGAGCCGCATGTGCCCCCATTTATGCCAATTACATCATGGCTTATTGGGAGCAACATTTTCTTTTTACCAGTGTGTATTATGGAAATATCAAAGTTTACACACATTACCTGGACGATATTTTTATCGTCTGGGAAGGTGAAATTGATGTTTTAAAGGAATTTATTAATTATATCAACAGTACTGTAGAGTTTTTAAAATTCACACGAGTATGACGCTGACTCCATAACTTATTTGGATGTCAGATTGTCTATCGATAGGGCTTCTATGAGTATTAGATCTAACATTCATAGGAAAGCCACTTTCTCTAATTCATACTTGCAATACAATAATTGGTATCCTAACCATCAAAAACGAGGCATTGTCAAAGGCCAAATGGTCAGACCAGCCCGGATGGTTAGTGACAATCAAGAATTTGTGGAGGAATTAAATTATATGATAAAATTGTTTTTAAATAGAGGGTATTCTAAAGATCTATGTATGGAATTATTTAATGAAATTAAATACAAAAGGGATACAGGTATTTATCAACCTATTCTTAATTTCAATAATATAGTCCAGCATACAATTATATCTAATGGTGAGGATCGAGTGGTCGGGTCCCCATTTATGTTTATTTCTACATATAATGGGGATTCGGAGTGGTTAATTAATATGATTAGGAAGAATAGGAGTATTCTACAACTTGACAAAAATATTGGAATCAAGTGGGGTTCATGTCCCGCTTTTGTTTTTAGGAAAGTGCATTTAAGGATATTTTTGAAAGGTGCTCTCTTTCTAAGGCTTTGGCCACTAACAGAGCTTTAGGTAATTTTAAGTGTGGAAGATGTTCGGTTTGTTCTTTTATATTGCCTACTGGTCATAAGTTTAATTTTAATAATTACAACATTTATATCTTAGGTCATTTTGACTGTTTTTCCAAGAATGTGGTTTATATGGCAAAATGCCAACAATGTTTGGCATTTTACATAGGGAAAACTTGTAGATCTTTTAGGGAGAGAGTTAGAGAACACCTTTTGGACATTAAGCATCTAAAATCCATGAATGCTTTAGCTAGGCATGTTGCTAGCAATTCCACACATGAGTTTAGGATTTGTGTGTTACAACAAATCAAATATGATCTACAAGGGAAAACTTTAGATTTCCATTTGGATCTATGTGAACTCAGGTGGCAAATTAAATTAGATGCACAAAATTATCCTGGTCTTAATGATTATTGTTCTATAAAGCCTATACTTAGGCTTAAACATATTATGGGGAAGTCCTGATCAGACTTGATTGTATTTATAAATACATTTCTATCACCAGTTTATTATTTTTATTTTTCAATTTTTTGCATTTTTAATATATAGGTATATATGTTTTTGCACATTTATATATTTTTTATATATATAAATTCATTTATATATATAACATGTAAAAAATTTGTTTGTGCATATATGTTTTTTATATATAAAATAGGAAAAAAACGATTAATTGAATTGGTTCAAGGGGCTTGTTTTTGTAATTATATATAAAGTGCGGCTTTGATTTGGTTTAGTATTGTGAAGATGAAACCTAGGTTAATTCAGGTTTTGTCTGTGGTCCAATACATTTCTTTGTTTTGGCTTTGGACTACGTCTCTCTTTGGAATTATTGTTTTTTTGGTTCCTGGTTGGTCTTATTGTGACAACATATTGGACCTGGTCATCACCAACATGGGAGACCGGTGTTCGCTGGTTAGATCTGACCATAAACAAATCACTTTGGATATCCACATTCCGCCCCCACCCCTGGACAAGGAAACCACTGTGAAAAACTTTTCAAAAGCAAACTTCATGTTACTTAAGACGGAGGTGGAAAGTTTCAAAGCACCCATGCTAATGGATAATGCTGTCCAAGCTGCAAAATCCTTTACTAATGTATTCTACGGGTACCTACAGGAATGCATGAATCATGCTATCCCAAGCAGAACCAAGATGGAAACCAGTCTGGTGGACCCCTGCCATAAACAAACTATACAACAGGAGGAGGAAACTAGTACAGAAAAAAGTAAAATCCCAAGAAGGGAAGACATACCTGATCAGTATCAGCAAGAAACTACAATCCCTCATAAAATCGTCCAAGGCGAGCTTTGAAAGAAAACTTGCCAAGGATTCCAAAGATAACCACAAAGCATTCTTTAGCCATGTCAAGAATCTAAGTGGCAATGCTCAGATCTGCTCAGAGTTAATGCAGAATGGCACAAAATACACTGAACCAACCGATATTGCCAAAATCTTGGCAGACAGGTTCAGTGCAAACTTCAACCCCAAAAGGGCCCATAACCATACTAGAAGAATGTAGAGCCCCTGAAATCACAGACTCTCAGGTTAAAATAGCCCTCTCCAAAGCCAAAGACACAGCATCAATGGGACCAGACGGAGTCCCAGGCAGCGTCCTACATGAGCTCAAATACGAACTAACCCCTCACCTAAACACACTGTTCAAACTCTGCCTCTCCACAGGCTACATACCCATAGAGTGGTGCACAGCAACGGTTATTCGGCTCAACAAAGGT
This sequence comes from Protopterus annectens, assembly GCF_019279795.1. Classification (NCBI taxonomy): domain Eukaryota; kingdom Metazoa; phylum Chordata; order Ceratodontiformes; family Protopteridae; genus Protopterus; species Protopterus annectens. The sequence goes on along the minus strand of NC_056741.1, from coordinate 333,182,872 downwards.
GGAGCCACAACAGACCCCGGGAACTATCTCCCTATAAGCCTGACTAGCTTGGTCTGCAAGGCTATGGAGCGCATCATCATGGAACTCATTAACAGAGACATTGGGAACTTCCAAACACTGGACCCTACCCAGTTTGACTTTGTTAAGGGCAGATCATGCCTCCTAAACCTGGTGGACTTCTTTGAGACAGTTACCAAGGCTATAGATGAGGGAAAGGTGGTACACACAGCCTACCTAGACCTCGCAAAGGCCTTCGACACCATTCTCCATTCTGGTATTATAGACAAGCTCACCAGCCTGAACATAAACCCCTATGTCACAAGATGGGTTGCCAACTGGCTCATGGACAGAACCCACATGGTGAGAGTTGCAGGAGCTAGGTCTGACTCTAAACCGGTTACAAGTGGCGTTCCCCAGGGCTCAGTCTTAGGACCCCTCCTGTTCGGCATATACTTCTCAGAGGTACAGACAAACACAGGAGGACTATGGCTGACCAAGTTCGCAGATGACTGCAAACTAGGGGCTATAACTGACTCACCGGCTGACACAGACATCCTCCAAAAGGGTCTCACTGAGACAGATACCTGGTGTCAAAATCATGGCCTCAAACTAAATGCCAAAAAGTGCACAGTTATTCCCTTTGGAAATAACAAAGTACCTACAAGCTACCACATAGGTGGTAGTCCCCTAAATACGGAAAATGTAATAAGGGATCTGGGGACCCAAGTAGATAGTAATCTCTCCTTTGATAATCACATTGCCAAAGTGGTTAAAAAATCCTACTATGTGGCTTACCTGATCACAAAAGGGTTTGCATCCAGATCAAAAGAGGTCATTGTGCCCCTCTACTCATCACTCATCAGACCCATCATAGAGTACAACGCTTCATTTGGGATGTACCTTACAAGACACCTGCAACAGCTGGAAATACCCAGTAGTACCTCACCAAGAGGATCACTGGCCTCAAACAGACGCCCTATGCAGCTCGACTGAAGAAACTCCAGCTGTACTCGGTTGCATACTGCCTGCTCAGAGTTGATCTCTGCCTGACATACAAGGCCATGTCCAACCCAGAATTGATGGACATGCTCCACCTAAAGAAAACCTTATCCCCTCGAGCCACACGCTCTACGGATCTAAACCTCACCACAATGAATAGGACGTGCTGGAGGGATAGATTCCTGTTCCAGAGATTTCCCATGCTTTGGAACAAGATTCCAATCTACATTAGGCAGAGCTCCTCGCTAGCACTCTTCAAGAGAAACCTTGACGAGTGGATGGGAAACAAAGTTTACCCCGGGGATCATTTCAGTGGCTCTGCTGGACAGAGGCACAGGGAACTAAAATAAGGGGGCGGTGAAAGCCAACACATTCTGGCTAGGCTTATAAATGCTTTCGGGCAGATAGCCTAGTACCTATCTATGAACCTATATGCAGGACAGAGTCAGTTCAGAAGAGGAAAAGAAGGTGCATCAGATGAACCAGAAGACATTATAATAAAAGGTAAAACAGTTCAACACGCAATGCAGAGGGGGTAAAGAAGGAAGGGGGTGCAGAACATGAAAAACTTTGAAATACCTTAACAGAATCAATGGAGATGTAGGAGGTACAAAAACAGTAAAGGTATTCATGCACATATGGGACAGACATAAGACAATTTTTATGATTAGGGAAGAAAGAAAACCCATAGGATCTGCAGCTTATCCAAACATGCAAGAAAAAAATGGACAGACAGAGATCAAAATCATTGTTTCCATGTTCTTCTGTCCCTCCCTTCCTTACTGGCCTAATGACTCAAATCAGTTTTGAACCTAGAGTACCAGTGCAGAGAAAGAAATCTGTTCATTGTGATAAGCAGTTAAGGATCAAACTGGGAACATAATAAATATTCATAAACTTGACCCACTAAGTCTTTGGAAGCTACTGCTTCTGAACAAAAACATTACAAAAATAACCACCTGCCTCAACATTAAAAAAATCAGTTCCACTTCACATTTTAGGCTGCCATGGTAACTCTCACATTTTCTAACTAAAAATCTTCTTGGCATTAAAATGCGAGTTGTACTTATAGAACAAAATCAAAAACAGCTGTATGTGTTACGACACAAATTTAATGTAAAGTATTTTGTAACTGACTACAAAAATGACCCTCCTACGCACAAGAATTTACTAGTAAAATCTGTTCTGTTGCTAGAATAAAGCAGAAATCCTACCACTGGGCCCAACTAGGAGCTTGCATGGCTGGCAGATAAAGAAATCTATAACACTAATGCTTATGTCATGAAAGTTATGTATTCTATCAAACTGGCAGAAGAAAAAGAGAAAAAAAGAAAGAAAAGAAAAAGCAAGTCACTAGTACAGCAGAAAAAGAAACAGCATAACAAAAGTGAAAACAGTATAAAAAGCTGGCAATGACAAATACAAATAATAACGCTTTTGAGAGTCATTACGGGTTATAAATCTTGCTATTTTATATATGTTACTAATATCTGGGGGGGGGGGGGGGACATGCAGCTGAGCAGTGGTGTAGTGAGTATGAGTTTTTTTAAGTAGCTAAAGAAATAAGTTTTCCCCGCTAAGCTTGTAAGTTACTGCTTATTCTCACCCTCTGTATTTCTCTACAAATAAGAATGTACTGTTTTCTTTGCATTCCCAGCATCTGTATTTCCCCAAAACACAAATATCTTCCCATTCCTAATCATCCTCAGACTTTCTGTTCAGACATTACTGCCTTCTCCCTTGTCCTCCTTTAACGCTATACCCATCTCACCTCTACCAAGGGCTGTACTGCTTTTTCTATCCTACCTGTCTTCTCCTCTTCTTTGTAGCAGTGTTAGTGGTGCAAAAGGAGTACCCACGCCTTTGTTGCTGGATGATGAGAAGGCTTTGGGTTCTATTCGGACTGCGGGTGACTGATTACTGACACTGGAGTGCAACATAAGGGTTCGCTGCACTCCTGAGTGTGACGTCCTTTGGATGAGACGTTAAACTGATGTCCTATCTGCTTGAGTTGGTGGCAGCTTAGCTAGAACTAAAAGATCCCATGGCACCTATTATAAAGAGAAGAGAAGTTTCTAGATTTCTTGGCCAAATTTCCCACAGTAGTAGAAATACCACCTTTGGTATCCCCTGAAAAGAGGTCACTAACCTAATTGGATTAACCCGATCAACAAATAAATAAATATATTCTTTCTACTTTCAAGATTAAACTGCTTTCATAGTATTTTCTTCTACTTGATCTCCAAACCCCCAACCCCCAGGAAAATTGTTAAAAATCTACATACATTATATGTGTGCTATACAAACAAGAATTTTGCATACTAACACATTGCATATAAATTTAAAATTTTTGGATGTCTTAATATCCATTTCTAATATTGAAATTACATTTGAATATTTAATTTCTTTATGGGCCTGATTCCAAAAGACTTGCTCTTAGTGCAAGTGACCACTTACGTCTTTTGCAATCTGGTCGACGTAGCAAGCAGATCTACACTGAGAGAAACTTTTTTGGAATCTGTCCAATATCTGTTTGCTATATCCGTTCTGCATTAAACCAGGCCAAACCTGAAAATGGTCCATCTGGATCAATGTTTTACACCAGCTAACTAATGAATGAATGAATCAATGAATAAATAAATATAAATACAGTAAGCAAATTCTCTGAGTTCAAGGTCTGAAGTAACTGCTGGTCCAATATGGCACACCCTGTGAATGAAAAAAGGCATTGACCACAACAATGTTCTTAGAAGAGGATACAATTACATGAAAATCAAAGGCAAGCCCTGACAATCTCTCTCAACATTTTAATGCAAGAAATCTGGCCAAAGCCTAAAATAATGAGAAGCAAATGTCCAAAAACAGGGTCAGATTTTTAAATATTACATTTATAAACTTAAAACACTGTTATAACAATATTTCTGTTAGTATGCATTTTCTGAAGGATATAAATTATAAAACTCAAATCCATGTAATTATTTAGTGACTTAAATTCTCAGCAATTTGCCGGAGAACCACAGATTTGGTGAGGAACAGACCAAAAAAATGAAGCAAAAATCTAGACATTTTGAGAAAATCAAGACAGTGAGAGGTACGTACCAGAAAACAAATTAAAACAAATAAACAAAACAATCTAATAAAAAAACACATTAGAAATCTTGATAAAAAGATATAACCTGTATCAGCTAAAATAACTTAAAGGCTTGTTTGGCTTTAATGGCAGAGAGTATCAGATAGGTTACTTAACATTACTGTCAGAGTACTAAGAAAAAACGTTAACTAGAGAGTTACCTGGATTGTACAGTAAATGAATGAGCTCACCTAATACTGGGCCACCATAGTGCTCTGAAAGAGTGAAACTTGTTAGTATATCTAGGTGTGTGTGACCTTCAGACAGCATAATTTTTTCTTAATTGTCTCAAACTGACACCATGAGGGTCACTTTTCAAATTTTGAAAGCGGATAAAAAATTTATATGATGAAAAGAGTTTTAAATAAAAAAAATGTTTTTGTTTTGAATTTTTAATTAAAAAAAAGTGTTTGCATGTTCACACAAAGCTGTGTACACTCATCACGAACACAGCGATATCACCTAGGGAAGTTATGCTCCTTTTTGTGTACACAGAATGAGAAAGTAATTATGTATTCTCACAAAATTATGAGGGAATGTACGTGGGATAATTAATTAACTTACAACCTTAGACCGTGCTACTACTAAACTCAGAGACAAATAATCACTTTCAGCTTGAATTATAATGAAAATAAATACATCTCCCTCCCTTTGCTTTATTCTGTTGCATCTCTAAACAGTCCTTGCAAATCAGTATAAACAAGTTACACAATTCGCAGTTATATAGCCAAGAATACAGTTGAACTACAGCAATCTTAAGATTTTCCTACAGACATTAGATATCATATACAGCTATGCCTGCATTTCTTAAGTGAAAATAATAGTGCCTGTTATCACATCAGTAGTATCAAGTTTCTGCAGACACATATACATGATACCACAGTACAGTTCTTATTAAATTTGCACACTTCCTCCAACAGCTGATGCCACAGCTGTGTTGAAAGCAGCTGTACAACCACAATGAAAAAAGGAGTGCGACAGATAAAAAGGCAATCATGCCCTAGGCACAATGTTTCCTTTAACCAGAGTGTATTTTCCTCCTAAGGAATGATTCCCAAACTTCCATATGTTAAAAAAGCATGACTTCACAATGTCTTGCTTTTTGTGGCATTTCTTTCCTAGTCAACTTCCTTACTGCACACCATGTTAAGGTTGACTTAAACCTCATGATAAAGAATTAACTGTCTCCTTTGCTCTGACATACTTTTATATATCGCATCTGAAAGTTTTTTTGCAAAGGAAAACACGTACAGCAAGGAACCTCTAGTTTTCATTTCTTTTATACTTATTGGGGTCATTACAAAAAAAAAAAAAAAAAAAAAAAAAAAAACACATTCCACCTCTAAGGATTCACAGCTCTACTGTTAATTATAGCTGCATTTTTTTCCTCCAGTGGGGTTACAAACCTACCATGCCTTTCTTTAGCTGTGGATGTTATGTATCCCTCCAAAATAATTTATAGGGGCATGTGGCAAGTTGCAGAGCCAGTCACTGTTTTGAAGAAGCACACAAAAAATGTTTTTCTTTCAAAAGTGCTGTATGAAATAAAACAGCTCAGTTGATGCTAAGCAACTGTTCTTCTTCTTTTGGCTTTTCCCGGTTAGGGGTCGCCACAGTGGATCACCTGTCCGCTCATGATTGGGAGTAGAGTTTTATGGTGTCGAGCTGCCAGCCCCCAATCTTCTACGGAAGGGACACACACTCACGCCTAGGGCCAATTTAGTGTGTCCAATCCACCTACAGCATGTCTTTGGGATGTGGGAGGAAACCGGAGCACCCAGAGGAAACCCACACAACCACAGGGAGGACATGCAGACTCCACACAGAAGGCACCCCAGCCAAGGATCGAACCTGAGAACTTCTTGCTGCGAGGCGATAACTGTGCAAAAATAGCTGCAGGAGTACCAAGTATTCATTTCAAAATTTCTTGGGCATAGTTCTTGAGATACTTAGATGTACTATATAACTTACTGTGAAACTGCTACAAAAAGAAGAAATGAGTAAGGCTAGGAATGAACAGTTTGCTGGCATTACCACCAGGCACAATGATCTTATTGACGTGTGTGTTGTCATTAAAATTGACTTAATTAGCTTAGGTTTTCTATGGCATGAAATATGATGCACCAGCTAACTGAGGAAAGTAAGGTGGGTAAGAAATGCTCAGACAAGGCTCAAAACTCAAAATTCCATTTAAAAAAGGCTATGGTATCTCAGCTATTTGAGCTCATTTCACAAATTCCATTTTTAGAAAGGCTCTGTTATCTCAGTTATTTGCTCTTACCTCACTAAACACTTTTTAAAGAATATGTTTCTTATGTACCGGAAAACAAATCTATAAGAGTCACAGCAAATCAGTCACCTATATTCCTATTAAGGATTTTCAGACTTAGAATGGAAGGAGTGAGAAATACTGCTAAATGAATGGAAGTGTAGTGCAACAGAGATTAGAGCACTGTAAGCTCATCAACGGTTCCCTCACAGGGTATTATGGGCATGAAGTAGCATTCCAAGAAAACGAGATTCTGTTAACATGTCTGCTTCATGAGGACATTCGGGTTACGTAAAACGTAAAATTAGTAATACATGGTTATTGTGCTTTTGGGAGGTTTAGGCTGTGCAGAATTATTTTTTTTTCAGTTTCTGCCCCTGGTGGTCCTTTAGCAATAACATAACGCAGCAGTAAATAAGGCACTTTATGTTAGAAATAATTTCTTGTTCTATATCAATACCACAAATTTCGGCTTTGTATTACAACACTACCCCACTGGCATTTCTGTGCAGAAATAGGCGTGGTGAATGTGATTGGCAGGTGAAGGTCATGTAACATACCATGGTAATCATGTCCGATTGACAAGGCATGCAGATTTCAATGTGGCATCATGAATATTCACAGTGAGTACTCAGTATGTGAATATACTGAAGAAAACCGACATTGTCGGGGAGTTATTCTGTTTTATTAAACAGAATTGCATCATTAAACAGAATTAAATCCAGGCACAAACTCAGTATATACACAGTGTTTTTCTGCTGCAGTCTTCCGGAACTAGAGCAACATGTTTCAACCAGAGTTTGACATAATGTTAAGCGTAAAAAAAGAAAAAGCCAACAACGGTAGTTTTACAGGCCCCCTGCACCACCCCAAATACTCTTTAGCATTGCTTTGTTGGCCTGGTTATGTCATGCTTTAATTTAAATTTTTTTTAAATTTTGCACTGTAATCGCTTTTGTAAGGGGGCAGGCCCCCCTGCACCCCTCCATGTTTCTTTATTTAAATTGTCCACGTTTCTTTACAATCATTTCATGTATGAGGTAAGTACAAGTTTTTTTCTTAGCCTTTAGCTTTGAACAGTTAAGTAATGTCAAAATATTTATATTTGCAATATTTCGCTTGAAACAGGAGTGGACAAAGATTTAAGTTAGTACTTGTAATGTACTGCATTCTGTTGCTGCTTTTTAATGCAATTAACAGCGACAACATTTCCACTAGCTTGCTTGTCTGTGTTTGTATGAAAATGACATATAAACAGTAAAGGTGCATGTTGGGCTTCCGACATATATATTCATATTAAGCTATACTTTGCAATCAATGTTTTACATATTCATTTGGCCGACAGAGGACTACTTATTTATTCAGAAGTCGACAAACAGTCACGTGGAGGGTGGTGGGCGGTGCTTGCTACTGCGCATCTGGTGGGGCAGTGTTCTAATACAAATCCCAAATTTCTTACAGCCAGACATATAAACTACTTCAAAGAAGCTTTCTTATTGGAGGAGAGACGGGATTTATATGCACATCCCACCTTTTATACACTATGTAATCTCTCAGATTCTGAGTGTGAATTTCAAACCATAAGAAAACAGCACTTTTTTATACACATAAGAGCAGTATTATAAACTGTTTAAAAAAATCTTATGTACACAGCTAGTTTGCAAAACCATTTATTGTTTAAAAAAATCTTGCCAGTTCCTGTTGCTCATATGGTGTTCCTAAATATCTGCAGTTTTGTTTTCAGACGAGATCACACTCCTGTGCTTCTTTGATACCCATGAGTCACAAACATAAGACCAAATGTTTCCAAAAATCAAAGAAAGATACTACAGGCACTGCAAAACCCACTTCAGATGCAATTTTTGCCATTTATTGCTTAAAAATCAAACAAACACAAAATGAATTCACTTCAGAAGCTCGAAATACTGAAATCTCGAATTTCAGTATCTCGAGCCCAAGAAGTAGAATCCACAAAACAACGAAAACTAAAAACCGTGAAATTCAAAACCTTGAATACCGGAAGTTTTGAATTTTGCAGTTTTACTACACACACACACACACACACACACACACACACACACACACACAAAACACACAATCACTGTACTACATGAAAGCAGGGGGGCAAGCCACCATGCACCCCCCCATGTGGGGGGCTGCGCCCTCCACACCCCCCTACTTAAAATATTCTCACTCCGAGGTCGCATTACATACAAACACACACAAAACACCATCACACAAGCTACTTTCTCTTCGCACACACACATCACAGCAACAAAAAGTACAGTTTTGTACCTACCATAAATGTAGATGTTCGAGGATCCACATTGCTGCAGTCCTAACTATTGGGTAGTCCGCTGTCCAGTCGGCCCGAATACCAAAGTATATGGCTGACGTCGGTCAGGGCGCATTAGACTGACGTCAGTGTACTAATGCGCATGACCGACGTCATATCCTCAGTCTTTTCTTGCCCCAGATGTCAGAAGACCCTAAAAAGACAAGGCCCAATATACCTGCACCAAAAATATGTACAATATATACAAAACTATCAGCATATAACCTCACCTACACAACCACCCCTAAACACAGAGGGAAGGAGGGAGGGTAAATTGGACTGCAGCAATGTGGATCCTCGAACATCTACATTTATGGTAGGTACAAAACTGTACTATGTTCTTCATTCCACATTGCTGCAGTCCTAACTATTGGGTAGAATCCCAAAGCAGAGGTAAGGGAGGCTGGCAAATCATAAAGAAGCAGGAGCTGACAACATGCCTTGCAAAATAGCTGTGGCAAAACCAGCCCTAGACTTAGAGTAGAGAGGAAGGTGATAATGCTTAGAGAAAGTATGCACTGAACTCCAAGTAGCTGCCTCCAAAATATCCTTAGTTGCCACCCCTTAGAAATGCTGTTGAAGTGGCAGTAGCCCTAGTGGAATGAGGCCTAATCCCAGCTGGAATCTCCTTGCCATGATGGGAATAACAAAATGCAATGCAAAACCCAATCCACCTAGAAATAGTTTGTTTTGACACAGGCTTGCCCTGCGAACTCAAAGCAAAAGAAACAAACAACTGCTGAGACTGCCTAAAATCCTTAGTCCTGCTTAAATAATAACGCAATTGCCTGTGTACATCTAAAGTGTGCAAAATCTTTTCCCCTTTATTTTGGGGATCTGCATAAAAAGTAGGCAAATGAGTAGTTTGGTTTAAAGCCACACTAGAAACCACTTTAGGCATAAAGGAAGGATTAGTACGTAATGATACCCTATCCTTATGGAAAATCAAAAAGGGCTCTACTGCCATAAGGGCCTGCAACTCAGATACCCTTCTTGCAGAAGTAATAGCCAACAGAAAAGCAGTCTTCCATGACAAGTATTTCAATTCAGCAGTAGCCGCAGGCTCAAAAGGTTGTAGAGTAAGTTTTTCCAACACAAAATTGAGATCCCAAGCAGGAGTAGGAGCTCTACGTGGGGGTCTTATATTCTTTGCCCCTCTAAGAAACTGCTTGAACAAAGGATGCGAAAACAATGGTGGGTCACAATCATAGTGAGCTGAAATTGCTGCAGCATGAATCTTAATGGAAGAGAAGGACAAACCTTTGTCCAATAACTCAGTAAGATATTGAAGAGCCACACTCAAATTAGGTTCAGAAATCTCCAAATTCTTTGCTGTACTCCAAAATAAAAATCTCTTCCATTTTTCTGCGTACACTTTCCTTGTACTAGGTCTTCTAGCTTCCATAATCACATTTAAAACTTGTTGAGGAAGTTGAGACCTGCTGTGTTTCAACACAGAATATGCCAGGCTGTTAGATGAAGAGAGTGAAGCTTGACATTGAGCAGATGACCGTCCTTCTGAGATAACAGATGTGGAATCAAAGGTAAGGGCCATGGAGGCTTCCTTACCAGACTCCTTAGTAGTGGGTACCAGTGTTGCCGAGGCCAATCTGGAGCTATTAAAATCATCCTTGGCTTGTCTTGTCTGACCTTTAAGAGCACCTTTGGAAGAAGAGGCAGAGGTGGAAAGGCATACACATGAAGATTTTTCCAACTGAAAGAAAGAGCATCCACTTTCCAAGCTGTGTGATGAAACCCCTTTGTGCAAAACTGTGGCAGCTGGTGGTTTAGTGGAGAAGCGAACAGATCTATGTCTGGAGTTCCCCATGACACTGTCAATTTCTGAAATACATGAAGATCCAGTTTCCACTGCTGGGGATCCATGATTTGTCTGCTTAACACATCTGCTAAGGAGTTCTGTGCTCCGCAGAAACCTTGCCTGAAGAGTTAGTTGCAAGCTGAGCGCAGTCTCCCATAAAATCATTGCTTGCCTGCATAGAGGATAAGAATGTGTTCCCCTTGTTTGTTGATGTACCACATGACAGTTGTGTTGTCTGTTAGAATCAACACCTGCCCTGGAAGAAGTAACTCCTTGAAAGCCATTAATGCAAACTGGACTGCTAACATCTCCTTCATGTTGATATGTAGATGCTGTAGTCTGGCAGGCCACTTGTCTTGTATCCACTTTCCATTTAGATGAGCTCCCCAAGCAATGTCCGAGGCATCTGTCGTTAAAATCTGACTCGCCTCTGGCCGGGTCACAGAGAGTCCCTTGTTTAGGTGACATTCCTGAGCCCACCACAAAAATTCTTTTTGAAGGCAAGGTATTATTTGAATGACAGTGTCCAAATCCTGGCAGTGCTGTGTCCATACATTTTGAGATACCATTGCAGCTTCCTCATATGCAGTTTGGCATTGGGAAGCACCAGAATACAAGATGCCATGAACCCTAATGCTTGAAGGACTGTCCTTGCAGTCAGCACGGACTGATGAGATAGTTGATGGAAGTAAAGGGATAGACTCTTTTGTTTGTCCGGGGTTAAAAAGGCCATCTGGGCTGCTGTATTCAGTCTCACACCCAGAAAGCACATGTCTTGAGAGGGTACTAGACTGGACTTTATTTCGCTTCACAGAATACCCTAGGCATCTTAGCACTGCTATCACATATTCCAGATGCTGTAGAAGGTCTTTCTTTTCTTGAGCCAGAATCAGGCAGTCGTCCAAGTAAGGATAGATTTGAATTCCTTGTAGCCTGAAGTAAGCTATCACTGGAGCCAGAACCTTTGTGAATACTCTGGGCAGTAGATAAGCCAAAGGGCAATGCAGAGAACTGATAATGAGAATTTCCAGCTCGAAAACGCAGATACTTCCTGCAACTCAGTCTTATAGGCACATGAAGGTAAGCTTCCTTGAGATCTAAAGTCACCATCCAGTGATCTTTGCCCAGCAGAGGTAAAAGCTGTTGTAACGTCAACATTTTGAACTTGGGAATGTCCAGATAAGTGTTGAGGATAGATAAATCCAAAATTGGTCTCCACGTGTTCCCCTTCTTTGGTACTAGGAACAGGCGAGAATAAAATCCTAGGCCCCTTTCTGATACAGGGACTGGCTGAATGGCCCCTATTTGGAGTAACAGAGAAATTTGCTTGTGAGCCTCTTTCCTTTGTGGAGGAGGAACGTCTGGCATGCCTTTGAAAGGGGGCAATGTATGGAAATAAAACCTGTAACCGTGGTGAATGATATCCAACACCCATTTGTCTTGAGTAATTAAATCCCAATTTTCTTTGAAAAGAGACAGTCTTCCTCCCAAAGGAGCTGCCAGATGAGAATCTACTGGCAGCTGAAAAGGCAGGTCATTGGGTCTGTTTACGAAAGGACTGACCCCTGCCCTCACCAGAAGTCGGAGCAGGTGAACTCCCTGTTCTAGGCCTAAAAGAACCTTGAGCTCTGCCCCTACCACGTCTAGACCTACCCCTAGACTGGGAATCATAAGCAGGATATGTCCATCCCTTAGTAGGCCAATTTCTACTAAACTTTGGAGGCTGCACCTGCAAAAATCTTTAACAGTTTGCATAGACTTAGCTTTGTCCTCCATTTTCTTTAAAACTGCTTCCACAGGCGAACCAAACAACACATCAGACTGTAAAGGAGCATCCAAAATCCTTGTCTTAACATGCTCAGCTAAATTCTGATCCCTCAACCAGGCATGCCTGCGAAGAACAGAACTAGTGGCAGCCACCCTCGAGGAGGCCTGTACAGCATCAAAACCACATTGCAAAGAATGCTTACCCACTTGTTCAGACACATGAACTAAATCCAGCAACTCTTTACACTCAATACCTTCCGCCAAAGCATCCACCTTAGATTTCAATTGTGAAAGGAGATAATTTTGATATTTTAGCATGTGAAACTGACAATTCAACGCTCTCATGGCTAAAGTGGAAGAAGTATACACTTTCTTACCCCATCTATCCAAAGCCCTTGCCTCTATCAGTGGGAACAGGGTTTTTAACAACAGAGGCCTTAACACCTTTAGGTCCCTGAGAAACAGTTTCGGGTCTGCCCTAGGACTCTTAAAAAGATACTTATGAGCTTCAGGCACCCTATAGTACCTATCAGGTTTAACAGGAGCAGGAGGCAAAGAATCAGGGTTCAGGGAAGCCTCTGCCAAAACATCTTCCACCACATTTAACACAGGAGGTATAGCTAAGGGCCTATGCTGGGGTAAAAACAAGAATTCCCTAAGCCTTTTCCTGGAATCAGAGTAATCTTGGCCTTCCCATTTAAAGTGCTCCCTCATGGAATGCAGAGTCTCTGAAAATGAGAAATCCTCAGGAGGAGAAGCTGTAGGAGTGGAATCATCCACATCAGAATCAGAATAAGGAGGATACTCCTGCAATTCTTCTGCAGAAGACTCAGAAGCCTCTGAACACTGTTCAAAACTCTCAAACTCAGGTTCCACCCTAGGCCTCTTATCAGGAGGGGGCATAGAACCTCTAATCAGAGTAATCAAATCTTCTGCCATTTTAAGCATATGTTTCTTAGGCACAGAACCTGAAGTGCTAGGAGAAGCCCCCACTGAAGCTAAACTTGGCCTACCTCTCAAAGAAGGTTTGGAAACAGAAGGAGAGGCTCTAACTACCTTGGGAAGAGAGGGAAGAACAGTTACCTGAGAAGCCCCCTCAGCCTGGCCTACCTCCTGAGAAGGCACATCCTGTAACAGTAAAGTCTCTGCCTGAGACTCCAAGGAAACTCCTGGCAAAACCTCTGGCTCCACTGAGCCTTCTAAAGAACCGACGTCCGGGACTGCCGGTTCATCAACCCTAGGCTTCACTGATTTGTCCTTGCGCTTTTTGGACGAAGCGGGCGTCGGAGCATCCGACGGCATTTTATAATTACAACGCTTCCCAAACACTAACCTGGCACAGTCTAACCTTCTCTTAATAGTGCGTTTGTTAAATCTAGCACAAGAGCGGCATCCAACAACGTCGTGCTCAGGCCCTAAACAAGGTATACACAAGGTATGATAATCCCTATGAGGCATCTGTTTCCCACAAGAAATACAGTTATTCACTTTTTCTGACATCCGGTTAAATACTGAGGCAAGAAAAAACCAAAATGTTCCCCAACGGGGTACTTAGCCAACTTTGATTCGGTCTGAAACTCCGACTTCAGAAAATTTCAGAACGCCAACCTGCACTCGCAAAACTGCTTCTGCATCGGACCATGCGGCAAAAAAGACTGAGGATATGACGTCGGTCATGCGCATTAGTACCCTGACGTACTGACGTCAGTCTAATGCGCCCTGACCGACGTCAGCCATATACTTTGGTATTCGGGCCGACTGGACAGCAGACTACCCAATAGTTAGGACTGCAGCAATGTGGAATGAAGAACATCACACTGACACACACCACAGCCCTTACCCAAACCCCTTAACAAACACACTTAACTGAATACATAACCATAGCGGAACTTTAGAAGAGTGAAATTCAAAACCTCCGGTATTCGAGGTTTTGAATTTCGCACTTCTAAACTTTCGCTATTATGTGGATTCGGCTTCTTGGGCTCGAAATATTGATAGTCGAGATTTCAGTATTTCGAGCTTCTGAACGGAACCCACACAAACACAACAGAGCATGTACACACACACAAACATACGCATGCACCTGTGAGTGTGTGCACATGTATAGACACACAGACACACACATACACACACACACATACACACAAATCATAAATAGTAAACCTTTATCTTGTTATAAAAAACGCTGCTTTTCTCAGCATGACCACACTCAGTTTACATTAATTTTAACAAGTTCTGAAAAATAAATTGTTAGAGTAAGCCTACTGGACTCAGTGTCCCTTTTCAGGGGCAATCCAGGTCAGGTGAAGTGATGTGCTCAGAAGCAGAAGGAAATAGAGGTTTTGGGATCAAACCCAGGACTACCACAGGACCTAGGTCAAGTGATATGTAGTACCTTTGCACCAAACTACTACTCAGTCAGAAAGGTGATGTGACTATGCTTGTATAGGACTACTTTTGTTTTAAATTAGAATAGTACATGAAATTATCTGAAAAAAAAGTTACTGAAATATGCTCATTGTGGAAAAAAGGGAAAGTAAGTAAGAGGATCATTATGTCACTGGCTTCTTAAAAGAGTATACAGATGAACTTATAGAGGGACTAAAGAAGACACACTGCATGCTGGTATTAACAGAAAGTATTCAAAATCATATTTATGATTTAAAATTTAAGGGGAACAGTGTTTCCAGGGTTCTTGAAAATTTCTTTGGTACCAGGCAGTGTTGGAAATTGTTTGATTCTGTAAATGCTTGAATACAGTGAGCGCTGACAGTCTCTTGTGCATTTTCATATTCTAATTATTGACCATGTTATATGCATTCTTGGAAAGCATGGCTGTTAATGGATCTAGAAATAGCTAGCTGCTGGATGCTGCAAAATGAGAGCAATTTCCTAAAAAAAGCTTGCTTTACCAGAGTGGTACAATATAGTACAACTGTCACAATGTACGAGCTGCCTTCTCTATCCTTTGCTACAGCCCAGAGGGTTTTACTTCATGGCAGAGGAAATTAAGAGAAAGCTGTATATGCAATGTATATATCTTATCTAATTTTTTTACTACCTACTTAGTTTGACAGTTATCTGTGTATTGTTTTTATGCATATAAACACTGTGATGTGTACTCTATGGACAAGTAATCAAAGAGTCTGAATCCTCACCACTGACACTGGAGAGGGATGTTCACTTGGAACAAAAATGGATACACCTAGTATTTCCAGATGCAGCTCTCTACATCACACACAATTTCCCTTAAGAGCACACAGGGAACACACTCAGTCCGTGGTCTGGGTCTTTCTCTCTGTCTCCCTCCAGGTCCCTAATAAGACTCGCCATTGCCACAGCTATAGAGTTGAGTCCTCAGCAGATTGTCTAAGCCAAGTCATCGACCACTCTCTCTGGGAAACCAGTGCTTTGTGTCCCTCCTTCAAGCAGCTGACACACACACACACTCACACCTGGGAAAGGCTGGCATAGATTTACTAACTATGTTCCCTTTTGCCCAAACTATAAGGTAGTTACACTACTATCAGACACTCCAAAGCCATCTACTCTAAGGCTCTTACAAGGGTACCCAATTATACTGAGTGAAATTAATATTAATACAAATGATAGTTTGACCAATGCAGTAAGGCTTTCAGGAGTGACCACAGAGTCACCAAATAGATATAAGTACTCTCAAAGTTTAAAATATTCTTTAAGGGACCAGCCACAATGAAAAGTTTAAATATATTTAATAATAATAAATAAAAGAAAACGAAAATACTAAATATCTATTTACCATAAACATCAGAGTTTCAATCACAGGAAATATTAAAAACAACACAGATGAACAGATTCACACAGCTACACAAAAAAGTACTTGACTAACCTCACTACATTTTCCCGACTGTTCTAAAAAATTACTACAACCTGGTTCACTTAGTAGAGCAAGACAAGATGAAATAGGGGAGGGGTCCTTCTTTGTCAGGTTCCAAAAACAGTGTGTTCCGAGACTTCAATATCATCTAGTATTAAAACATCAACTTTAGTGATGAATTACAGAATGACTGACATCACATGCACCTGGTCATCTGACTTCTGGTTCCTAGGTTACCCCCTTGGCTAGAAGCTGCCAGTATTTAGCACATATGTATCAGTAATACACACATACTAAAGCTTGCTAAGATCTGTTGCAGCTTCTGGAAGCCATAAAACAATTTCAAACCTCCACCCTTCCAGAGTAGCGATTAGTTCACGCCCAAAGACAATACAGAAAGTTCCTAGAACAGACTTTTTGTCTCTGGCTACACTGATAACTGATATAATCTTTATGGCCTAAGCCAGGTAATTTAATTTCAAAGTGTTTTCAAAGTTAGCTGGACTGAGATTAACTCCTTCTCTTCTAGTATTCCTTGTTACAATATATACATTTCAACAGTTACAATAATACATGTATATTTCTTTTTCTATCCAACAGGACACACTGTCGGTACATTTTTAACAGCAGCTTTACATGTACTTTTTTAGCACAAGCATCTGTACAAATTAATTTGATATACAAGTGACATATAATTCTTTACAAAATTCTAGCCGTTACACATCCACTGCCCTACTTCTCCTGGCATAGCTGGCAATACCTCACATCATCACAAATATTAATAAAATTTTAATTTTAAAAAAGTAAAAAAAAACACTTTCTTACAATACTAGTAAGTATAGTATTGAGATATATATTACTCCCAAAAATAGCCCCACCAATAAGAATAGACTGCATATTTGAGGAGTGATAATTGGCTCTTGTCAAGGCAATAGCAAAGCCACTTATGCTGCATGACTGCACTTGTGAAATTGTGCACAGCCATCACCAAAATGCATGCAGACAGACATACAGACGCACACACTACACCAACAACCTTACAGCTACATTCATTGAGACTCATTCTTAAACCTTCCACTTCATTCCACAACTTCTAAAGTATAACAAATAAATACAACCCTACCTCAAATACAAACTAATTTGCAAGTCAGCTTACTCCAAAATCATTATACAGATCTACAGTCAAGCATTCTCATATTAAATATTGAATATGACTTTCCACTTTTTGCCTTAAGTGACCATTACAATTCTAATCATCAACCAAAAAACATTATATAAAATGTGCTGTTTTATTAACCTTGTTGACCAGCACATGCTCCACTGGCTTACTCAACTCCACCACAGACTAACTGCCCTTCACTGAATGTGCCTTTTTCTTATTTGCCTCCATCATTTACAAAATTTTAAACACTGCCTTTTGTTCTCCACTTGCCTTCAAATTAGTCATCATGCACTCATGTTGTCTTCTTACACCTAACCTTCCTGTCTCCATCATCTTACAACAGCATCCCCTCCTTTATTTGGTAAAATCTACTGAAATATCTTTCTTTGAATTGGCACCCAGCTGGCTATAATTCTATCTTGTCTGATGTTAGAGATCTTTCCAGTCTTTAAACCTTAAGGAGATTTCTTCAAACACACTACACATCAATGAGGCAGTATAAACGGTTTTTAATTTCTCCACCTCAAATCACATCCCTTTCTCAGGAACATGACAAGTTCTTGAGTCCCAAGCACTTGTCTTCAAGTTCCTCAATACCAACATCTTTAGCCTGTGCGGCCAGCTGCTCAAGCTTTAACTTGAGTTCAGCCAAGCAGCTGCCACAACTGACTGCTCACATTCTAGAAAAGGAAGCGCTCACACCTAGGTATATAGGGACAGGAAGTGGGCCGAAGGACTTTAGGTTTAGGAAGGGGAAGTTGATTTTAGTTTTAGGGACAGATTGACTATATAGACTTAGGAGGTGAAGGGGACTTTAGCTTTAGGGAGAGATAGAGGACTTTATGTTTAGGGACTAGGTTGGGGTTCTTAGGGCTTAGATCAGAGTTCTGGTAGGGCTAGATAGTTAAGACAGCTTGAGTTAGTGGGAATTGAAGTATTTACCAAAATGAGCTAGTAACAGGGGAAGCATACTGCGAGCAGATGACATTCTAGTAGACTGCTCTTCTCCTCCATTGTTTCACTCACTCATCTTGATAAAACCCTTTTCCTTTGTTCCTATGCACCTTCTGCATCCCTGCATTCTCTCTTTTACTCATCCTTGCAAACACTGCCACACTCACTTCTTCTGACTTTTCATTATCCATGTACCATGTATCTTTTAGTATCTCAGCCGGTGTTTCTGTCCATGTTGCAGTTCTAATTCAGCACATCATTACTTTCCGTCCATACAAGTGTGTCTTTGAATTATGACAACCTAGTTACAATTTGTCTTCTATTTTGATTGTCATGCATGTCCTGAATTGTATCAATCTAATTATATTTTTTCTTCTCAAAAGTATTACAGGCACTTTTGTATTAACTGTTAAGATCACCGTATCGTTGTCTAGTCTACGCTTTTACCTTAATCGCACTTTTTGTCTGTCTGTGCTTCAACCAATGCCATGACTGAAAATGGCCTTGAACCAGCCACTTCACTTAGTTAATAAAAGGATAAATAAAATATGAGAACTGAATTCCCAAGCACCTACTACACAGCAGTTGCAACCTCCATACTCAGATTGCTATTTTATCTCTGAAGTGGTCATTAACGCTCAGGGAAGCAGCAATGACCCTCAATATTGTTCACAGATGTTGCTGATAGATCTCATCTATCATACTTCAGCCAGTACTCATTGTTTTGTGGTCATCACTACTCAATTGACAAATGACCAATCATCAGACAACCATGCATTTCAACACAAAAAATAAGCTGCTACTTCTATGCTGTTGCTTACAACTTCTTGTATGACATGACTGGGAATGATTGCTCTGAGGTATAAAGTGCTTTATTTAGATTTTTACACAAATGCCAATAAAACTATGGTTTTACAAAAACAAAGATATACAGTTATAAGAAATAAAAGTAATATACACATATATGGTACTATGAGATGATACCAGGGCATACCATGTTGTAAATTACAGTGGAACATTCTATAAATAATCAACCTGCTTTCTTAAGCAGCTAGTATAATAAAGTTATAATAATGTATAAAGCAAATTTTTTTTATTTGACATTGTGCATTTTTTTCCTTTGGTTTATATAATGTTTAATTAGGAGCAATGTCTAGAACAGTTTTTTCCCATTCTGCCATTTTAAACAACAGAACAAAGCTGCTAAATTTGCTGCAAATACACCTTTCAGAGTCCACCATGGTACAACACTAAAAAGCCTAAATTGGTTAGAACTGCTTCATCAACTAACATATACACAGCTTCTTATGACCTGCAAAATTATCCAGCATCCATACATATACACACACACACATATATATATATATATATATATATATATATATATATATATATACATACATACATACATATCCATGTATGGAGGCCTGTACCCATCAGGTCAATACCCTCTGTGACGACTGGGGAGAGATGGGCGAAGGCTGCCAGCCTAGTCAAATAGAATTTAATATACAATTCTATCAACTGTATAATTAAATGTAAAATACAGGCTTGTGTTTTAAATGTAAGAAAACACTGTGAAATGTGGAACTGCAAAATATGTGACAACATTGCACTCTACTGGCCCAGTGAAGCAATGTTGTATCCTTTCATGTTAGAATTCGGCCCGAGGGAGGCTGGATGATTTCATGCCCATTGTTTTAAGGCTAAAGTTTATGACCAGAATTTAGATGTGGAAGGTGCTTTTATTGCTTTAGTTTCTGTTAGCATATACATGTGAAATGTCTTGTATCGTAAGTTTCTGAGGAGGTGTTAGATTGCTAAATAATGCAGTTTGTGGCTTGAGAACTCAAACCAGGCGTTAGGTTTTCCCAGAATTCATATTGCATCATCTTAAGTGTCAAAAATTATGTAATTTTGGGAGGGCCTTAGAGATGTTTTGTTAGTAATGTTTAAATACTATTTCTCACAAGAGACCAGAGAGCATTTTGATCTTGGACATCTAGCTTACCAGCACTGCTTATGCTCTTTATGTATGTAAGTAGGACTGTAACACTGTGTTTTCTCTTAAGATTAGCTAAAGATTTTAAAGTTAGATTAAGTATTTTTCTGTGTAATCAGATCTTTCCTACGATATTATTTTAAGTTTCTGTGTGATCTGTGAACTCTTCGATATCTCTGTGGCGTAGTAGTTTTGTCTTGTGTTTTAAATTATTTATTATTAAATATTTTTAAAATCTTCTACCTGTGGCTGCTTTGTGTAGAGATCAGCTCTAGAGTACATTGCATATTTATATAGAGCATATTTACATAGAGTTTATTGTAATAGGCCACTCTGATAAGCCTTAGACTGTATAGTCAAATTACCATAGAATATTAATATTGCACATTAATAATTGGACACCCTTTTAAAGGGCCTTTTAGTAGCTGATATTATTAACTGGGTGGTGGTAGTAATTACTACGGTATAGTCTGGGTAAAGGGGCACAGCGGGAGAATCTGTGTCAGCCTTTCACAGGAGTGTCTGTGAAGTTGTATAAATACTTATCTCAAAGTGTGTGTGTGTTGTGTCAGCTACTTGGGCAGGGATACGAAGCGCTGGTTGGACAGAGGGTACTGGAGGTTTTAGCTTGCCCAGTTAGGCTGGGACCTGGGCCCTATAGCTGTGCCAGTGGGGGGAGTCTTATTGGGGACCTGGTGAGCGAGGGAGCAACCAGCCCCAGACTGACTGTGATCACTGTGTGCATTTAAGGGAAATTGTACTTTACTGTGTGTATTAGTTATCCGTTCCTCTTCTAGGAGATGACCTCCCTGGTGTTACTGGTGAGGATTGAGGCTCCTTGATTGCTGGGCCAGGGCACGGTTGTCACACCCTCCCTCCCATCTTTCAAAACTACTAGTAAAACCTGGCTCTGTTCTTGGTCAAAATCAAGATAAACTATAACCGTAAATGTGAACAAGTACCTTTTCATTCCTTATAGCTCCTTACACTCCCTTCTTCACTTACTTCCTGACTTTCTCTCTAAATATACCATAAGCCCACTTTTCCCTCACTTCATATTGCAATTCTTGTTTGTATTAGGCTAACTTACCTTTAATTTCTCTACAAACTGTCTAAAATTTCTCTAAAAATTAAATGATTGTCATATAACTTGTATCGATTCTTAACCAATGTTTTTATATTATGCCTAATTTGTTAAAACTACTTAAACTGCAGATGTTTTGCTTTTATTTTTGCAGATTGTAAACATATCGTTATTAAAATGTTCTGCAATAATTTGGAGCTTTTCTCCCCAGGCCTCTGGGGAAAATTGGTTTCTACCCAGTCATACTTTCCTGGTAATCAAATGTCAACAAATAAATAATCTACCATTAATATAATGGTGTTTGACAATATAGCTTGGAGTGAGTTGATGAGATGAAATTTCTAAATGTTTATTCAACAGAAACATTCTATGGTTCCTGTGATATTTTTCTTTATTTAATTTTGGTTTGTTGTACTATCCTATCTAGTTTTTTTTTTTTTTTTTTTGGTAATATAGCTTACCAGATCAGCAAGTCCTAGGTCTGATTCATAAGGTCTTCACTTGAATATTATGCGACTCCAAACACAGCAGTAGACAAAAATCAGTATTCTTGCATGGGACAACTGCACTTAATAAGCTTACCTCATTAACAAATGCACCGACACACAGAAAAAAGCTAAAGCCCACCCTTCCTTTTT
The DNA here is from genome assembly GCF_019279795.1 of Protopterus annectens. Lineage (NCBI taxonomy): Eukaryota > Metazoa > Chordata > Ceratodontiformes > Protopteridae > Protopterus > Protopterus annectens. The sequence continues at coordinate 333,160,857 of NC_056741.1, read as the reverse complement.
TTTCCATTTCTTTAACTTTATTCTGTAGTGCATTTTTCAACAAGTGCTCTATGTGCGTCCTTTTTTTTTTGCTAGCACTGTGTTTAACTTCTGTGGAGATTTCATCTGCGTATGTAAAACACTGCTACAACAATGGTACGGGGGTGTATAATTCTCTTCTGTGTGGTGCTCATGTGTTGTGAGAGGCTCCACTTTTGAGGTCCCTGCTGGGAACTCCCCAAGTTTTGCGAATTTCCCTTTCAGGTTTCTAGCAACATTTTTATTTCATACTGTATGCACACTAGCATATTTCTCCTTCACTACAAGTTAACTGCCTCATGTGCATCTTTGGTCCAGGGCGATTGAGAGAAAAAATCCATTTATTACAGACTAACTTGATAACTCTTGTCATGAAATTGCTTTTTGCCTCATCTCCTTATGAAGGGGATGAACTCCTTTACCCTTGCTGCTATTAGAATTGTCACTGCACTACAAAGATGAGGAGAGCCCCTCCCTGAAGAAACATTCAGAGGAATGCATTGATTTGGCAAACAGGCCAAAAATGCTGATTCCCTCAGCCATGTACTGAAACCTGAATGGCTTCCATGCATCATGTATGTCATGGCAATACATCATCCTTTAGGTAAGATTCTGCTGTAAATTAAAACTGATTATTATTAGTGTGTATGGGTAGGGGACAGGAGAGATGTCAGGGAGTTTTACTGAATGCTTCTTACACTCATTTCATCTTCCTCTTGTCATTCTTCTATTTTAAGTTTGGACACCAATGTTATTTTCATTACTGCAAACAGTTTTCATTTATGTAGTCCTCTTGTGCAACCCCCCCCCCCAACTTGACCTCTGTGTGCAAGAGTGTTTACATGTAGTTGCTGCTTGTTACTTCTGAGGTTAAGACTTCTCTCCTAATACATGCTGTATTATTTTTTTATTTTTTCTCACTTTGTTTCACACTGTTAGGCTTTGCTGGTGGGCTTGACCTTTCCTCCTGAGACGATGACAAAATCCAATATTTCCAGATATATACTTTGCCCCCCCCCCCAATCTCCTTCTTCTTTATACTTTGTGGTCTCAGGCACTTTTTCACTTCACACTTTGTTTACTTCAGACTGTAGTGCTCAAATGAATAAGGAGTGCTTTTATGTCAACTGCTCTGATATATTAAAACAGTCTTCAGATTAAATTTTTAAACTTCTTTGCAACAATAAATGTATACATTCCTATCTTACAAGTTTCTTTCAACACATTATTACTACTTGTGCAATACTCCCCTTGTTAAAAACAAAAAAGACCACATATTTTTTGCTTGCATCACTGAATCAGCAATGGTTTCAGTAACCCTAACTCAACAGTTAGCTGTAGCAAAGAAGCCTTTTCATTTATGTAATATGCTCACCTGTTATGATTTTTATTACATGCATGTTAGATCCCTGGAGGTGGAGGAAAGGGATGGGTGCGGGCCAGTGTTACCTCTTTAAGGCATAAATAGCCTCAAATAAAGGGACCACTACAGGCAGAAGTAAAAAAAAATATGTACATTTTATCTTGTCATGACGTTCTGCAAAATCCAAACCTGCCAGCAACACAATAACTTATTAATTTTAATTATGTTTTAACTCTCAATACCCTCATGCAGAAGACAGTTTTTTGTGATCTTGTTTTCTTGAAAAGCTATGTTTTTTGCTCACAGTGTACTGTGAGGTTACAGTTAAGATAATACCTTAGTCTGCAACAGGAATATGGAAGATATACCATGGACAGAGAGGGTGACATTGGATTAGTACAGTCATATGAAACCACAAAAAGTCATACCAACATGTTATGAACACAACAATCTGATTCCACACATTTCATCCAGACTCAAACAAAAATCAACATCTACAAAGGGGAAATAGAAAATTTACTGCAGTACTGTATCCTTTACTACTAATGGACAGAGGCAGCTCCTAAAAGCAACATCTCATGCATGGGTCCCTTCAATTACCTATATTATGATCCTAATTATTAATCACTAGGGGTAATATACAGTTATCAACAATGGGATGGCTAAGGCCAAACATCAGAGAGTACAGGTTAAATCAAGCAACAAAATGGAATTTGGCTATGCCTAAAATGGTCTGCAAGGGCAGCTAGCCTAGTACTTACCTATGAACTTATTTGCTAAGTTCTAAAAAGTAAGGCTCTGCTCATTACATACAAATACATGTACAAGTTATATGCATGTAATAATCTGTAGGGTACATAAATGTGCACAGGGAAAGTAGCCATATAGGATTTAAGCACTCACACTACAAACAAGTGCTCAAATTATAGAACTGGACGTGTTAGTTAAGTAAAAAAAGCAAAAACTATACAGACAAACTAACCCATTAGTTTTAATGTGTGATATTTACAGCTATTTACTGTAGAAAAAATGATGCAACTACATCTACCTTGGCTGTACTTGCAAATGCTCGTGTGATCAGTGTTTTATATATATATATACATATATATATATATATATATATATATATATATATATATATACACACACACACACATATATATATATATATATATACACACACATACACACACACACACACACACACACACACACACACACACACATTATATATATATATATGTATATACACATACACACACAATATATATATATATATATATATATATATATATATATATATATATATATATATATATATATATATATCTATATGTAAGCTACAGTAGGAGAGACGGATCCTGGAGTCGAACAATGGGTAAGTATCTAAGATAGTGTGAGCTACGGCCATATGCTGTGTAATGGGAAATGTATAGAGACATTTTGGGTGGGTCAGGAGGAGGATGGTAACATGAGGAAAAGCAGAAATGCTGCACAGGAAGAAGAAGAGAAAGGTGTAGGCAGACTGGAAGACCTTCACACATTTAGCAGTCATAGCGGATTTAAGTGACTTACCTTAGGAAATGACTATGGCTTATCTAACACAATTGTAATACAAGTAGTGAGTCTTTAGAAGGCAGTGATTAGGTGACACCAAAACTTTGTATGTGATCATTTCTAGCTTCTAGTATGGGTACATCTTACTGGCAGTAGTTTGGGTAGAAAATTATGCAATACTAAGGGATATAGACAGTAGCCTTCTAAGGGGTGCAGTTGTAATGGATAAAAATAAATAAATAATAGCATTAACCAACTCTTGCCTTTTGCAACAACTTAAAATTATCATGTCAACTCAAAGGTAGAGAGATTGTAGGCTGGAATATGACACGGGTGGCAGATATTTGAACAACAGGCCCATCATCTGAGAAGCAGCTCAAAAGGATTGAAATGAGTGGTTGATGGCACAAATCAGGGATGTGCCAGTGAGGCTAGCATTCATGTCCATTACATTTTGATACATAGGAATACCCTGGGTTGTACAAGTAGAAATGAAACATACTCTGCAGTTGTGGGTGATGGCAACATGGTGCTCAGTTCCTGTCTACTGTTAGTCCAACACAAAGTACAATCACCAAAAGGTGAAGCATAGTGCTATTCCAGGTAGGTCAGTGAAACACATTGGTTAAAAGGGCACCTGGGAGAGGATAAATGGTCAAGTTGCTGGGAAAAACAAAGTACTACTAAATGTATCAGGTCTTGCATCACAGTAGAAGACTGATTCTATAAAAGCTTAAAGGAGTTTTTGTACCTTTTCTTAAAATAAAGAATATAACCTGCCTCCTTCTGAAGTATATAAACATTTACAAAAAGATTAAAAAATACTTAGCTATATTTAACCTTTCATTAAACTGGGGTGAGCCTGAAACTGGTCAGTAATAATGAGTGCTCTACCCTGGTAAACAAATCTATATATACAAACAAGTATTTATTTGAATTTCCATCCTCATAAAAGGTGCATTGATTTCAGTGTTAAGTAAATCTTGTATAGTCATTACCCTTATGATTCTTAACTTGTATCACTATTAAACTTAACTTGCTTGTAGCCTTTAAGGGATTTTAGAATTCACTATTTTGCTTATTCTTTAATGTACCCAGACATGTAATCATATGACTATCAGATAGCCACAGTATTTATTTATAAGACGTATAATACAAATAGCAATGCCAATTATAAAAAAGAACAATAGACTCCTTTTTCTCTGGATATACAGAATGGACTGAAAATGAATTCTGAGAAACAGAGGCTAAAGCAGTACAAAAAAATCACATTAGTATATGACAGGGCCTATGAAGGATATTTTATAGAATGACATATAAATATAATAAGACTCACTTCAAGTGATTGTGATACATTAAAATAGCTCTGAAAGCAAAAATATAAAGAAAAAAAACATTTCAAGTTTTAAGATACATTTTTCTCTTCAAATGAAATGAAATTACAGACATTTGTTTGATTGTTAATTGGCTAGGTGGGATGATCTGCACTGGACTGCCTTTAGTCCATGACCCAGTCATTACACACATGCATTATAATTAGACCCAGTCATTACACATATACATTATACATACTACTTAAAAGTGAAAGAAGCAGCGCCAGGCTGTTTAACAAACTGCAACTTTATGACCTGCTGGTTTTATTCTCTTGGTCTAGATTTGCAAACCATATGCCTCAGAACAGGTCACTTAATCTACAGTGCACTTCTGTGTTAACCTGAAGAGAGGTACTTGTGCCTAGTGGGTTTAAGTGGTTAAGCAGCAAATAATCAAATAAAATACAATTAAAATAAAAAAGAGAAAATAATACAAGTATTTAATCAGTCATTTGAATGCAAAATGAACCACAATGTAATAATATATCATATCAGATATGCATATAATATTAGTATAATATAAATGTAATGTCTTCAGGGGCAATACAGTGTGAAAATAAAGTCCACAAAATAGGTTAGCACATGTTCATAATGCAAGTATAAATTACATACAATATAATGTAATATAACAAAACATAATATACTTATTTTGCTTTTGTTTACCAGGCTTGGCCATCTGGGTTTAGTAAAAAAAAAAAAACTTTTCCAGAGCATTCCTAACTCCAAATAAAATGGCTAAAATTAATAAAAACAAGGATATACACCTCTTGAGATGTTTGCAAGAATGTAATACTGACTGGATACATGCTTTTTTGTCCTTTTCCAAGTCAGTTTTGGTGGAATATTAATGATTTTTGAAAGCTTTACTCTCCGGCACATTTTTATTATCCAAGTCTTTAATCTTATTTAATGTAAATTATGGATATGAGTTGACAAAAGTTAATCTCTTTCTGCCAAGGACTATTCTTGCAGTAGCAAGGAAAAGTATTACTATAAAATGAACATGAACTCCATCACAACTTTTTGAAGACTTCTTATCCTTCTTAAAAGAAACTGCCTTGAGAGGGAGACCGAAGTAAAAGAACTCAGGATTCATCCTAAACCATTTAACAATAATCCTTGGACAAAAGTGATACCTCTTACTGACTTTTTCCCAACAAAATCTTGTCTCTGATGATTAAAAGAAAAATATTTTTTGGAACTTTAACACCTCACCTATTGAGTTCAGGCCTTGTATATATTGCCCATAGTTTGAGTATGCTCATCCTTTTTGCATTTACTCTTTTATCATTATATCAATATAACAAAGGAATATTTATACTCTCCATGAAAAAATAATTTCTTTTGAGCAAAAAAAAATCTTTTCAATGGAGGCCCAAGGAGAAAAGCTCCAACATATTACAAACAATTTTAAAACAGACATTCAGGAATATATACGGACAGACATTAAATAATATACATTAGCAATTACACCAAGCTTTTTGGGCTAACAGAAGTTTTTCATCAATAGATACGTAATCAGAATGTTTTTGTTTTATTTGTTCTAATACAATATAAAATTATACTATCAATGATCACTGTCACGCTGTTAACTTGCCATTTTGTCGACAAAATAGTGTGTGTGCTTTAGGATGAGTGGATGTTTGGTTGTGTGCATGTGATGTGAAAAAGGGGGAAGAATGACTAAGGAAGCCAAGTACGTTTTTGGGTTTAATATCATAAGTGAGTACTTGTGTGTGTTAGGGTTAGAGGAAGAGCTAGGGTAAGGGATACATGTGTGTGTGTGTGTGTGTGTGTGTGTGTGTGTGTGTGTATACGTGTTAAGGATCAAGGTTAGAAGAAGGGCAAGATTTTACAAAGGTGTGGTGTGTGTGTGTGTGTGTGTGTGTGCGCATACGTGTTAAGGATCAAGGTTAGAAGAAGGGCAAGATTTTACGAAGGTGTGTGTGTGTGCATACGTGTTAAGGATCAAGGTTAGAAGAAGGGCAAGATTTTACGAAGGTGTGTGTGCGCGTGTGTGTGTGTTTGTGTGCATACGTGTTAAGGATCAAGGTTAGAAGAAGGGCAAGATTTTATGAAGGTGTGTGTGTGTGTGTGTGTGTGTGCGCATACGTGTTAAGGATCAAGGTTAGAAGAAGGGCAAGATTTTACGAAGGTGTGTGTGTGTGTGTGTGTGTGTGTGTGTGTGTGTGTGTGTGTGCTGATGGATGTGGTGCCTGTCACACTGTCTTGTGTGGTGGTAGTGCTACAGAAAGGGCTTTTGTAAATTCAGGTGTTGGGTTAAGTCTAAGACAGGGTCAGAATTAGGATTAGCATGCATTAGTAAGACAGTGCGGGGTGGCAGCTTACTAATGAATGCTAACCCCGCCCCTAATCCAAAACCTTACCTTCCAAATCTTTTTTCATAACATTCAGACACACTGCGGCGGTGGTGCTGCAGTAGCGTTGTCGCCTCACAGTAAGATGTTGTCCTGTTCGATTCTCAGCTAAAACATCTTCTGTGTGGAGACATGCATGAATGGGCGTACCTTCGTTGAAGGATGTGCATCAGAGCTGGCAACTCAGCACGTAAAAATCTACTGCCAATCATTAGCGGACCGGAGTTCCGCTGTGGCGACCCCTAACCGGGAAAAGCCGAAAGAGAGACACACATCAGCATTCAGACAAATTTGATCTGAATGTAGTGGTATCACAAAAGGCAACTTTTTGTTTTCTCAAAATGCAAGCATCAAACAGGATGTGCTCAATTCTTTTATATTTTAATATATGGTCATATATTTATATAAAACATAGAGTAATACAAAATCATACAAAATAGAGCAATATAAATCTTCGAGACCAACCAAATCTGATTGATGGTAATATGAAATTAAGTCCACGAAAATTATTTATGTATAGTTTTAATAATGAAAGCAATTGCTACTTGTAAAATTAAAATATCAATGGAGCAAAGTAGGCTGCATCTGATGGACTCAATATTAGGATGTGAAGCATGTAATAACACTCCTTATATTTCACGTGTGCACTAGAGAGATGGCAGGTGAAACTAACCAAGCCATGCTCCCATGTAGCCAGAGCCTTTTAGTAAGGTGCCTAAGCTAAGGGAACAATTACTCTTTTTTTTTTTTAAGTGCTAACTAGCCATAATGATGTGATCCATCATAATTCACTTTTAAAAAGGTTTATCTCAGAGTTATATGTTCTAGTACTAAAGCATTTATTCTCTGCCTGGGCCACTTTGTTTGGACCTAACTACCATCTCACTTGTGCAACAGTCTGAATTACCAAGCTTTTAGAAAGCTACTGCTAGCTGATGAAACAGGCTAGAAATACAGTTTATACTACTGCACTAGTTGATAGGAAATATATGGAATTCAGTCATTTGCAGCAGTACTGTAGACATAACCTTTGTTTATGCTTGCTTATATTAACACCATTTTCTGAATTTCTTCAGCATTATAAGTCATTCAAACACTATGATCAATGCATACCATCTTGTACATTACCCTAATTATTTCTAAAAATGCAGCTATACTTTTCAAGGTTTCCTCACATCAACCTAATCATCAAGCTCTTCCAGTCTCCACAGATGACTCATTTCTTCCCTCCTACTGGTGTACTACCTCACATTAAAGTGGGGTGAGTCTCATACTTCCTGGAAGGATACCCTATTGGTAATCACAACTAGTCCTAGTTAGTGGGATTCAGTTGTTAGATGGCCATCATATATTGAAGCTGATGAATTTGTGTGTGTGAACGTTATCCATGCTCCTCAACATCTTAGTCTTCTGCTCCATGCTGCCTGGGACCCCTTAATTCTAGGAGTCTGTTCTCTTGGTCTGCAGCAGGAGTCGTTCTTAATAAAGTGCTCTCCTTGTGTTCATGCAAGTAGCTTAGTCCTGACCTCAGGTGGTTCCTACCATCTCTGGGACTGCTAATTAAAACCAGGGTTTCAGGTATCATAGGACTCTACATTTTTGTGCCTTGACAAATGACCATAAGAACATAAGACTTTGCACAAGTCAGATGTTTGCTAAAACCATACAACTACTGTTACCATTGTAAATATTAATGCAATATCCATTTTTTTATTCATCTATTCAAACTTTAAAACTTATGTTGCACACATATTTTTCTAAACTGCATACAGTTTTCTATACTGATGCATGCTCAAGGTTGAAAGGATCCTTTTAACCAGCCCATTTATCCAATAAATAAAAGAATACATAAAACAAATACTTACAGAAAATCTCGTACTTTTAAGAAACATCGTCCTTGTGTCTTCACGCTGATAGGTTTGATCTAGAGGCACTAAGACCCTACAAAAGTTATACGTCTTCAAACAGTCCAGAACAAAGCAATCATTTCAGACAACATATGATTGCAAGGATTGCTTCTTGTGTCAGGATTACATTGGACTGGCCTGTAATCATCTTGCTCCTGTCCTTCACAGAGAAGTCATACAACAGTCAGATCAATGGCCAATTATTTCCTGGAGAGCAGCAGAAAAGTACCCAGTACATAAAATGACAAAGGCTTAGCTATTTAGTTTCAAAATATGGACAGAGCAAAAACAAAAAAATAGATATCAGCCAGTGAGTGACAGACTTACATAAATGGTAAAGATATTCCTAGAAGATTAAGGATCATTGTAATTAGATAGCTTTCCTATATTCCAGGTACACGGGAGTAGAAAAATGCATTGCAATTGCAAAAATAAGGCAATCCAGCAAAATGGAACACTGCAAGGCAGTGATATACAAGATGTGATATGCAAGAGGATCCAGCGCTGCCATTCCAGCTACTGCTGTGCGATCGCTACTACATCAGCCGTGATGTCCAAAAAGGAACAAGGAAAGTAGTGAAGATAAGGCATTTCATATCTAAGCTTCCTGAGTGAACTATCCACAACATAATAATGAAGCAAAAATCTTGCCAAATGGACAGGAAGAGTGTCCAAATGGTTTGGACTTGATTTTCAACTACAGCCTGATGTTTTCAGATTGGACGAAGTCCTGCTACATCCCGGAAAGAATGAGAATGCCCCTTAAAGCGTCCGTGGAACACAGAATGTGTTTGCCGTTATCCAGGGTGCTGATACAGTGTGTGGATAAAATAGTGAAATTCATGGAAGAACTCCATTAGTTAGGATGAAATTTCAAAAAATGAAAAGCTCTTATGTTCTTTCCACGGGAATTGGTAAGAATCTAAGCTGAGAAAAAGAGATATTGCGTTAAGTAGGAGGGATACCAAAGACGCCATCCTTCTAATAAAAACACATTAAGCTCACAGTTCATATAATTGGCAAGCAGCCTACATAAGTAAATACCCATTACTGGTGGGAGCCAGAATCCTGTCTAGTTATAACACTTCCCCAAGAGACCATGCTGGGCTTATTCACCTGTCTGCAATTAACTCCCTGATAGATATGTATTCTGCACAGATCTCATGCAAAGTCCTGAAGAGAAAACCACTCTTTCGGAAAATATAAATACATCTGTCACTTACTTAAAAAACACCTCCAACCTGTTAGAAACAGAATGGGTCACAATGCTTTGCACCCTTAGATTGCCAGGACAGGCTCTGTCATCCCTGCAACCCTGTCAAAACATTAAACAGATTAAGAGAAGACTGATGGGTGGAAAACAGCAGCACACATAACACTCTTCCCAAGCACAAATGTCTAGTTATGAGCTGCAAGAAAAGTAAACTTGAGTTTTCTCCTGCTTTCACACAAGCAACGTTTTGATCTGTCCTTCTCCGACTGCTATTTAAAAGCAGTGGTTAACTTATATGCATGTGTTCTTATTTTATAATCAAATAAATAAATCCATTAAGTGAAATAAAAAGGCCTCCATAACAGCTGACTTCTGCTGCAAAGTCAAGATTTACCAGAAGAATATAAATACCCTTCCCTACCCAACACTGGAGGTCCTTCCAGACTTTGCAGATTCTGCACAGGTGTTTGTATACCTGTTTAACTGGGTTAGTAGGCTACTGGGCAAAGTCCAATTGAAGACTGGTCTTCATAAGTCCACAAAGTACTGTATGCAACCTTTACAAATTTAGCATTTATCCCTTGTCTGAGGCAAACTTCAACCGCAAAGCAGCCAATTTTCTCTTCAAACCTCTATATGGACCAGCTAGAGACTGCCTTCCCTGTCAGGGACTAATATTAGAGTATAGGCAAAGACAAATGGATAGTGATATTCTAAGTGAAAGACCTGCTCTGGTAGAGTTTTTAATTGAATCTCGAACAGAGACTGCTGTTAAGACAGGAATAATTAATTGGGCATATAAAATATTGCTCGATCAATCAGAGGTGGTTTGAAAAGATTGGGAAGTGAGTCTAGATAAGCAATTCGCAAAGAAACAATGGGTGGAGATATGTATGGCTCCCAAATATGCAACAAAGTCTAAAAGATTTAAACATTTTTATTAGAAGTGTTTGCATAGGTATTTTTATACCCCAAGCAGAATTTTTTCCTCAGGTAGATGCCAAATGTTAGAGGTATGACGGAGAATAAAGAAGTAACTGGAAACGTGTTTTGGGAGTGTAATAAGTTAGCAGACTTTAAAAATTCTCTACAGAATGCTATGTCAGAAATATTGGGTGAGCAAATGGGTGTAACTAAGAAAGTGATTTTTTGTGCTGGGATACAGGGTCTGATTTGCTAGGTATAAGTAAGGCCTTATTAAGTTTAATTCTATTGGCTGCCAAAAAAGGCAATTACTACAAAATGGAAATCAAAGTCTAAACCAACTGTATTTGAAGTAGTGAATATTGTAACAGAGATAAAAAAATGGAAGTGGGATCTTTAGACAAGGGTAGGAGCAAATTACATAGAAAAAAATGGAAATTGCAGGAACAATACATGCAGAATAATGTTTCGGAGGAGAAGGATAGGCAAGAATTGAGCAATTTATGCAATTCAGGACTGATGATAGTTACACAAAAGAATAAATGTGAAATAATGTTTGTAAATGGGAACATGGTAATATGGTTTATTTTCTTTTATATAAATGTATGTTTGCCTATGTCTTAAGTGATAATTCAATAAAGGTGTTAAAAAATAACTGCTGTATGGACAGTTTCCTAGATGCCCTATTTCTCTCTTCCAGAAACTACTGTCTCCAGGGCCACTAATGAATTCATCCACTTACTCTTTTGGCATCTGCTTTCTACTGGCCTATCAAAGCCAGTAAAAGCAGCTGTCTCTTTTCCTGTCTCTACCATTACAATGTAAACTGTTTTCCTGACAAATAAATTAACTGATTTCATTCTTTGAATAAGAACAGAGAATAGATAACATTTCATTTACAAAGGCTTAACAGGTTTCAAATTAATGCTAGTAAATCAATAATACATGTGTTTAACAAATAATATATAAAAATGTAAACAGCACCCCTAACAGTAATGACTAAGTGCACGGCATAGCTTTGAGCTTACTTACCGGTGCAGTTGAACCACAAGTCAGGTAGCTACTATGCACTTTGAATAATTAATGTAGCAGACAGTGACTGGTAAATTGAAGAAATGCCAGGCAGTGACTTGTCAGATGTGGAGAAGGTGTAGGTAGTGAATAGGCAGTGACTCGTCAGATGTGGAGAAGGTATAGGTAGTGAATAGGCAGTGACTCGTCAGATGTGGATAAGGTGTAGGTAGCGAGTAGGCAGTGACTCATCAGATGTGGATAAGGTGTAGGTAGTAAATAGGCAGTGACTCATCAGATGTGGATAAGGTGTGAGTAGGCAGTGACTCATCAGATGTGGATAAGGTGTACGTAGAGAGTAGGCAGTGACTCGTCAGATGCGGATAAGGTGTAGGTAGTAGGCAGTGACTCGTCAGATGTGGATAAGGTATAGGCAGTGAGCACGCAGTGACTCACTTGTCAGATGTGGATAAGGTGTAGGCAGCGAGCACGCAGTGACTCACTCGTCAGATGTGGATAAGGTGTAGGCAGTGAGCACGCAGTGACTTACTTGTCAGATGTGGATAAAGTGTAGGTACTGTGTATAGCCACAGATCTAAATGAGATGATCCACTGGTACAGGCCATGTCTGAGGAGTGAATTGTTATAGTGAGGAGCCTAGGAACACCTAGGGAAAGTATCATTGACGTAGGGCAGCTGCAGAGCAAGGTATCAGGGGCGAGTCTATGGACAGGTACTGGGCGCAGCTAGGGAGAAGGGTAAAGAACACAGGTTAAGGCATTCCTAGAGCTGCAGAGTTGGGTGGCGCAGTGGTGCAGCGGTTAGCATTGTCACCTCACAGCAAGAGGTTCTCCGGTTCGATTTTTGGTTAGGGTGCCTTCTGTGCACAGTTTGCATGTCCTCCCTGCATTTGTGTGGGTTTCCTCCGGGTGCTCTGGTTTCTTCAAATTCCAAAGACATGTGTCTGGAGAGCTTCTCCATGGGCCTCTGCTGAAAATGGGCTCTGTCTCAGTCAGACTTTCCTAGGAAACAAATGTTAAATAATAAAAATATAAGTACAAGGGTGCTAAGCTTTGATCCTGGCACTGGATGCAGCTACAGAGAGGAGTACATTGGTAGTGGACCCAGACACGTGTGCAGGGATACCTACAGTGGTGTGGGTAACAAACCTTATCACAGCTACACTGCCTTACTACCTGTGTCCACCTGGTATCCTGATACTCTAAACCTTTTTTTTTGCACTGCAGTATTGGTTCCCATTGCTAAAGTATTTTGAATACTTTTTAAATTATATATTTTTAACCAAAGTAAATTCACATTAGAGCTTTTCTGGCTGTGACTTTGGCTACAACTCAAAATCAGAGTAAGTGAAGCACATTGGACAGATGGGCAGTTTAGACAATTCAACTAGCATGCTTTTCAGGAGGTGAGAGGAAATCAGAGTATGCAGAAAAAACCTGTACAGACACAGGGAAAAAATGCATGAACACACACATGCATGTGCGCACACTCTCTGTAACTAGATGCCATGACTGCACACCTAACTATGAAGCTGTTAATCAGAAACGTTGACCACCTAGATACTAAGTAAAAAAGCTCTCCTTGCATACTCATTGCTGCCGTACATTATCTAATTCACCATGGACACATCAGGATTGCGCTACATTTTTCATTACTGGAGAATACTACCAAGTGCACAGATATACATCTTAATCTTAATCGTATGTTTCACCTTCGATGTTGACAGTTATGCAGATGGACAGCACTGACTGCAGTCGTTTCTAGTGTACAAAAAAACATATAATCTAACTTATCATCCACATAAGCTATAGTTGCAGAAACTAAAAGTACATAAAATGCACTCTTGCAGAAAGTTAACTGTGTACTTGGAAGGAAGAAAAATGCATCTTGGCTCACCCTAAGTTTAGGACGAACTATCTTCATCCTGGTTCAGTACAAATTAAAAAATTAACAATACATTATGGTAGGGAAAGTAACTGTTAAGGGATGCATATTCCCACTGTTTTACTTATAAAAAAACTGAAACAGCAGACCACATGACATTAAAAATAAGTGAGGCCATGTCCTACCAGCCTGTGATGTTTAGTTCACCCCTTAAAACTGTATTACGACAGCATTCATGTGACTTTAATAGCCTTGCTTTATGTTATGTTATTTTTCCACCTTTTGGAATGGCATTTATATATTCTCCAAAGATACACCTTCTGTTAATAACCCCAAGACATCCCCTAGGACAATTTCACAGGCACTTGTATCGTTCCTACCCAATAGAAGAAATGAGAATACATCTGGTAACTCTTGCAAAATTGCTCTTTTTGTTCCTAAAAAAAACAAACAAAAAAAAAAAAAATAAGTATCCTGAGCTGCTTCTATTGCTTAGGAAGTTACAGCACTGAACACCCCATATTGCACCCAACAAAGTTCGTCAGATGCAGTTCACTGGGAAATGAATAGGCTTTGAATATTCATTCCTGTGATGGTACAAGCTAAACATATCTCTATTTGCCCCAGAAGTGAGTGATCTAGGAGTAGCAGCTTGGGAGTGAAAAGATGATAGGCAGGTGTTTTACTACACAGGTGCTTTCAGATTCACACATTCCCAACATAACAAAACTCTGTGAAAACTGAATGGAGAAAGACTGGGTCAGGTAACCATAACATTTTCATGCAGTAACCATTCTCTTACATCATAGCCTGACAATTCTATCCCAATTTTAGATGCATCGGGGGAAGCATAACTGTAGGAAACTATTCCTTCATGAGTCCTACTAGTGGCAATCTGTTGCAGAATCTAGGAGGCGGGTAAAACACAAAGAAGTCATCAAAACAGTGGATAATGCAGAAATCATGCAACTGCACCGAGACCTGTGAAAGGGTAAATACAAGTAATAATGTGGCAATGACATTTGTAGTGCAGTACAAGTAAAAATGTGGCAAAGATGTTTGCAAAGCAAAACACAACTAGAGTGTATAGCACATCTTGCTTCACAAATATAGTCACTAAACACACACATGATGTATGGAGGATGTTGTACTTAATGCCAATAAGCTTCAGGCTTACATGCATTTACATAAACAGATAAACGGACATCTCATCTATCCCTGTTTTGCCTCAGACATTGTTTTGCTCTTTGCAGAATGTGCAACTGTCACAAAAAGCAAGAGAACAAACACTAAACAATACCAGATCCTGCAGACGTCAAATTCTCCAGAAAATGCATACCAGAACACATCCTCTGATTCTGTCAACTAGCTAAATAAAAAATTCTAACTTTAAAAAAGTTCCACGAAGACTTGCCACAGATTCTTGAGTAAACAGTTTTAAAAAAAAAAAAAGAGCCAAAAAATTAGTCAGCGGACCTAATTCACAGTGGAAAGTAACAAAAGTTTGTCTTGTCTATAAAATGTTCTCTGTTTGAACTGGGGCCTATTATCCATAAAGGCCAGCCCCCTACTTAATGCTACACTAAAAGCCTGAGCAAGAAACAACCTACTATCCTGTTCCACACAAAGGCAATCAAAATCCCGACAGTACATTCTTCTCTAGATAAAGACCACCAGTTTTCTAAAGTTTGGCATCCCTGTGTCATTTACTATAATGTGTTAGCCAATAAAAAATAAATAATGAACGTGTGATCCAAGCTTACCTTGCAGTTAAAAAGTCTTCAGCTTGCAAGGACCTCTTTTCTCTGCACAGTGGTTCAGATTTCATTAGAGGAAATGGAAAGCAACCACAGGAACTGCATCTGGTACCTCCCTGATTGGTTAGTTTGAAACAATGTGGGCCCAGCTCATGCAGTTAACATCAACAGAGAAGTCATTATCAGCTTGCAGAGGCTCAGATGTCTTAGAAGTACTAAGAAGGAGATGCTTGTTCTGCCAGTGATTTGTCATCTCAAATTGTGCAAAGACGTGAATGCCAATAGTTCTCTTGAGGAAAAGGGTTTGTTGTGTTTTTTTTCCCAGACCTATCTTTATGTCAGGAGTGAATATAAGAAAATCTTACAATAAAATTAACCTGTGCTGTTTAGAGGCATGCATTTATTTGTCTTTTATTTTACAGTAGAAATTCAATCTAATTAATATAGCAGAATGCCTAATAAATTTGGCTTCAAACTCGTTACTCATGTTTGAATCCCACCCCCTTTCCCCTTTTACATGCTGTTTAATCCTAAACAAGTTAGCTAATGTTCTAAGATTTATGGGATAACAAAGAAAAAAAACACTTTTGTTCTCAGTCTGCCTACCCTACTAATAAAAGGTAAATATGTAACTAAATGTTATTAAACAGCCAGCAGTTTACGGAGAAAGTACAATAAGTTCCCATGGTCAATCAGTAGTGTGTTTCAATGAGTGCACCAGAAAAGACATGACACCCTCCATTTATAAAGCTTACTAATACTTTGTACTCCGTCTCTTACAAGACCATTCTCTATCCTTTCCCCACTATCTAGATTCCAATAGAGTGCAAATGTCTAATGAAACAGTTTCTGAGGACCTTGGCACCATTTCCAAGCTTTTTAAACTGCAACTTTTTTTTTTTTATTATAACACAAAGCAGTGAGAGATCTGTTTATGACTTAACAGCTACATTTCATTCTGACTTTAATAAGATCTTTACTGACTCTGTTCCTCAGTTCTTAATTCTACACTTTTGCATACAGACAGTTGCTGAGAGTGCAAGGTGACCTTGAATGCAGACATTTGGTGTGTGTGTGTGTGTGTGTGTGTGTGTGTGTGTGTGTGACGGGGGGGGGGGGGTGCATGACATATGCTCATAACTTGAGACAGTTCTCACATGCTGCTATAATGTCATCACAGAGACACTGTGACTACTTGTTAACTACAATTCTAAGTGCAACTACCACTCTATCCTGTTTTTTTTAATTTTATTTAAGTTGAACCTAAAAAGCTTCCACTGGATACTTATCTAGTTAAAAAGTTACATATAAATAGCCCCCCCCCCCCCCACACACACACACACACATTTCATGAAGTACAGTGGAGTTGTCCCTTTTCAAATCAGAATTGTCTGCTAATTTTTTAATTCTTTTAATAAATGTAGTAAGGGAAAGGTTGCTCTGTGAGTTCTCCGGATTGCATCCACCACTCTTTGTAATTTCCTTTTTATTTCCCAGGTTTCACAGTCCCTTAACTTTCACAGATACTGTATTCATTACTGCTTGCACTACACCTGGACAAACTGTTGCCTAATGCAAAAACTGCAAGGTGCTGTCAAATGTGTTATTTGGTTGTCATGTTTCAAGGAGGTCCAAGAGGTCTGACCAGATATGAATTTCTTTGCAGCAATGTTTGCTTGATAAATATGTGAGGTGTCCATCCCCTCTGGTATATAAATCCACTTGCTAAGGTTACACAATTACACAAGAAGTACTGTAGTTTTTATACAGGGCAGGTGCTACTTGACCTTTGTTTTCTAATGAAATTGTAACTTAATCAATAATCCATTATTCTGCATGCAAATGTGAGGGAAAACAGTATGTTTTTACTTTCTTACTATAGCAGTTTGAAAATAATGAAGACTGAATACCCAGTGAAATGGTCTCTGACTGTCCAATATCCCATCCTGTCGGCTCCCTGCTGCAAACTAATCCTTTAAGGATCCTGGCCAGTTACTATCTACTTTGCATAGAGCGTCTCAAAGCAGATACAGTAACTGTGTATTATATGAAGTACATCTTTGATTGCTTTCCTAGCCTATTAGTTGCAGTCTTTGTCACCACATTTACAGCTGTTATCATGCAGTATATTGTTCTGCCTGCAAGCCAAGCTAAAGCCTTAAAAGCATATGCCGCAAGGTGAGTGCAATTAAAGTAAGGTTTTGTTGAATTTGCTTTGTCTTATGGTACCAGCCCTCCTACTTAACCAAACACCAATGCCATTTTAAAGTCCACCTGCTAGGAGGACATTAAAGCTGCCTGACCAAAAGCTATCTATGCAGCTGCTTACTTCTGTAAACTACAGACTCAGTTTTAGGGTTATGATAAGTGGAGTATAGTGAGGACTGAGACTTTGTGGTGGTAGTGCTGCGGTAGCATTGTCACCTCACAGTAAGACGCTGTCCGGTTCGATTCTCAGCTAGAGCGTCTTCTGCATGGAGACATGCGTGAATGGGCATACCTTTGTCGAAGGTTGTGCGTCAGGGCTGGCAACTCGGCATATAAAAATCAACTGCCAATCATTAGCGGACCGAAGTTCTGCTGTGGTGACCCCTAACCGGGAAAAGCCGAAAGACACAACAACAACAAGTGAGGACTGAGATTTTGTGATAGAGGTTAGTGTGCTAAGCATTTCAGATTGCTTTGTATCAACAAAAAGGACTGTCATGTATAGAAACGCACATAGACCTGCTAATGTGCCATGAATTATGGATTGTTTTGTAATGTACACAGTATTCATAGGTTCATAGGTTCATAGGTTCATACTAGGCTATCTGCCCAAGGGCATTTATAAGCCTAGCCCATAGTTATGTGGCTTTCGCCACCCCTTTAGTTTGAATAAAAACTATGCCTATCATTTTGCTGTGCCTCTGTCAAGCAGTGACGCTGAAGTAATCCCTGGGGTATATCTGCAATCTCCCATCCATTGGTCAAGATTCCTCTTGAACAAGACCAGAGAGGTGCTCTGCCTCACATGTACCGGGATTTTGTTCCACAGCATAGGGAGTCTCTGGGTGATGAATCTGTCCCTCCAGCATGTTCTATTTATAACCGTGTCAAGGTTTAAGTCTCCCGCCCTTGTGGTTCTGAGGGATCTAGATTTTTTGAGGTGAAGCATATTCATCAAATCTGGGTTTGACATGGCCTTATATGTCAGGCACAGGTCACCTCTGAGCAAGCGGTATGAGACTGAATAGAGCTGGAGTTCTTTCAGTCGGGCAGCATAAGACATATTTTGAGACCCTTTATCCTTTTGGTGAGGAACTTTTGGGGCCTTTCAAGCTGCAGCAGGTGTCTGGTCAGATACATTCCGAACGGGGCATTGTACTCAATCATAGGTCTAATAAGTGATGAGTACAGAGGACGATGACCTCCCTTGATCTAGATGTGAATCCCTTCATGATCAGGTGGGTGATATAGAAGGTTTTCCTAACTACTTTAGCAACATGAGTGTCAAGCGAAAGGCTACTGTCAACCTGGGTCCCCAGATCTCTGATGACTTTTTCTGTGCTCAGTGGATTGCCACCTATATGGTAGCTAGGGGTAGCCTTGTTTTTCCCAAAGGGTATGACTATGCATTTTTGGCGTTTAACTTCAGGCCATGGCTCTGGCACCAGTTATCCATTTCTGTGAGGCCCTTCTGGAGGATATCTGTGTCAGATGTGTTTTCGACTATGGCCCAGTTTGCAGTCATCTGCAAACTTTGTCAGCCATAACCCTCCTGTGTTTGCTTGTACTTCAGAAAAGTAGATGCCGAACAAGAGTGGACCCAGGACTGAGCCCTGTGGGACACCACTTGTGACAGGCTTTGAGTCTGACATGGCTCCAGCAACTCTGACCCTGTGGGTTCTGTCACTTAGCCAGTTTGCAACCCATCTTGTGATGTATGGGTTTACATTCAAGCTGATGAGTTTTTCGATGATACCTGAGTGGGGTATTGTGTCGAAGGCCTTTGCCAGGTCGAGGTAGGCTGTATGGACTGCCTTTCCCTCATCAATGGCCTTGGTGACTGTCTCGAAAAAGTCAACCAAGTTTAAGAGGCAGGATCTGCCTTTGACAAAGCCAAACTGAGTTGGATCCAAAGTCTGCAAGTTCCCTATGTCTTTATTTATGAGTTCCATTATGATCCTCTCCATGGCTTTGCAGATAAGGCTTGTCAAGCTAATGGGGCGGTAATTTCCAGGGTCTGTGGAGGCACCGCCCTTATGAAGTGGGACCACAGTCGCAGTGCGCCACTCCTTGGGTACGTATCCTGAGGTGAGGCTAAGATTAAACAGCTGTCCTAACTGTGGGTTTAATTCCTCATTGAGTTCATGAAGCACACAGCCGGGGACACCATCCGGTCCCATGGATGCTGTGTTTTGTGCCTTAGTGAGGGCAGTTCTCACCTGGGCGTTGGAGATGTTTGGGGGGCTACAATGCACTGGAATAGATAACTCTCCTTGTGGGACCGGGCAGAAGTTTGCACTGAACCTGTCAGCCAGTATGTTGGCAATGTGTGTAGGTTCAGTAATTTTCACATCATTTTGAACTAATTCTGAGCATATCTGGGAGTTTCCTCCTAGGTTTCTAACATAGCTAAAGAAGGCCTTATGATTCTCTTTAGAGTCCTTGGCGATTTTTCTCTCAAAATTTGCCTTGGATGATTTTATGAGAGCTCTTAGTTTTTACTTATAATGATCAAAGGTGTCTTACCTTTCAAGGATTTTGCTCTATCTTGTAGTAGCTTCCTCCTTTTGTTGTAGAGCTTGTTTATGGCTGGGGTCCACCAGACTGGACGCTTGCCTTTGGTACAGAGAGTCTTAGTTTTGTTTGGGATTGCCTGATCCATGCAGTCCTGTAGGTGCTGGTAGAAGGCATTTGTAAGTGATTCAGCGGTTTGAGTAATGTTTACCACTGGCTCAGGGGCCTTAAAGGAGACCACACTAGTTTTTAGAAGTGTGAAATCGGCTTTTGAGAAGTTTTTCACTGTGGTCTTTTTGTTTCAGGTGGGGCGGGATGAGGACCTCCAGCGAGATTAGTTTATGATCTGATCTCACCAGTGAGGGGTATACTTCGGTGTTGAACATTTTGATCCCATGTTCGTGATGATGAGATCAAGTATGTTTTCTCCTCTTGTGGGGATGGTGACTAGTTGTTCCATGGCATTTGAGTTTATGAACTCCAGGAATCTTTGGGTTAGAGTGTTCGGGCTTGAGTAGTGTTCCCAGTCTATATTAGGGTAGTTAAAGTCACCTAGTATGATGGTGTTTGGAGATACATTTATCCCTCCAATGTTTTCAGGAAGGCCATGTGAGGTTCCTGAGTTTGAGAGGGTGGCCTGTAACATGCTACAAATTGCAGAGCAGTCTTGCCTATGGTTAATTGCACCTGGATGGTCTCCGATGCATCATGCGTTGCCACCAACCTTGAGGTGTGGGTGTCCTTTATGAATATGGACACCCCCCCCTCCTTTCTTGGTGTTGTCCGGATTTTGGGGCGGAACGCATGATATGAGGTGAAACCTGTTAGTGCTGGGGTGCTCTCAGGAGCCTTGAACCAGGTTTCTGTCACAGCACAGACATCGATGTTCTCCATATTGAGAAGGGCCTCGAGTGCGTGCATCTTGAGATTGAGACTTCTGGCATTGAGCAGCATTACCCTTAGTTTTTTTCCTTTTTGGTGTTCTAGGGTGGTAGGTTTAGAATTTGAGCCTTGCCTAAAAAGGCACTATGGGGTGGCAAGAGCCTTTGCCAATATCCGAAGCCCAGGGTGACAGGTGCAAGCCGTCCCTTGCGAAGCAGCGTGGCTTGTCCAGCATGTCATCCCAGGCAGACAGACATTGGATCCCCTTTGAATGACACCAGAATTTAAGCCAATTATTAAAGCTGATCATCTTATCACTGTATTGTGGCATCATTCTAGGTGAAGGTAGGATACTGCTCAAGGTCAGGGTCATACCTGCCTGGGCTACATAATCAGAGAGCTCCTCGATGTCCCTTTTCATGTAGTCCAAGGAGGTGCGTCTCAGGTCGTTGACACCAGCGTGGACAATGACTGAGTCGTACTTGTACCTGCTGTTGAGAGACCTGAGTGCTTGCGTTATGTGGCGGATTCTAGCACCTGACAGGCAGCTTACTGTGACCTTCTCTTTACTCAGTCTGGTGGCGGACGTCAGTGTGTCTGACTATGGAATCACCAATGACAAGTGTGTCTGGCATTTTGTTTGGCCTTAAGGGCTGTGACTGTTTGACACTCTGACTGTGTGGTCTATGTGTTGCATGTGTTGGGTCGTGAGGTGGTAGTTGTTTGGGTGTCTGCTTTGGTGGCCTCTGCTGTTTTGGTAAATTTGATCAGAGCCTCCGAGTATGTCTTTGTGTGAGTATGTGTATGATTTGAAGTTGTGATGGTACCATGTGTGACTGGGTATGTATTGTGTGTGGTTACCTTCTCCTCCTGTCTGGTCTTGCCAGTCCTATGTTGAGAGAGCTCAGCCTCCAGTTTGGCCGTATAGTTGCATCTCTCGCATGTATTTGTGTTTTGTGGGAGAAGGAGAGGATTGTCTGTGTACATGAGGCAGTTGTAACATTGCCTCAATATTCCCAGGTTCACCAGTTGAGCTGGAGAGGACACTAGCAACTGATCCTCGACATACTAGAAGTAGTAGATAAAGAGACTTTCAAAGGACTCCGGGGGAAGTGGGTTTTAGGCTGGTGGGGTACTATCTATAATAAGAGTGCTTTATCAAGGTGCAAGTACTGTAGGAGTAAGTGCTAGGCTTTACAGATAGAGAATAGTCTACTTGGGAATCAAGTAGAGATGAACTTTTCAGTTATAGGATATGCTGGTTAGATCAGCAGTACAGCTCGAGGAAGGTAGTTTTAAGGGAAAATTGGAAGAGTGGAATTTAGATGGCCCAAATAGTTTAACCTTGTTTAACCGCCGCTGCTCTTGTGTGCAACAGTGGTAACTCCGCGCTTACGCGCGTTTAGCGTGTTTTATAGCAGGGGGCTGAAGGGAGCTAGGAATTGGCCCAAAGCGACCAATGGACTACTAGTTTCTGGCTGAAACTTCACCAAATCAGACAAAAAGGCGCTCAGTGCTTCCCACTCCCACTGGTAAGCAAAGAAACTTCCCTCCTTCCTAATAAGGCAATGGATCAGTAACAGGAACTAAAAACAAAGCCCAGGGATCAGCAACTCTGAAACTGGACTACTCTAGTTCAGTAAGGCGGGAAACAAGAGATTTTTTTGTTTTATTACAGAGACAAGGAAAAAAACAGACAGTAATTGCTGTAAATCGGCTAGCGCACTTTAGTGTGTAGCCTACAGAAACAATTTGCAACAATTAGTAACTTAAAGTGCAATAAACAGTGTAAAATGCAGAAATCACTTAAAGTAGCAATAAAACAGGCGAAATGCAGTTGCTAGCTTAAATAACAGTGGGAAAGCCACAAAAATACTTATATCTGGTAGAAAGTCACTCTTTTAGCTCTCTGCTGCTTGGATCACCCTGCAGGCCACCACAAGGATCTGTGCTGAGTTGGTACAAGCTGGAAAACGCGTGTTTAGCGTGTTTTATAGCAGGGGGCTGAAAGGAGCTAGGAATTGGCCCAAAACAACCAATGGACTACTAGTTTCTGGCTGAAACTTCACCAAATCGGACAGAAAGGCTGCTCAGTGCTTCCCACTCCCACTGGTAAGCAAAGAAACTTCCCTCCTCCCTAATAAGGCAATGAATCAGTAACAGGAACTAAAAACAAAGCCCAGGGATCAGCAACTCTGAAACTGGACTACTCTAGTTCAGTAAGGCAGGAAAACAAGAGATTTTTTTTTGTTTTATTACAGAGACAAGGAAAAAAACAGACAGTAAATGCTATAAATGCTGTAAATCGGCTAGCACTTTAGTGTGTAGCCTACAGAAACAATTTGCAACAATTAGTAACTTAAAGTGCAATAAACAGTGTAAAATGCAGAAATCACTTAAAGTAGCAGTAAAACAGGCGAAATGCAGTCGCTAGCTTAAATAACAGTGGGAAAGCCACAAAAAATACTTATATCTGGTAGAAAGTCACTCTTTTAGCTCTCTGCTGCTTGGATCACTCTGCAGGCCACCACGAGGATCTGTGCTGAGTTGGTACAAGCTGGAAAACAGCGTGTTTAGCGTGTTTTATAGCAGGGGCTGAAAGGAGCTAGGAATTGGCCCAAAACGACCAATGGACTACTAGTTTCTGGCTGAAACTTCACCAAATCGGACAGAAAGGCTGCTCAGTGCCTCCCACTCCCACTGGTAAGCAAAGAAACTTCCCTCCTCCCTAATAAGGCAATGGATCAGTAACAGGAACTAAAAACAAAGCCCAGGGATCAGCAACTCTGAAACTGGACTACTCTAGTTCAGTAAGGCGGGAAAACAAGAGATTTTTTTGTTTTATTACAGAGACAAGGAAAAAAAAAACAGACAGTAAATGCTATAAATGCTGTAAATCGGCTAGCCCACTTTAGTGTGTAGCCTACAGAAACAATTTGCAACAATTAGTAACTTAAAGTGCAATAAACAGTGTAAAATGCAGAAATCACTTAAAGTAGCAGTAAAACAGGCGAAATGCAGTCGCTAGCTTAATAACAGTGGGAAAGCCACAAAATACTTATATCTGGTAGAAAGTCACTCTTTTAGCTCTCTGCTGCTTGGATCACTCTGCAGGCCACCACGAGGATCTGTGCTGAGTTGGTACAAGCTGGAAAACGCGTGTTTAGCGTGTTTTATAGCAGGGGCTGAAAGGAGCTAGGAACTGGCCCAAAGCGACCAATGGACTACTAGTTTCTGGCTGAAACTTCACCAAATCGGACAAAAGGCCGCTCAGTGCTTCCCACTCCCACTGGTAAGCAAAGAAACTTCCCTCCTTCCTAATAAGGCAATGGATCAGTAACAGGAACTAAAAACAAAGCCCAGGGATCAGCAACTCTGAAACTGGACTACTCTAGTTCAGTAAGGCAGGAAAACAAGAGAATTTTTTTTTTTTTTTTTTTTTTTACAGCGACAAGGAAAAAAACAGACAGTAAATGCTATAAAAACAATTCACATGCAGTGCAAGCTGGCACACTTGAGTATGTAGCAATATTAGTCCACACACAGTATGAAAAAATGTAATTAAATTAAAAGGACTAAAAGCAAGTGCAGAAAGGGTTTATTAGAGAGAATGCGGTAAAGAGAAGGGACTGGGGGAGTGTCCTAGATCAAATCTACAGTGGGGCGGGCACTGCAAAAGCCACCAAATTTAAACTACATCCAAGAACAGGGAGGGGGGGTGGGGAAGACAGTTTCAACAGAGCTAGATCTGAGAAATCAGTCCCCAAGTTATAACAACCACAATAAAATGAAGGAAATATACTTAAATCAGCTTATGTCCAGTTGATGTATGCAGACAAATCTCAGTAGCAGCAACTCTACTTAAAATGATTACCAGAGATGTAACCAACACAGGTTTTAAAGTTATCAGAAAACCCCCCAAGCTAAACAGTATCACACACACATGAACGCATACGTATTTTTCACACACATATACTCTTGCACACGTGCTCATGTGCATACATGGGTATACTTGCTCTCATATACAAACACACACACACACCAAAAAAAGAAAAAAAATGATACAGGTCAAACACCATCAAGGAGTGTTTATTAGCTAACAGCTCTTACTTGGAGGCGATCTTTGCTTGACTTACAAAGTCATGTCTGACTCGGCTCTGGTAGAAATGCTACATCTAAAGAAATCCCTCCGCACCACACACTCCAGAGACCTCAACTTCATTACCACAATCAACACAGCATGCTGGAGGGATAGGTTCCTCACCTAGAGACTGCCCATGCTCTGGAACAGACTTCCCATACATGTCAAGCAGAGCACGTCGCTGTCCTTCTTCAAGAGAAATCTTGATGAGTGGATGGGTAATAGAAAGTTTACCCTGGGGATCACTCCAGTGGTTCTACTTGATAGAGGCACTGGGAACTAATATGGGGCGGCACAATGCCAGGGCACTTCTATGGGTTAGGCTTGTAAAGGCTCCAGGGCCATTAGCCTAGTACACACCTATAAAAGAAAAGACTGTTTGTTTTATCTCAAGCAGATACATAAAAAGACCTGCTCTGGAAGTAGCATTAATGAAAAGCAAACTAAACATCAGAGACCCAAATCCAATGGTTCTGTTAACAAATGACTTATTGTAATGGTTGTCAAAGTACAAAAAGACCCTAATGATCTGATGGCAGCTAATACTAGAAGTTAAGAATTCAGAGAAAATTTGCTGCAAAGAAATATGCAACATGTAAAGGGAAAGGTAGACTTGAGGATTTTTACTTATTTACTGATATCTGATTACTGGGAAAGCCCAAATGTGTAGGAACCCATTTTCAGTGGAGGCCCAGGGAGAAAAGCTCCAAAGTATTACAAAACGTTTTAATAACAATAATTTTACACAAAAAAAAACAACTACAGTTTAAATAATTACAGCATATTAGTCACAATTTGAAAATGTTGGTTGAGTAGATCAAGTTATGACAATAATTTAATAGTGAATTTTTAGCCAGTGTATGGAGAAATTAAAGGTAAGTTAGTATAATACAAGCAGGAACTGCAATATGAAGTGAGAGAAAAACAGGCTTATGGTATAATTAGACAAAGCCATGGCAGAGAAATTAATAGACGTAAGGAAATGAGTGAAGAAGGAACAGTAAGGAGATGAATGGAATTAAAAGGGATTTGTCCACATTTTGGGATATAGTTTATCCTGGTGTTGAGCAAGAATTTAGAATCTACTGCTTCATAACATGGTTATACACTTATAGTATTCAAACTGTGTGTGTGTGTGTGTGTGTGTGTATAGTTGTGGAATTGTTTATTTAGAAATACAGATTTTGTGATGTGGGGTGCCTTGTATTTTTCCCTTTCTGACTTTTCACTCATAGTAAAACTGCATAAGGAAGGCTGACGATCAGTTTACAGACTGTATATTCCTTTTAGAATAAACAAGAGGATGCCAGTCTCCAGACACTTCCTTCTCTTTAATCATCAGGAATTATTACTGAAATAATGAAATGCTCCTACATCTGCCTTCATCATATTCAAGCTAAGAATAAACTAACATCCTTTAGACTACAGTTGGCCCTTTGCGTTTCCACGGCATCAATACATACAGCGGACTATGGGGGATGGTAGCAGAGCAGTCACACCGCACTGCACCTGGCCTTTCACAAAATGTGAAACTTACTCCTGAAGACTGTTAGCGTTTTAAATTTTAAAGGTGTAGCACCTCACAAAATATACTCTCCGTAACAGTGGCTTTCTAGGGAAAAACATGTGACTTTAAATTTCAGTTTGATTGCTGTTTTTCCACCCTGCTGTATTGGTAGCAATAAAAGAAATAATTTTCTTTTATTCACAATGTTGCTGTACTAAATAATTCAGTTCAATGCAGAATTAAGCTCTCAGATGGAAGCTGTTTTTTTTCTGCAAATTGTGTAAAGGAGTGGATTTTGAAATATTAGAGTCCTGATTCAGAAAATGCAACCCTTTA
Source organism: Protopterus annectens (assembly GCF_019279795.1). Taxonomy (NCBI): domain Eukaryota; kingdom Metazoa; phylum Chordata; order Ceratodontiformes; family Protopteridae; genus Protopterus; species Protopterus annectens. Next base: position 333,133,863 of record NC_056741.1, on the reverse strand, counting down.
CCTCAGATGTATGTTTTGTCACACTTGCAGGGAAAGATAAGTTGCAACTTTTGAGGGAAAAAAAACTTCTACAAAGGAAGTCACTGTAAATACGTACATGGAGAAACACCTGAGATGAGCTGTGCTAAGTTACGTAGCACCTTAGCACAGGATTGCTTCATGTAGTGGAAGTCTGCTTATTTATTTGTTGTTTGCCTGTAGTGGTTAATTGTATAGACAATTTTAATCACAGCCCATAGCAGAGACAAGCATACAATAGCATAATTTCTAAACAATTCATATAGGAAATTGTAGAACTTAATGCACATGCAAAGTGATGCAATCTGGAAAACTCCAGTCTTATACAATTCTTATATGCCATGAACATATCTACTACAGATTAATATAAAATGTGCTTTCACATATTTGGAGCTTGTCAACTATAAAATAATACTAACAGATTATGACAGGTATGCCAATACTTTAAGCATGCTAACAGGATCCTTATCTGTCAAGTCATTACAGAAGCAAGGTCTGTAATGCAGTGAGCTGGGCAATATTCATGAGTTCTTTGAGTAGGAAATTTATTTTTACTGCTGGTTCCGTCTTATAGAAGACACGCTCAACAGCAGTCAGATGTGAACATTGTAACAGTTTAAGGATGCCTTCAGTTTGCAAGCTAAGACAATGTTAACTTAACTATTATAGATGGGTAATAGTCCAAATATAATCATTTAAAAAAGATGAAAGCTAGAAGTAGCACAAAGAATCCCAGACAGATCTTTGCCACCACACACACTTAAATCTCTGTCCCAGTCCACTCCATACTTATACAGACCATACATACATCTAATATGCATAGGCAATGATTCTCTGTATGAGCAACCAAAATCTGGAAATCCTTACCAGGCAATATAAAGCCCATTATATCCATCAGGAATTTCTGCAAGAATTTACCTAATGTCATTAAACAGAGATACCTAGGTCTTTTACTTGACCTATCCCAAGTGTTTAACACTCACGCAGACATCACAACTAATAAAATCGTGCCTTAGCTAAAACTGTTACAACATCAGTCATCTCTTGATCTCTCAACTGTCCCTGTTTTGGAGGAATGTTTCTATTTTTAAGCGTGATGATATATCCCTATTTTACCCCTTTCACGCTATTTTCTGAATCCATCTCATCACATGTAATATTTGAAATTGTCTAGTACACAGAAAGCTATACTACATGACCAACTTACTAGAGGGAACATAATTTAAAGAAAGTGGACATAAGCCTTCTATCTCCCTTTCTCTGAAGCAAAAATAAATTACCTTGTTCAGTGGCGGATCCAGGAATCTGTAAAGGGGGGGGGCACAGTCTGGTTAATTGACTACTGGGGTGGGATCAGGAAAGTGGGACACTGGGTTTGGAGAATGTGGAAAGATCACCATATCATGTTCTGATATTATGTATAAAAAGACAGCACTATACGTTCAACTGCACTTTATTTTGCTGCGGATGTGGTAGTAGAAACAGGTAATTACCATGCAGCACACAGCAGTACAAGTTGTTTTTTCAACATATGACTGAAAGAGATGCTTGGATGCCCATGGCAAGTCACAGTCCCTTTCCATGGCATAGCTGGCATGTGCATTGTTGTAACCTAGGAAACAATCCCACTGAAGGTGATATTAGCCACAACAAATACCATAGTAAATTTAAGTCGTTTTTTGGTAAATTAATAATGATGCATGTCGAAATAGTGAAATTCAGTTAAGTAAAGGTAACACAATAATTAAGTAGATGTTATGAAAAAATCCCAAAAAGCAAATACCCAGTTTAGTAATTGTATGAATCTTATAGACGTTACTAAAATAGATATTTCCATATAAATATCTTCTGACTATATACTTGCTGAGCTTTTCTTAACAATGTTGTTTTAGTTTCATCTTAAATTTGACTCTGTGTTTAACCTAAAAATCGTCAGTGTCTACCTTTTCATCTTTTCAGGGTATTCAGATTTGCAAGTGAAATAACCACTAATCTAGCCCACTATGCGAATAATATAGCATGTCCTAATTATGATTTCACAAATAAAAATTTTTAGCAATGTATGCTTTAAATACACAAGATGCTTTGTTAAAATATTTCACAGACCCTGTTGGCAATTTACAAAACCCATATGTAATCCTCTTAAATCTGGGTCAGTCAGAAACTTGGCTGGCTATATTGATAAAAGACTCTTTACTGACCCCCCTTGCCACTGTGGTGGTCAGAAAATGCTTTAGTTATAAACATATCATTTGTATTATCCCACCATAGTCTAGTGATTCCTTCCTTATTAGGGTCATCATTGAATATACTGCCTGATTCAGCATGCACCTCACTAAAGAATTAAACATTCTTAAAATGCAACCAGATTTCCTCACTAGACCGAGTGAAAGCTAAGTCCATACACTTTATTTCACAAAGACTCCTCAGGGGTGATCCTTGCTTATGAACAACCCATTATTCTAAGACCTTATCCACCCTAAATAGAATAATTTTAAAGCAAACACCAGTTCTGGAGACTTAAACCTATATTAGAATATCAAACACACCAAACAACATGATTGTTATGTAAACCTGTGTAACTCCATTTCCAGAATAGGCAGCCTTTATATATCAAGCAGAGAAATTCCACAGCAACCTTTAAAACCAATCAGAACTATTGAATAGGGCGTGGCCAAGGATGAACACAGGATAGCAGCAGATTTCTTCAGCTCCACCAATTTCATTACATTGACAGGAATTAATTACTTAAAAAAATTATTTTTGAAGTAATTTTCTTTCTAAATATGTTTGTTTTATATAGTTCTTGAACTATATCTAAAAAAGAAAGGACATTTTAACAATATTCCTGTCAGAAATCACTTTGGAAATTTTCCTGTCAGTTTATCAGTCTGAAATGAGTTCCAGTAAGACAAATTCTCAAGACTCCAGCATCAAGAAAGAACTTCAGTCTCTGATAACTATAATCCAGCAACTTACTGCTAAGATGGATAAAATGGATACTAAAATTGATACCTTCATAGAAAAAACTACAAAACAAATAGACTTGTTACATATAGACCTGCAACAACAGAAGATCCAGATGACAGGCATAGAAGAAGCTGTGAATGACATGGAAAATAGAATCCAAGAAGAGGAAATCAACATTGAGTTTCTGCTGAAACAAAATACACATTTACAAACAAAGCTGGATGACCTGGAAAATAGATCTAGGTGCAATAACATTAGGATTTTTGGACTGCCAGAAAATATTGAAGGTAACAATATTACTTCTTTTTTAACAACATGGCTCCCTAAAACGTTAGACTTACCAGAAGCATCCTCTTTTGGTATCGAAAGAGCACATAGATCTATAGCTAATACTAACTCTAACAAAAACTATCCTAGATCAGTTATAGTTAGATTTCTATCATCTTTTGATAAAGAGATGGTTCTTAAATCTGCTTGGGCTAAAGCTCCTGTTAAGATTGAGACAACTGTGCGTTTTGACAATGACTATTCTTCCTTGGTAATAGCTAAAAGAAAAGTTTTTCTGCCACTAATAAGGGAGCTTAAAAAAGCACAGTTTAAAACATACCTTCTGTTTCCTGCCAAGCTAAAAATCTTCCTTCCTGATGGTCCTAAAATTTTTGATGACTTAGACTCTGCTTTACTGTTTATCAAAAAATAAGATTTTGGATAAAATAGAGGAAATGGAATGGGCTAGTCCTTCATTAAAGAGACTGGCAACTGAAACTTCGTGGAAGACTTCAGAGAAGAAGAGGAGACTAAAAAACAAATGATTTGTTCTATTTTTTTCTTTTTTTTCTCTCATCATTTTACTTCATTATTAATCTTTTTAAATATAGTTCCTACATTTCCAGAAAGCCACAAATATTCTGAAAAAGATTTAATCAAAGTTATTCTCTGTGTGCAAAGAAATGTTTTGTTTCATAACCAGTCAAAATATCTGAGGAACTAATAACAAGCTATTATTCAATTTGTTTCTCTTTCTGAAAAAGAGAAGTAAGGTCAGTAATTTGATACATTTTTTTTTTCTTTTTTTTCTCCTTTTCTTCTTTTCTTTGTTTAAACAATGACATTCTATTTAGATTATGTAGTGGATAAAGGGTGGGGGAGGGCAGGGAGAGAAGAGTAATGAAAATATGATAAATGGAATAATAACATATTTATTCCTTATAAAAAGTTTATATGTTCTTCAAATACTATTCCTAATTATACTTTCTTGATTATACTGCTTATGCTTGTTTGTAAATAATCTGTCATGCTTTAACTAATAATAATTAGAACTAAATAATAGTAAATAATATGTTTTATTTTTAACTCTATTAATATAAACAGTAAGTAATATTCCATTGTATATACTTCTTATAGCTTTCTCTTACATTTTTTTTATTTCTGCTTTACACTCTTTTATTTTCTACTCTCTTTTTCTTTTCTTTATCCTTTCTCTTTATTTTTTTTTCATATTAACATATAGAAATGCTTTTGATCATATAGACACAGTAAATAATATGATTTGCATAAACATTGAGTTGGGACAAAAATATTGAGTTTTATTACTTATTAATAACTTTGGGCTTAATTTCACTTACATAGAGGCTGTAATAACCTGTAAAATACATCGTGAAGATTTTGTCATGTTTAGATGCATTTACACTGCTAAATGAATGTTTGTCACTAGTTTTTAACAAGTTTCCCGCCAAAATGTTAAGGGAGACAATCTGGGATGTGGGCTACCTCATGAACAGTGTCCTCGAGTTGTTTTAAAAGCTTCAACTCTCAGAATTCTCACAGAGAAGCTGAAAGCAGTCAATTTGACCTTTGACCCAGATATCACACTGACACATCGCAGATTCAGGAAGAACACTCTACCAGGAAGTAGGACTGATGCAAATGAGACTATGTGAAGGAAAATGAACTCTTTAACATTTAAATGTGAGTTATTTTATATAATTACTTAAATATCTATGTTATAATTCATAAAATATGTCAGTTATAATGATTTTAAATGATGCAGTTTCTTGTAGTAAGTAAATGTCTTATTTTAGAAGGCATAGAAAATGAAACATTTATTCAAGTGTTTTTGAAAATCTACTTGACTGCAGCATACTAATCTGTGTTAAAAACTTATGTTCCAAACATATACATTACTATAACTCATTTAATTCATCTGATTGACAAGCATAAATAACTTTATAACTCTATTCTGGAAGAAATTGTCATGTGATATATTTTAAAGCAGTAGTATAGACATACAAGATACAGATGGCTTTATTTTACAATAATGCAAGTGTTTCTGAGAATTTGCATAATTATGCAGTATGATTTATAACAATTTCTATAAATATAATATTTTATTCTATTGACAATAATGAGTATGAGTAAAATGCTCATATACAAGCAATTCAAGGTTTTTTTTGGAACCTGTTGACTGCATTTACATGACAGAAAATAGATGCATCTTAATATATGTAATGTCTGAACTATATTAGCCAAAGTTTTTGATTTAAATGAATGTTAGAGCTTATTTTACATACTTTGAATAAATTAATATGTAAATATGCCTTCCTTTTTTTTCTCTCTCTCTCTCTTTCTTTCACTCTCTCTCCCTCTTTCATGTCTTTTATTTCTCTCTCTCCTCTTGGTTCCTAATATCAAGATTATTTGAATGCTATTTGAATACAAGTGTATTATATTACATAGATGTATATAGTAGTATGAATAGTTTAAAAAAAAAAAAAAGTTTATTTTAGTTTATATGATGCTGTTTTATCAAATGTGTAGTCTTGTCTTGCTAGATAATTGAATTGAAAGCTGTTAATTTAAGTTAAATATAACCAGTATTAAATTGATAAGGTGGTAGCTGAGGTACTGCTGCTTAGGGTAGGGGGTTAACTTGAGTGGTAAATACTACTCTAAGTTGGAGTTTTTAACTCCAGGCTGGATGCAAGGTTTAACCCTTACATTATTTTCATTTGTTCATTGTTATATGTATATAGTTTTGACATCCACAATATATTTTGTACACTCATTGTCACTACAAACAAAATTGAATCCTATACAAAATCCCATAAGAGATTCAATAAATACAGCTATATTTAAAGGTACACCTAAAGGAGGAGATGTAACATTACGTATGTTGTTATTTGTTATTTTGATCATAAGATTCTTAAGTTTTAAAAATGCCAAATGACATCTTTAAAAGGAATTTCTTTAAACATTAATGGATTGAATAATCCGTATAAAAGGGCAAGCCTAATAAGATACATTAATTTACATAAGGCCAACTTAGTCTTCCTGCAAGAAACCCATCTCTTGAAAAAAGATATTGATAAACTAGCCACAAACAAATATACAGTATTGGTTAGTTCAGAGCACACTCAGAAAAAGAGGAGTGGCTATTTTATGGAATAAAAGTATGCCCATTCCTAAAACCATTAAGTCTTATCAGGATGACAAAGGAATGTTTTGTATGGTTACAATACAAATTAATGGGAAGACTTACACTTTAATTAATGTATATTGGATACCTGGAATTGGTATTAATACAGTGAAACATCATCTTGATAAGATCATATCATTCTCTATAGGAGATATTATTTTAGCTGGTGACTTTAATTGTATACTACATGAAAGTGATACTACCACTACAGGAAAAAGAAGAATTACATCTAATGCAAAACATTTAAATGATTTTGCTAATTCTTATCATTTGAATGATATTAATAATCAGATAGATTCAAAATCATTACCATACACCTTTTTTCTAACAGATACAAAACTTATTCAAAAATAGATAGGGTCTTTATTTCTAACCAGATGGTAACAGATTTAATTAATTCCAAAATCATTTCATGTCCTATATCTGATCATAATTCAATTGTTTTTGAATTCATGATAAAAATACTCATAATGTTCAGATCAAAAGGATACCAGCATACTTAACTCAACTAAAGGACTATAAAGAATATATACTTTCAGAAGTAAAACATTTTTTAGACATAAATAATACTCCTGAAGTCTCCATTGTCTATGTCTGGGATGCCTTAAAATCATATCTATATGGACAAAGTATCAGATGGTATAATAATAAAAGGAAATCTTGGGATAAGGAATTGTTAGATATTCAAAGTAAATTAGACTCTTATAAACATAATAATAAAGAAAATATTATGGACAAGAAAGTTATTGAAGAAATAAACAAACTAAATGAGAAATACAAAGAAATTTTAACTCATAAAGTTAAAATAACTTTAGAGAAATACAAGTTTTGTCTTATTCAATAAGCCCCAAATACTTACATAGACTTAAAAATAAAACAAAAAGGTTGAATAAACAAAACCATATCAAAGAAATCTTTTCTCTAAGGAAAAGAAGAATGTTTCTAGTATACCAGAAATACTAGATGAATTTAGAAATCACTTTCACAAAATTAACCATAATAACATTAACATGGAACCTAAAGAGAAAATAAAGGAGTTTATAACCACAAACATGAATAAAAAGCTTAATAAACAACAGATTAAACTATTGGACAAAAGTATTTCATATACAGAGGTTATTACACAAATAAATAAGCTCAAATCAAACAAAGCACCGGGTAATGATGGTATTATACCGGAGATATATAAAATCCTTTCTAAAAGTACATATTCATTAATACATAAGGTTTTTATTTTGGCCCAAACTGAGTTAATAACCCCCCCCCCCCATCTTGGCAATATACATTTATTTCACCAATTTTAAAACCTAATAAAGATCCAACTAGATGTACTTCATACCGGCCCATCTCATTACTTAATGTTGATTATAAAATGTTTATGAGTATTTTTGCTGATAGATTGAAGACAATCATCCCCGGCATTATAGATATAGATCAGACAGGCTTCATTGTAAATAGAAATACTTTTGATAATATAAGAAGAACTTTAACATTAATTGATTTTGCAAATAGGAAAAAGAAAGATTTAACACTTATTAGTCTTGATATAAGTTCAGCATTTGATTCAGTAAGTTGGGACTATCTGTTTACCTTACTGAAGTGCACAAACTTCTCAGATGCATTTGTAAATCTAATTGAGCATTTATACAAAGGAACATTGGCTTATATTTAGGTAGGAACATATGTTTCACAAAAAATACCCATTTTTTAAAGGTACAAAACAAGGATGTCCACTTTCTCCACTATTATTCACTTTAGTAATGGAGCCTTGGGCTAATTTGATCAGAAACAGTACTGACATAGAGGGTTTTGAAATAGATGAAAATACAACATCCAAAATTCAACTTTTTGCAGATGATGTTCTAATTACATCAGCAGGATCTAATTCTTCTATGCAGTCTCTATTTGATAAAATGATGAATTTTAAAAGTATTTCTGGTTTAATATTCAATGAAGAAAAAACTAAAATACTACCTATATATACACGAAAAAATATTCTCATTAGTGATTTTACTAAATATGTACCCAGTTCAGGTCAGATAACTTATTTAGGTATAATACTATCTAAAGATATTAAATCTATTATATATAATAATTATAATACCTGTTTTCTTAATATACAAAATCTTTTAATACCTGGAATAATATGTTTTTACTATGGAGGAGAGACTTACAATTATTAAAATGATAATATTCCCCAAGATTTTATACTTAATAAAATCAATAATACTTCCACCTACAAAAATAATTATCAAGAAACTGAATACACTAATGTTAAATTTCCTATGGGCACCTAATAGACCTAGGATTGCATTAAAGAAACATACTAATAGCTGGTCTCAAGGGGTATTTCTTTTCCAGACTTTAATTTATATACTATCTCTTCTATTGTAAAAGTTATTACTTTATTAATAGATCAGTCATATGTCGCAAAATGGAAAGATTATTGGGAGCTAATTAGTATGCACTTCATGAAAATCTCCTTAACACATAAAAATATGATTGTAAATAACTCCATGTTATGGTTACTAAAGGAATTTTGTACTTCACCTATTACATCTAAACATATGGTTTGTTACCCATTAAATATTATTATTAGCTATCGTAACTTTATATTCATGCACCCTAAGTATAGGGAATGGAATTTTATTATATTCCCTATAATGTATACTCAGGGTATGCTTTTGTCATCTACTTCTGAAGGAACTCATTTAGCTATAGATAATGATCTAAAGTACTGGTATCAGTTGATATCTGATAATAAAGTTAAAAATCTAGATTTCTTAAAACAAGAATTTGATCTAAGAGAAACTTGCTGGTTAGAGGTTCAGACCTTTAGACAACATCTCATTAATAAAATAGATCTAATGTTTATAACAGTTAAAGAATCTATTCCAACACTGATTGATTATTTGATATTAAATTTACAACATAAAGTTTCTGATAAAGGTAAACTTTCATACATACATAAAATTATCAGACAAGAAACTTTTTACAGTGTAGATACATACTGGAATTATTTCACTTCTATTAATGGGGACCCACCAAATCAACAAGATAAACAATATATATTGGAATTTGCCTATAGAACTACGTCTTCCATTGTCTGGAGACTTTATACATGGAAATTTTTACATAGATCTTTTTATACACCTTTGATGATGAATAAAATAAATAATAAAGATAATCTATGTAAGAGATGTAATGTAGAAATTAATGCTGACTGGGCTCATATGTTTTATGACTGTATAAAATTGAAAGAATACTGGAAGTCAATGAATGAATTTTTGCAGGCTCTTTTTACAGATAATTTCATTATTTCTAAATCTCTTATATTATTCAACACACCTGTACCTCAAAGTGTTAAAAGGTTAAGCTTCCCTTGTTATGGTCTATTCTAGCAGTGGCTAGGAAAATAATAACCAGAAATTGGATTTCAGATACACCTCCTTCGTTCAATGAATTTAAAAATGTTATGAATATAGTGTGCCATATAGAAATAAACACAATTAGGTCAAGAACAACTAGAAAAACATCTTATTATATTGTATGGGATAATTTACAAAATTTGTTAAAAAAATCCTAATTTCAATAGTATGGTATTTTAGTTTAATTAATTGATCTGATTGTAGTGGATGTCTTTGTAAATACTTTAGTTGTTTTGTTGAATGTTATAATCATATCTATTTTTAATTACTTGTATAAAATTGTTATGATATTTCTCTTGTATGTTAAAACAATAAACCTGTTTTGAAAAAAAAAAAAAGAACTATTGAATAGAAGACCACAAACTTTCACCCATGCCATAATGGGGGAAGTTTACTTAATGGTGACAGGGCTGAGATTCTTGATGGCCCCTTAGCATTAAGGCTAACAACCTATATATCTATAATTTTCTGAGTATTTGTTGTGTGAAAAACTGGCCAGAAGTTGGTAGAGCACCAGATTTATAGTAAAGCTAAAGTTAGTGCTTCCATGTATGGAGCTATTTCAGCAGGTTCTTATGAGACATTATTTAGCTCTAAGCCTGTATAAAACAAGAAGTAATGTAAATCAATACAAGCTGCATTATGTGGAAGAATACTGTCCCTTAAAACAACTGCATTGAAATAAACAATACGGAGTGACATAATTTCATTTAATTGGTATGCAGTTGCTGTAATGATAACATTACAGTAGGTCTGCAGTTCCATAAGCTGATTGTAGTACTGTATGATACTCTGAGATCTGCTGGGCTTTACTTACGTACTTTATTAAACAGGGACAGGGATTTTATTTCTTTTAGGCATAATTCTAAGTGTGTGAATAAATCTGTTTTTACTCCCATCACCGAGCTAATCTGAGCCAAGCCACACAATGCTATCTACCCTATTTTCTCATTGCTTAACATCTGAGATGTGGTACAAAGTAACCTTTGTACAGTATCCTATAAGTAGCTTTACAAGTTACAGTGGGTACTCAGGATGGCCAAGGCACTGAAAACTTGTTCACTGGCACCCGTCTATTGAAAAGAAACCTGGAATGACAGCCCAACATACTGAGCACATACTAAAAGAATTCAAAGGCTATGAACATAAACATAATTTTTGCAGGGAGCAAGCCGCCTGTTGCATGCTCCTCACCTCACAGATATTAACTTCTAACCCATATAGTATAGTTAGACAATAATAATAATTAGTAATTGGAAAAAATAATCCCCATCTTTCATGGTTAGGGAAGCTCACCCTCTGTACATACACACACACACACACACACACACACACACACACACACACACACACACACACACACACACACCCCACCAACATACCCCTCAACCTCGTAGTGCAAGAAATCAGGGCAAAGCCTAAAATTATGGAGGGACAAAGTCCAAAGAATAAGAAACAGATTTTAAACATTGCTCTTACAACCAGACATTTGCTAGATTAACAGGATTTCTGTTATGCATTTTCTATAGGATATGAAGTCTGCAACTCAAATGTATATCATTATTTAGTGACTTCAGTCATTAGTGGTTTACCAGAAAAAAACACAAATTTTCTGAGGATTAAACCAAAAGGTCTTTGGCTAACGAAGTTCGCAGATGACTGCAAACTGGGAGCCATAATTGAAACTCCTAACAATGTGGACATCCTACAAAAGGGTCTCACTGAGACAGATGCCTGGTGTCAAAGCCATGGCCTTAAGCTCAATGCCAAAAGGTGCATTGTCATCCCCTTTGGTAAAAACTCTGTACCCATGAACTACAGCATAGACGGTAGTATATTTATCACCGAAAGTGTGATAAGAAACCTTGGGACACAGGTGGACAGTAGTCTCTCCTTTGATAATCACATTGCCACAGTAGTCAGGAAATCCTTCTACGTGGCACACCTCATCACAAAAGGTTTCTCATCCAGAAAAAAAGAGGTCATTGTTCCCCTCAACTCATCACTCATTAGACCCATTATAGAGTACAACACCCCTTTTGGTATGTACCTCACAAGACATCTACAACAACTGGAAAGGCCACAGATGTACCTCACAAAGAGGATTACTGGCCTCAAACAGATGCCCTACGCAGACCGTCTCAAACAACTCCAGCTTTACTCTGTCGGATATTGCCTACTCAGAGGTGATCTCTGCCTAACATACAAAGCTATGTCAAACCCAGAGCTGTTGGACATGCTCCACTTAAAGAAATCCCAATCCCTCCAAGCTACACGCTCTAGGGACCTAAACCTTATCACCACAATAAACAGAACATGCCGGAGGAATAGATTCCTGTCCCAGAGACTTCCCATACTCTGGAATAAACTATCTATCTATATCAAACAAAGCTCCTCATTGGCACTCTTCCAAGAAAAATCTTGATGATTGGATGGGAAATAGGAAATTCACCCCGGGGATCACCTCTGTGGCTCTGCTCAACAGTGGCACAGGAAAATAATTTTCTTGGGTGGCAAAAACCAGGGTACCTTTTTGGCTGGGCTTGTATAGGCCCCCAGGGCCAATAGCCTAGTACCTTCTTATGAACCTAAAAATATGAGGCAAAAAGCAGGACATTCTGCAAAAATCTGGACAGTTGAGAGGTATGATTTACGACAACAAAACTCACACACAGCAAGTAATCTGCCCATCCCATCAACAAATCAAACATAAAATGATAGTTCTGAAAAAGTGGGCATTCATAAGTTTCACTTGGTGGAAGAGCCCTCAAGGAAATAAACCAAATGGAGTACATTTCAAGGAATGGAGCATTTGCTGAAAAGGATTGATACTGCTTAATTACTGTGCTCTGATATTTCATTTCTAATGCAGCATGCAGGTGAGCTGTAAAACAAATCGGGGCAGGACTTCTAACAATGTCAATTTCATTTATTTGTTATTATTTTGTTTAACATTTGTTGACCTAAAAAGTCCGACTAGGACAGAGCCTATTTTCAGTGGAGACCTGGGGGGAAAAGCTCCAGATACATGTCTTTGGAATGTGGGAGGAAACCGGAGTACCCAGAGGAAATCCATGCAAATGCAGGGAGAACATGCAGACTCTGCTCAGAAGGCACCCCAGCTGAGAATCGAACCAGAGAACCTCTTGCTGTGATGCTTATTTGAGATCTTATGACAAATAAGCAAAACTTTTGAAGGTCATTCTGCATGACTACTTCTTCTTCTTTTGGCTTTTCCCGGTTAGGGGTCACCACAGTGGATCACCTGTCCGCTCATGATTGGCAATGGAGTTGTTATGGTGTCGATTTGCCAGCCCGGCGCCCAACCTTTCACTGAAACCACACACATGCACGCATTCACACCTAGGGCCAATTTAGAGTGTCCAATCCACCTACAGCATGTCTTTGGGATGTAGGAGGAAACCGGAGCACCCGCAGGAAACCCATGCGACCACAGGGAGGACATGCAGACTCCACACAGAAGGCACCCCAGCTGAGGATCGAACTGTAGAACCTCTTGCTGTGAGGTGGCAATGCTAACCGCTGTACCACCATGGCCGCCCTATTCTGTATGACTACTAAATGCTGATTTTCTGTCTGTCTTAAACATGTAGCAGGTTTATATCGTAGGAAAAAGCTACAGTTCTAACCACCTGCCTGTGTAGTTGTTTTTGAAAATGATGGAGTAACTGTTGCTGTTGCTGGCTCAGCATTCTGTAAGCACTAAGGAGGTATCGTGCTGGTCTAGCACTACTAAGCTGTAGACATACTGAGGCTGGAATGGGAGAGTCTCAACCCTCTTCAAGTCCATCACCCCTAGGATCTCAGCATTTCTATAGTGACTATTTCCAGGTCACAATGTTTAAAAGTAAGAAAATTTTACAATACCCCAATAACATACCCAGTTAACAGTGTTGTCTATTATTATTTCTCCCAGCAACATCAAAATCATATGTAAAGCATAAATTTATCGAGCTAATACAGTAGTAGGCCTAGAACCCAGCAACAGTACAGCATGTACTAATGGTGCTTGTCCTACCTGTACATACAACACTGTAACTACTTATTCTTATCTTTGTGAACATGATCGTGCAGATGTTAGAGTCGTGGCTGAAGAATGGTGACATTATCCTTCATTTCATTCAGGCAATGCATAATTCCTTCCAAAGTGAGACACAAACTTGAGCCAGTAGAGGAGTTCTACTAGTCAAAACAGTACTAACTTTACAATCATTTCGTCAAGTCATGACCATAACTGTATAACAATTCATTCACACGCAAAACAACGATGAAGTAAAAGTAAGCCTCCTTTACCAAACTCCAACTAATTCCAAATTTGTAAACAGGTTTATGAGTCACAAGTTGAGAAATCACTAAACAATAATACCAAAAAACATATTTCTACAACTGCAGCAATCTGCCTTGCTAGGGAACTGGACTTTAAATGAGGGCCTAGTACTTACCCAGGCAACAGGAAGGGTGGATAAAAGAAGGAGCCAACTCTGTAGGATCTGCCACCTCGCCATTCCTAATAGCAAAACGACTCAAGTATGATCTGATTTTGAAAAGACCTATAGTATTTTGTTTAAATTTTGGTCCAAACTGCCTCCGGAACACTTCAGGAATAAATGATCCAGGCCAGTGTGCATCTACCGCACTGGTCACGTTGCACAACACAAAAGTTTAAACAGATCGGTCCAACCCCCTTGCAGAAGAACCTTGAATTAAAAAGGCAACAGAAACTGAAAAGAAAAATGGTCGCTCAGCAGCTCCACCGATAGAAAGAAAAATAAAAGCGGTTTGACTGCAGCTGTATTTAACGGGAATTAAGCAGCTCGCCAAATATACCTGCAGCCAGTAAAAACTAGACTGGATCAGTCATCACCCCCCTCCCTGCAAGTGCAGAAATGAGTAGCACCATGACGTGACCTTAAACATGAAGTGAGCCAATAAGAGATTTTTTTTTATTTATTTTTACTAATTTATGGCTGGCCATAGTGTACACTATAATGTACATAGTGCACGCCTGCCGATTTCTTTGCCACCAAGCCCACATCATGCAACTGCTAACAAGGCCCTTGTTTAAAATGGACTTAATTTCTGTATCATCGGCTTTAAAAAGGAGGCAGTGCGCGCCCCTGTGCCCAGGCCTAAATCCGCCACTGTAGGGGGAGGCTCCGGCAGAGTTGTTGACTTTAGAGACTTGAAGGAGAGGTTTACTATTGGAGTGTAGGACCTGGTATTACTGTAGGGTTGTATTAGATTTTGTAATGCTTGGCCTTTCTTGGGATGATATAGGATTTTATGGGTTAGTATAAGTTGGTTGTAGAGAAGATGATGTGGAATTTCAAGCTAGTTGAGTCTTTTAAGGGCTGAACAATGATGTGTGGGATATGAGCTATTGGAAGCAAATTTTGCAATCTTATTATAACAGGTCTCAAGTTTAAGTAAATCTGATTTTCTAAGACTGGTGAGGCTAGGGGAGGTGTACAGAAGTGTGGAGATAAGATGTGTTTGTGCTATTTTAGCCCTAGTGCTGTCTGTGAGGAATTGCTTATTACGAGATAGACCCCCTAGTTTTTTATGTACTTTCTTAATGGTGAGAGATATGTGGGTGTCAAATTTCATACTGCAGTCTATCTCAAATCATAGAAGTTTGGTATGAGGAACTTGAATTAGCTATTTCATTTCCAGAAAATATTTCATATCCATATTTAGTAGGAATACCAATGAAAATTCCAGCAAAAACAGTAATAATAGTTACAATAAAAACCTCCAAAACTGAGTAGATGAGAGGGACTTCTCCCTGCAAGGACTTCCTGAGTGGATGAGAGCCACATTTACAATCTTCTATATGCAAACATCTCAAGTAGATAAGGGATGGACTTATAAATCCCTTAGTGGCACACCTCCTTCAGTGAATCAGTGAAGAACTTGCAACCTCCAACCTGCAAAACTTCAAGACTGGATGAGAGACAGACTTATGAACTCTCGGCAAGCAGAATTCTCAGAGTGGGTGAGAGATAGACATGTAATCTTTCAACTGCAGAACTTTCTGAGTGGGTGGGAGAAGGCTTTATAATGTCTCAGCTGCAAAACTCTCTGAATGGAAAAGAGATGGACTTAAAACCTCCCAAATGCAAAACTCTTGGAGAAGATGAAAAATTGACTTCTAACTTCCGACCTGCAGTACTTTCTGAGTGGACTACTAGAGATGAATTTACAATCTTTCAACTGCAACACTTTGAGTGGAAATTAAATATGGAATTGCAACCTCCAATATGCAAAATATTCAGAGCAGATGAGAAATAGAGTTAGAACCTCCCCTCTGCAAAATTGTCTTGAGTCAGTGGGAAACCGAGCAAAATAAAGAATAATGCTTTGAAGTGGAGGAGGTAATGATTTTCTCCAGACTGCAGCTGCATGCAATACTCTACACACCCTGCTTTTCAACAGTTGTCTACTTCTTATGTATGCTCCATTTAAAATAACATACTACATTTGCTAGTGAAAACAGATTATACAGACCTAAAAGAATGATTAATGTGTGCAGGTCTACTCTTTTTTCTAGACACTGCGTAAGTAGTCATTATCAGTTTATTACACTTACTATATGTCTTCATACTGCTGGATGCATACATTGCACCTATATTGCATATAGAAAGCACTACCTCATGCATATTTGCATATTACCCTTTAATCAACCAACCAAATAACACAGACTGGCAAAGCTACAACACAGGAGATTGTGTAATGAATCTGCATAAATAGGATATGGGAATACTGCTTACACATAAGCATTTAGGGGTGGGAGGTCAGCATAATGGTTAAGGTGTTTGCCTTACAGACACAAAGTGTAAGGTTTGATTCTCACTTGGGGTAATTAGCTAGGCTTAAAATGGCCCACAAAGACAGGTCACCTAGTACTAATCTATGAACCTGTGAACCTATTTACTGCATCAGTATAGTAACTCTGTTTTCTATTATTGTTTGTTAAAGTGGCAAACTTCCTTCTTAACCTCCCACCATCAACGTTGACTATAATTTTGGAAAAGTTAAAGATGAAATTCAAAGGTAAAATATACCTGACCTAGTTGCAAAAGAGAAGGTAGTCAACATATGATCTGCATTCAGGTTGTAGAATACATTAAAAAACATCTTTACTATTTTAAAATTAAAAAATGCTCAGTTTTTGCATGCAAGTCTCGTGTTTTGATCATCATGTCATCACATCTACCAGTAAGATAATTTGATTTCATAGGTAGATGCACTTGGCATTCATTTCAACTGTGTGGCAAACAGAAATTAAAGAAAAGTTCAGTACAATAAAGGCACACAACCTATACCCCAGCAGAAGTAGTGCTTAATGACCAATGTTATTCATACAATTTTCCTGATGTAAGTGTGTTTATTCTGCAACTTTGGGTGCATATTTTTATTCAGCTGTACATGATGACCTCTCCAAATGTCAACCCCCTGCAAGAAAAAAAGAAACAACCAAAGGCATTGCTGTTTCAAGTGTAAACAAACTTCTTGTACTGCACTTTGGAAGCATGTATGTTTTTAGGAGATCATTCTTTAAAGTTAAATAACAATCCGAAAAAGAAAATGTAGGGTGGAAGCTGAGATACCACTTCAAGCTTTTGACAGTTGCATAATTACAAGGTATGAATATCAGACAAGATGGGTACTTTTAAATATCTCATTTTGCACATGAAGTCATTATTTTATGTGAAAATAAGTCTTCAGTAGGTACTGCACACCTACAAGCTTCTCTATAGGTTAGAATAGAATAGAATGTGGATATTGCATCCCATTTTTGTGCCTTTGAATATGATGTTTAAGGGGGGCACTAACCTCCCTTACAAAGAACAGTAGAATATTGAGTAACTAGACATCATACAAAACTCTGCAATGATAAAGCATTCCTTTTGCATTATAAATACATGCCACGTAGTCCTAGTTTTAAAGCTAAATATTGTAATGTTTGCCATCAGTACTGTCCTGGATAACTAAGGGACAAACTATTTAACTGTAGATAATTTGACTTACACAAAGAAATGGAAAAAAGTTACCCATATGGAGGGGTTTATTTTCTTAAGATTTGTATTAGTTTAGTAAAGAACATGCCGCAAATTCCTAATTTTGACCCAAGAGGAATAAAGTCATAACACAGATAAGCAGACCTAGTGTACACTTAAATATACTGAAATGCTACAGCTGCAGTTACCAATGAAGCTGTTCATAGATAGTTACTAAACTTGCCATCTTGTGGGATCACTGAAGAGCCTAGCCCAAATTCCCAGTCACCTCCAAGCAATGTCTAGTTAAGGGGTTTGCTCAAGTGACACAGCAAGCAAATGAGGGCTGAGAGACTCAAACCCTGGACCATAGGAAGTGTAGCTCACAGCCTTAACCCTCTGTACCAACTGCTATACTCTAAAAGTATATAGTACAAAGGCATTTTTCTCTCTCTTCTGGCTCTTTTTCTGTCCTTAATTCCATCTTTTAGAAGGCTTTCTGGGAATAGTTAAGCCTACCCTATAATGCAACTTTAATATCTTTATGACTAAAAGCAAATTCCTCCAGTCCTTATTAATAGGCAATAGCCATACTGAAGAAAGCACTTAGGAAATGGAAATAAAATGTTACTTTTACTTGTAGATTTCTCTTAAATCATGGCATGAAGAAAATGCTGAATAATAGTCCACAGAAGTGGATGATTAGTACTTTATGCCCTGACCAGAAAAGGCTTTACTCCAAGAACGTATTTTCATAATAGCTTCAGACGCCTTTTGGACTCTGTGGTTTACAAAGAGGTCAAAACTATACCACAAATGAGTCTCATTTAGCCAGTATAATCTGCCTAACTATTTAAATTGAGCTTATCTGTGAACAGTGATGTAGGCAACAATATTTGAGGAGGGCTTAAACACTTTAATCCAGAAGTAGCATAAAGAGAAGAAATGCTACTACTAATGTAAGAACTGTACTGTAAAGAGAATTCACATCCTTCTCTGCTCTTCTGTTTGATCAGCAAGTCTCATAATACAACGTGGCATTTCAAAATAATTGAAGAAAAATGTATAATTTTTGCTACTTACAGATAAACTATTACAGGTAAGTCCCATCATTTCTGTGATTTGGAATATTTGACAGACTATGAGCAGAAGGCTTCTAAACCTTCGGTCCAACTGCTAGAGAGATTTTACCATCTGCACAAGTGAAAGAGAACAGAAAGCTGTTTTGGACAGAAGATTTAGTGTACATTAAAACCCACAGCCTATGCAGTCAGGAGTGTGCTAGGTTTACCGATAATGCTATTTAAAATTTTAAAAACGGTAGGTAGCGTTCTGTACTGTAAGGTATGACTATGGTGGATTCATATGCAGTTATTTATAATCCTGTACTAATATATTTAGTTAACTCTGTAACGGACTGTGTTTGGACTTGAATTTGTTGGTCTTTACATTTAATGAAACAGTCTCTCTCATGTTATCCAGTTCAGGGCATACTGCAATAAACCTTAGGTTTGGCCTAAACTTGTGTTACTGTATTTTTCAGAAAATGGCATATGGAACACGTGTGGTTCCTTATTTACAATTATTCATAAATATTGCCTTTACCTTAAATAGTACCCCTTCGTATTAATTAAAACAGCAGTTGTTTTAGGCTATGTAACAAGCCAGAGCCGCCTTTCTCTAAACAGGAACTGTCTTTAAGTCACGACTGAGCATATGAATATTCTGTTTTTGTTAAAGGATTCAGAACTGTTGTGAAGAGTTCATCTTCATTATCCTACAGGTGGTGGTGAAGAGTCAGTTATTAAATGTAGCTTACATTTAAATTAAATTAAATTGTTTAAATTAAGATTTCATATTAAAGTTAGCTTTTCATGCTTTTATACTGACTGTAGATTTTACAAAATGGCATGCATAATAGTGAGTGGCCAAGCATTTGATGTCTAACTACTGGCTTTGTCCCAGAAGAGTGGAAAACGGCAACAATAATTCCCTTGCACAAAGGGGGCCCATCAACCGACCCTGGGAACTAGAGGCCCATAAGCCTAACCAGCCTTATCTGCAAGGCCATAGACAGAATCATCATGGACCTTATCAACAAATCCATAAGTGACCTTCAAACTCTTGACCTGACCTAATTTGGCTTCATTAAGGGTAGATCATGCTTATTAAACCTGGTGGACTTCTTTGAAAATGTCACCAAAGCCCTGGATGAAGGCAAAACAGTACATACAGCCTATCTTGACTTAGCCAAGGCTTTTGACACAATTCCCCACTTGGACATCATTGAGAAACTCACACAGCTGGGAATTAACCCACATGTCACTAGACAGGTAACCAACTGGCTCACTGACAGAACGCATACAGTCAAAGTTAGGGATTCCACCCCTACCAACAGACCAGTTACTAGTACTGTACCACAAGAATCTGTGCTAGGCTCCCTACTGTTTGAAATCAATTTCTCAGACGTCCAGACAAAAATAGATGGCATGTGGCTTACCAAGTTCGCCAATGACAGCAAAGTGGGTGCAATCAGAGAGTCCTCCAACTATGATGACATACTACAGAAAGTGCTTACAAAGACAAATGAATGGTGCCTAAGCCATTGGCTTAATATAAATGCAAAAAAATGCATTACCATCCCTTTCATCAAAAGGGAAGTCCCTACAAATTACAATATTAACAGTAACCCTTAGCTCAAACCCTGTGGTGAGAGATTTAACACAGGTTGATAGCAACCTTAACTTCAATCACCATGTGTCCACAGTGGTAAGGAAGGCCTTCTACATTGCACATTTCATAACAAAGGGCATCGTATCCAGAGCTAAGGATGTTATTACTCCCCTGTACTCATCCCTCATCAGACCACTACTAGATTACAATACTCCTTTCTGTATGTATGTCACCAGACTCCTGCAGCAGTTGGAGAGACCTCAGATGTTTCTCACCAAGAAAATTCAGGTCATTAAACACATGACCTGTATGAACAGACTGAAGGCCCTGTCATTGTACTCTGTATCTTATAGGCTGCTGAGAGGCGACTCGTGCCTGGCCTACAGAGCAGTCTCGCACCCTGTCCTAATGCAAATGCTGCACATCTGCAACTCAAATGGGACAAGATTCACTCAGTCTAGGGATCTTAACCTAACCTACGACATTAACAGACATGCTGGAGAAACAGATGCATTTCCCAGAGATTGCCACTCCTCTTGAACAAACTCCCAGTCATACCTCTCAACTGTCCAGATTTTTGCCTCATATTTTTGGATTGTTTTTCATAAAATGTGTGGTTTTCTGGCAAATCCCTAAGGATAAAAGTCAGTAGATAATGGCAATAGTTGGAGTTTCAGACTTCAAGCCTTTCAGAAAATGCATGTTAATGCATAAACTCTTATGCTATCAATCCAAAAAATAGCAGCACGCAAATACCTTCAGACACGAAAAATAAAAATAAACGCTGTGTCAGTAAGAAGAATGTAGATTTATTGTTCCAAAGCCAATAGTATGCACTTTCGCCTCTCTCTGGGTGAAGAGACGAAAGCGCTTACTATTGACTTTGGAACAATAAATCTACATTCTTCTTACTGACACAGCGTTTATTTTTATTTTTCTTATGCTATCAACTTGCTAAGCTTATAAGAGCAATATTTAAAATTTGTCCCTATTTTTGAGCATTTGTCCCCTCATTATTTTTGGCTTTGTCTAGATTTCTTGCATTAAGAGGTTGAGAGGTATGCTCCCAATTCCAGTAAAACAGAGCCCCTCAATGACCCTATTTAAGAGCAACTTACACGATGGGATGGTAGGCCATAAATTTACCCCAGGGGTGTCACCCATGTCCCTCTTGGATAAAGGCAGTTGGTGCTGAACATAGACTCACGCTGCAAATATAGACCATACAACTCTGTCAATAGGGGAACAATGTTATAACATGGCTAGGTTTATAAAGACCCTAGGTCCAATAGCCTGGTAACCTCCTATAAACCTATGCTTTCTGTTTTTAAATAAAGAAATACATTTACAAGAGTATGTAGACATGGGATATCTTGGACAGTAGTGTAACATACCATCTAAGTTTGGTGCAAGCTGTGTAGTTAAACAGTAAAATGTTCACTTGTCAAAATACTGGAAGAACTTAAAGGTCTGACCTGCAGGATACATTTCATATAGTTTCCAGAAGCCCTATAAGTCATTTATGCCCTACCCGAACTAATTACTTCAAATGACTACGAAAAAAAGAGGGAAAAAATAACATTTGTTTTCTAAACTTGATCTTAGCCAAAAGGCCAAGAAGATTTGTTTTAGCTGTACTTCTGCAGAGAGCTCAACAAAAAAATCTGGACAAATATGGGTAAACTTCGTCAGAAAGATTAATGGATACTCTGTTAAGATTGTGCTTTAATCATTTTAAAAGCAGTGATACTTTTCTGTCTGAAATGGCTTCATCAGTCAGAACTGATATGAAAGCATGAATATGGATTAAAAACAATGGAATAGTTTATGTTATGCTGCATGACATGAAATTTCTACTAGATTTGCAAACAATTTTAGATGTTGGTTATGAAATTTACTTAAATTGCAGATGAACAAAATCAATATTTATTTACTCCTTCATTAGTGAACTGATCCACAATGACAGGCTTCAAATATTGCATACACTGATGTTTAAATTAAGAAATCCTTTTGAATTTGAATATATGGGTCTACATCTAAATTTCGAAATTTCAAAACTTAGAATTTCTTATGGTCGAGACCATAAGACTGAAGGTTTGAAACTTTGAACCATTTAAATGGAGATTGCAGTACAGCACGGAACGGTATATTTACTGTTTTCCTTGCTATAGTGAGATCTCAGAGTTTGTATATTTAATTAGCAGGGGGTGTGAGGGTGTAGGGGGCTTGCCCCCCTGCAAAAATGTAAAAAAAAAAAAGATTTTTTTTGTTTTAATTTTTTTATTTACATTTTGAAATTTCAAAGCTTCGATCTTATGGTTTTGATCATAAGAAATTTGAAGTTTTGAAACTTCGGAATTTAGAAATAGACCCTGTATATATATATATATATATATATATATATATATATATATATATATATATATATATATATATATATATATATATATATATATATAGTTCCCTATCAGAAGCCTGAAACACTATAAGCTTGAAAACCAAAAGCCTGAAAATTCAAAATCCCGAAAACTCAAAATCCTGAAAACACAAAATGGACATACTGACGTCATTGTGGCTTTGCTATTGTTAGCCCTGTGGTGTTAGGTCATGCGTTGGGTTCAGGTCAGTGTGCGGTTGGTTTTATGTTAGGGTTAGGGGCGGTTTAAGTGAGTTAGGGTTAGGGCGCAGGTTAGGCATGTATGCAATAGTGACAAATATTGGGGTTAGGGGCGGTTTAAGTGAGTTAGGGTTAGGGGCGGTTTAAGTGAGTGTGCGATAGTGACGGACCTTAGGGTTAGGGTTAGGGTCAGGGTCATTTGGTAGATATTAGTGTCTTTATAGTGACATATTAGCATTATTTGTGTTTTCAGGATTTTGAGTTTCAGGATTTTAGGTTTTCGGGATTTTGAATTTTCAGGCTTTTGGTTTCAGGATTTTGATTTTCAAGCTTATAGTGTTTCAGGCTTCTGATAGGGAACCATATATATATATATATATGTTTGTATTTAAGTTGTAATCTTTAACGTTACTTCCTGTGAGAGTGATTTTGTCTGAAACACCAAAGTGAGGCTCCCACAGTCAAAAAAAAATAAAATAAAAAATCTAGGAAATGGCAACTTAGTGACACAGAAGCAGTGGTAACCATAGCGCTCAACTTCTTGAATCAGTAACACGAATAAAAGTAAAGGGAGTACAAATGCCCAAACTCCAACACAATTTTTAACCATTACTCTAATTAATTTAGGACATTATTATAAAACAGTTTTTTTTTTCATCAAAATGCACTTTGTAAAAAAAAAAGTATGAATCTTATGTCTGGTACTACTGAATGACTGTAATTCTCTGCATTTTCCAATTAAAAAAGTAAAAAGTACAAGGGATATGACAAAACTATAAAGGAAAAAATGGATATTGTGCAGAGTCAGGGAGAGGTGACAACTGTGTTAATAACCTGGGTCTAAGTAACAGAACAAGGAGCTACATGGGAGATTAAGATGTCAGGTTCCAGCACTCAATAGAAAGTTCTGGGATAAGATGTCAATATCATGTCTATTTAAATTATTTTTCTTCTTTTGTCAGGGTGTAGCTTTAGTGCCTGTATGAAAGACATACCATGGAGCTACATACAGAGTGGCAGGAGGTTTTGTGAAGAATAAATAATATACGCCTCCTTGCAGCAGCAAGCCAGGATAGTTATGTGGGAGGATAAAGTCAGACAAAGAATACTGTGTACAGTTAAGGTGTCTCCAATTTCCTTTTCAGAACGCTTTTTGGCAACAACCAGCCTGAAGCTGTACGTTAAGTAACTGTGTGAATAATTCCAAATTTATTAGCTATAGGTCCATAGATTTGTACTAGGCTAACTGCCTTTGTGGGCCATTTTAAGCCTAGCCAATTACCCCATGTCAGAATCAAACCCTGCACCTTCTGTCTGTAAGGTAAGCACCTTAACCATTATGCCAAACCTCCCTATGTTTGTATTCAGCCTGGTTTGCCACACACCAGTCAGCAACATCTGGCAATTACTAATCAGTTCCATTAAAAAGTTATAAATATTGTAGCAGTACACTGGGTACTCAATAATTCTGGAGTCCATTTTTGAAGAACTGTATCATTTTTACTAGGGCTGCTGTCTGATTAAAAAATGTAATCATAATTAATCGCTCAATGAAAAATTTTAATTGAAATTAACTGCATGTTAATCAACATTTTCCTTTAAGCATATTAGTATAGCACTTTGATATAAACTGGGAGCGAATAAAAAAACAAGACAAAAAAAAAAAAAAAAAAACGGCACTGATGTCACTTACTTTACATTTTCAACCAATTACTTAAGCAGACCAGTTTATTTACATTAGTTGGTTCAAAAGATGCTGTTTTTTTTTTTTTTATTGACAACATATCCAGACACCGAAAACAAGCGTTCACAAAGGACAGTAGTGGCTGATGGTGCTAAATATTTTCTGGCTAACATGGCTAGGATTGGGCAATTGTCCTTGTGTAGCTTCCAACACTGCAATGGATCGGCATCAACGTCAATTTGTTTTTCAAGTCTGTCACTCAGCAATTGCTTTCTCAGAGGAGTAGAAAGGTATCAGTGGCTCGTCTGATGAAACTTCATGCATTCGCATTCTCTTTATAAGTTCATAGGTTCATAGGTTCATACTAGGCTATCTGCCCGAGGGCATTTATAAGCCTAGCCCATAGTTTTGTGGCTTACGCCACCCCTTTAGTTTGGAGAAACTATGCCCATTATTTTTAAAGTTGTTCTTCTTCTGGTTAATGATTATCATGTTGATCAGAATGTTTACAAGAATTTCTAGCTCTTGCCAAACCTTGTGCCTTTTGTACTTTCGCTTGTATTTAAAATTTTTGAAATGCTCTCCATCCAGTAATTCTGTAGCACAGCGAAAAGGATTGAGAACCTTTTGTACCAGATGCAGTTTCTCCCACTCTGTCTCCAATGGTAGAGTGAGCCTGTGTTTGCAGCCTGGCTGCGCTAGAGTTTAACCAAACTTTTTTGTTGTTTAGAAGTCATTCGATCATCTGAAGAAATGAATTGCAACATCTAGGAACTTCATGAATTAACCACCTGTTGCTGATACAGTTGCACCTACTGCATTGTCAGCTCAACACTCTTTGCAGGACTGTGTTTAAAGTGTCCCACAACTTTGCAGCATTTAGTTAGGAGGCCTTCAATTCCAGGCTCTGCAACTGCTTTATTTACAGATGACTGAAGGCTGTGTGCTCCACAGGGCATGTTCTAAAATGACAGTCTTCCTAAAGCAGCTGCCATATGACATGCATTGCCAAAAGTAGTCACTTTCTCAAACTACCCATGATTTTGCCACTAATGAAAAGTGTTCTGCACAGTTTTCTGAATAGTGTTGTTCTTCAATTTTCTTAATGCATAGTGCAAAGAAGTGAGAAACTAATCTTTGTCAATGAAATGACAAGTAATGCCATGGTAGCTATCATTAGCCATAGATGACCAATAGTCATCCGTTAAAGTGACAGATTCATCTCCTGCCATAACCTGACTTATTTTCTCTCTCGCTCGTACAAAGCATCAATCTGATTGTTAATGATGGACCTGAAAGGCAAAGTATATGACTGATTTCTACTGGCAACATGAATAAAGTCCTAGAGACCTTTATCAGTGACAATATTAATTGGTTGACTATTCTCAGCAATCCATGTTGCAATGGCATTAGTAATATTGCTGTATTTCCCTTGATCCATTGGTTTTGCCATCTCCTGAAGTTCAACTAATGTACTCTGGTGACGTGATGATTCAACTTTAGTTGACGATGCAGCCGATGTTGGTAGCTCATCGTGAGCGATAAATGTATGCTTGGTTCACAGGTGATAATTCAATGATGAATTGCTATGATGATATTTAAACTCTTTTTTGCAATATTTTATTTTATGTTTACATTTGTTACCTGGTTAGGTAAACTTTTTTAGGTATGATCTAGGCCATATAGGCAAATTAAATAAACAGACAAGATGAAGTGTTGTGATTTCAAGTAAAATACAGTGTTACAATTATGCAACCTAACCAAACAGCCTATAGAAGTATTATAATATTTATAACAAAACGACAGATCAATAAATAGCTGTGGTGGAACTGCACAGGCAGGGTAAATTAAAATATTATACATATAACAAATGGTTAGAATAGTACTATCCAGAAGTAGTAACAGATGGTATTATAGGATCATGGGATCATAGGAAGTTACTAGGCTACTGGCCTTGAGGCCCTTACAAGATCACCAAGAATTCAGCCCATGTTCCAACAAGTCAGCACCTGATGCCCCTGTCCAGCAGGGACACGGGTGGAATCCCAGGGGTGCATTTTCTCTTCCCCATCCAGTTATCCAGGTTGCACTTAAAAAGGGTTAATGAGGTACTCTGCTTGACATGGAGAGGGAGTCTATTGCACAAAAAGGGGAGTCTCTGGGACAGAAATCTGTCCCGCCAACAAGTCCTATTGATGTCACAGACCAGGTTGAGGTCACACGTGCAGGTTACTCGAGTGGTGCTTTACTTGTGGATATGCAGCAGTCCTATCAAGATGGGGTCTGAGATTGCTTTGTATGCCAGGCAGAGGTCACTTTTGATGAGTCTGTAGGAGACTGAGTAGAGGGACAGGGCCTTTAGCCTACCTGTGTAGGGTAGATGTTTGAGGCCCTGGATTCTCCTGGTGAGGAACCTCTGTGGTCTCTCCAGCTGCTGCATATGCTTTGTGATGTACATGCTGAAATGGACATTGTACTCAATAATGGGTCTTATAAGGGAAGACTACAGGGATGGTATGACCACCTTGTCCCTGGATGAGATACCCTTACTAATGAGATGGGTCATGTAGAATGTTTTCTGTACAATGGAGGCAATACAGTGGTCAAAAGTCAGTTTGCTATCAACCTGGGTGCCCAGGTCCCTAACGACTGATTGCATGCTTAGGACCTTATTATTAATGTGACAATTTGTGAGGATGTCACTCTCCCCAAAGGGGATGAGGATGCATTTTTTGGCATTCAGTTTGAGGCCATGTTTCTGGCACCAGTCATTTGTTTGGGTGAGACCCTATTGGAGGATGTTCACATCACTAGGGGAATTGAAGACGGCAACCAGCTTGCAGTCATCTGTAAACTTGGTCAGCCATAGCCCATTGGTTTTGGCCTACACCTCAGAAAAGTATATCCCAAACCCAAAGACTGATCCCTGGGGTACACCACTTATTACGGGTCTACTGCTTGAGGTGGCTTCCCTTATTTTGACTAGGTGGGTTCTATCAGTGAGCCAGTTTGCTACCCATCTGGTAACATATGGATTGATGCCTAGTTTAAACAGTTTATCTATTATACCTAAGTGGGAAACAGTATTGATGGCTTTGGCCAGGTCAAGGTAGGCAGTGTGCACCATCTTCCCCTCGTCCATGGCTTTGGTGACTATCGCAAAGAAGTCAATCAAATTTAACAGGCAAGACCTCCCCTTGATGAAACCAAACTGTGTGGGATCGAGTGTTTGGAGGTCGCCAATATCCTTGTTAATTAGGTCCATGATAATCCGCTCCATGGCCTTGCAGATCAGGCTAGTTAGGCTGATGGTATAAAATGAACCACTCAAATAAGAAACAAGTTGAAGTTGAAAAAAAACACACCTGAGCAATGACAATGTAACTCCCAAAACTTTACTGATGCTTCCTAGTACCTCGGCTCTTTGCCTTCGAGGGAACAATTACATCATCTAGACAGCCAATCTTTTATATGCAATAACTCACACAATTATCCAAGAATTCAATCAAAAATGATTTAATTAAAAAAAAATGATACTCCCATTTAAAGTGTCAAAGCATTCCCATACAAAATACTAAGAACATTTCAGTTGAAAATACTGAGAACATTTAAAGTGTCCACCTCAAAATTACATATCCAAGCACCCCAAAGAATATAAGCCTATACTTCATAAGTTAAATTTTAATTCTAAATTTAATCCATTGTGGTGAAGAGTTTTGAAGTTAATGATAAACTTTGTTTTTGTTTTCAATAAAATTTGCACATGATCCACCCCTTGAGTGAAATAAGGCTTGGCCAAAATGCTGAAGAAAAAACTGTTATCAAAACCAGCATGTACTGAATAAAAATGTTGGGCAACTGGATTATCCAACCCACCATTTCTTACATCCTTTAAGTGCTCCATTATCCACTTCTTGACCATCCTCCTGGTCTGCCCAATGTACCATTTTGTGGGTGTACAACCACAACCTATGATATATACTTCACCACATGTGCTATAATTGAAAAGGCCAGCAGCTTCCATTAATCTTGCTGCCGTTGGAAATTTTTGACCCTGGCACATACCTTACACTTACCACATGGAAAATACCCCAACTGACTGTTCTCTTTTTGACATTTTTTCAAATTTAGCAACTCCTTCAAATACAAAAACCTGTTTAGGAAAACATTACCCTCAGAGGGAAAATTTCACCTAAATTCTCATCTTGTTTTACAATAGGCCAAAATCTTTTGACCAACTCCCTAAGGATTTTCGAAAAAGGGGAAAACCTGTTGACAAAAAATATTTTCCCCTCTTCTACCTTTTCTGCACTCCCATTCATCCAAAATTCGTCACTACACTCCCACCTCTTACAGTGGACACTTAACCCTGTGGGAATTCCCCCTCACTTTCATCTCCACTTTTCTTAACACTTCTGAGGCATAGTTAGGGTGATGGGTCTATAATTTCCTGGATCGGTGGACGCTCCACCTTTGTGCAAAGGGATGACAGTGGCTGTCCTCCACTTGTCTGGGATGAAGCTGGTACTCAGGCTTTGGTTGAACAGGGTGCCTAATGGTTCTGCAAGTTCCTGATGGAGTTTGTGTAGGATGCAGCCCGGGATGTTATCAGGTCCCATGCAGACTGTATTTTTTGCCTTTGAGAGGGCAGTGATGACTTGCTCCTTAGATATAGGGGGAGGGGGGCAAGTGCTGGGGATGTCCTGATTGACCTGCAGGGGGGACAGAGGGGTGAATTTTTTTTCCTTTTATTATAGAGTTTATTTATTGCAAATGCCCACCAGACAGGTTTACTCTTCCTTGAGGAGGAGGATTTCATCCTGTCAGGTATTCCTGATTCCATGCAGCTATATGAATGCTCAGATGGTACTTTGGTGTAGGTTTGGACATATGTGCCAGTCATACCTCTCAACCTCTTAGTGCAAGAAATCTGGACAAAGCCTAACAAAATGGGGAACAAAGGCCCAAAAAATAAGGCACATTTTAAATATTGCTCTTATAACCTTAGAAAGTTGCTAGAATAACAGGTTTTGTGTTACCATACATTTTCTGAAGGATATAAAGTCTGAAACTCAAATGCATGTAATTATTTATTGACTTCACTGCTTAGATTATTCCAGTGATTTGTCAAAAAACACAATTTTTATAGGAACAGACCAAAAATATGATGCAAAAATCTGGACATTCTGCAAAAATCTGTACAGTTGAGAGGTGTGCTGGTGAAGCTGTTTATATCTTCCCTCAGGAGGTTGTCATCAGCTATGGAGATGTTTTTTTGTTTGACCCTAGCTGGGGGGGGGGGGGGTCGGGGGAGATGGTGACTTCGAAAGGGACCATTTTGTGGTTGGATCTTACCAGGGATGATGACACTGTGGGGCTGTTGCAGTGGTTACTCATGTTGGGTAATACCAAGTCCAAGAAATGTTCACCTCTTGTGGGGGTGTTGACCAACTGGTCTAAGGCATTTGCATTGATGAAATGAAGGAATCTCTGGGCATTTGTGTTTTGGCATGAGTATTTCTTCCAATATATGATTGGATAGTTAAAGTCACCCATGATTAGGGTAAAGGGTTGAATCTTGATAGATTTGAAGAGGTCCAGACAGGTGGAGTGGGCATCTTGAGTCAAAGTTGGAGGCCTGTAGCTAGCTATGATTTGAACAGAGGTCTTGTCATTTGTTAACTGCACCTGAAGTGTCTCCTGTGCTTTATACTGTTTGACCAGCCATATATTTAAGGATGTAATGAAATAGTTGGTTTGATGTCTTAGTTTCTAATTACAGATTTATAGGATTTCAATCACTGTATTATCATCTACATTTTAAAATGTGCTAATCGATCCAGTAAGAAACGTTTAAAATACACTGCATCATCGTGCAAATTAACTGGAATTCCACAGAAACACAGCTGAGAAACCTGAAACAACTGCAGTCTGGTGATGGTGATAAGCCACAGTATCAGCCTATAATATGATCAGTGATGAGAAAAATGTGTGAATTAGCCATTTTATGGGGCTGCTCTCTGTACAAAAAGATTTGTAGCACCAACACACTTTCTGCTGAACAGAGTTATATCTTTATGTGGCCTGTAAACAATCAGTGCCAAAGCCTTATGAAATACTGGATTTTTATTTATTTATTTAACATCTGATTACTAAGAAAGTCTGACTATGTATGAACCCATTTTTAGTGGAGGCCCAGGGAACAAAGCTCCAAAAAATTACAAAATATTTTAATAATAATAATAATAATATTCCAGTCTTGAAAAATAATGCATAAAACAAATACAGTTTAAATAATTGTACCAAATTAGACATAATATGAAACACTGGTTAAGAACAGATAGAAGTTATATGACAATGATTTAATAGCTAGAGCCAGGGGACAGAAATTGATAGAAGTAGTTTATCCTGGTGTTGTATACAGACAGATTTACTATCTTTATATAAGAAGCCATATGTCAGTTCCATAAAGGAAGTTCAAAAGAAAATGCCAGGAATTCTAATCAAATTCTTGGGTAGAAAACACACAGAAGAATGCCGTTCTGTCACAAAGAATTTAACTGTATTGTCATCCTAATGTATATGTAGCAATGGACAGTATATCTCACCCTATATTCAGAAATACAAAAACTGTGCCTTGGTTAGTGAAACACATTTTTACTAATTGGCTAATGAGGCCCTGTACCACATACATTGGGACATTAGTTTCACCTAGCCTTATGAGCAGAGATGGAAAACAGGTATAATGGCCTCACATTAATTCACCTACGACAGTGTACAGTAAAATAGGATACTGGCTACAAGACACACTTTAGTGCTAGTCTAATACCAGAGATTTCACTGCATCTCAGTCCTGACATATGCTAGAGTGATATCTATGTCAGCGGCCAGATTCTAGACCGCCCTGTCTGCAGTAATAGAACTGTTGTCTTAGGTGGAAAAAGAAAAAAAAAGTTACTTCTGAGCTAATGAGGGCACACTGCTTATATATATATATATATATATATATATTTATATATCCACACACACACACATATATGTATGAAGAGATATTATATATATATATATATGTATGTATATATATATATATATATATATATATATATATATATATGTGTGTGAGTGTGTATGTATGCAGTTCCCCTTTATAATCTCAAAATACTGAAATCTTGAATTTCAGTATCCTGAGAACATAAAGGTGAAACTTCAAAATAGTGAAAATGCATAAGCGCAAATCCGAATATCTCGAATTCGTGCTTTTGCATTTACGCTATGTTATGTGAAGTGTTTGGATGGGATGGTGTCCGGAACGTAAGATGAGTGAGTGTGTTTGTAAGTTGTACATGTGGATTACGGTAGGGAGGTGGAAGTATGAGTGTGAATGTTGGATGTGTTGGTGTTTGTGTATGTGTGTGATGTGTGTGGTGTGTGTGTGTGTGTGTGTGTGTGTGTGTGTGTGTGTGTGTGTGTGTGTGTGTGTGTGTGTGTGTGTGTGCGCGCGCACACGAGGGACTACAAATTTCTGGGTGTGAGTTTTTTTTTTTTTTTTTTTTTCCTGTTTGTGCGATCTTGGAGTTGGTATACATAAGAAAGGGGGGTGTGGGAGGTGCAGGGGGGGCTTGGCCCCAGCTTACATGTAGTGTAGTGTTGTATAGTTTGTGTTCTGTGGGTAGAATGGTGTGTGTGCTCTGTGGTGTATGGTGTATGTATGCTCATGCTTTTGGGTTTCGGGATTGTGAGTCACTCGCCTTTATAGTTTCAAGATACTGAAATTCGAGATTTTAAAGGGGAACCATGTATACATATATGCATACATGTTTGTGTGAATATATATATATATATATATATATATATATATATATATATATATATATATATATATATGTATATGGTTCACCTTTAAAATCAAGAATGAAGGTTCAGTGAAAATGGGAATGTTGAAAGTCAATTGGCTGACTCCCGTATTGCTGACCTACAAATCTCTGAGTGTCCTGTACAGCAAATGCCACTGTGCATTCACAAATACATGGTCGGTGTAACAAATAGAGATTGCAGTACAGTGGGGATTGGATAATTAATCCTTTTCCTCACTGTAGTGCGATCTCTGAGTTGGAATATAAAGTTTGCAGGGGGTGTGGGGGTACAGCCCCCCTCAGGGGGGTGCAGGGAGACTTGCCCCCCAGCAAATACGTGAGTTACAGCTTTGTGCAGTACTGAACTGCTTAAGTTTGTACTTCTGAAAAGCAGGCAGGTGAAGAAGGATGTCAAATAATACTGACATCTGTAGGTATGACATTCGACATCCTAAGTTAATTAATATGCAGGACATGACTCATGTGGGTCGAACTGAACGCATTATATTATTAACCTTGACCTTTTCATGGTAAACATATACATACACACACACATACTCTAGACATTAGTTTCACCCAACCTTTTGAACAATGCTTACACAGCCACCACAGGAAGAAACTGTATATAATGCCAGACATTGATGACAAAAGCCACCAAAATGTTGGTATATCTTAGCTACATGTAAGTGGCCATATTTCAGTGTTATTTGGAATAAAAAAAAAACAAAGAATTCTAATAAGATACTTGAAAAAAATTAACACATTGAAGAATGTCATTCTAACCTCAAGGATTCCACTGCATTTCAGTCCTAATTTACATGGTGTAGACTGCCTTTGCATGCACACATAATGTAGGCTTTACTTTATATGCAGTAGCAGAAATTATGTCTTCGTTGGTGACAGAATAAGGTTTTCTTCTAGTTTAATGAGGACTTAGTGTACATATATTCTGGACATTAGTTTAACCTTGCCTTTTTATCAGTGGTCTCACAACTCTCAGGTCGAAAGGGGGTATATAGTGCCAGACTGAGACAACAAAAAGCCTCTGAAATGTTAAGTATATTAGGTGTATAAAAGTGGCAATGTGTCAGTTTTCCTATGGCTATTTGCAAAAAAAAAAAAAATCAGGAATTCCTAAAATAATACTTGGGTACAAAATACATACTGCCCTTGTGGAATGTGCCCCTTCTGAAAAAGAACCCCTTTTACTGAGAAGTCATCAAATAAATATAATGGCCATATTGCTCTTTGAAAGATAATTCTTCTCAACAAGCCATATCAATATTCATTTAGAAGTGGTTCTATACCTGTCCTTTGCTTTGAGATATCAGCTGTCCCCAAAATATAACAGCCACATATTTTTCACTTTTGATGTCTTATTGAGAAGAGAATGAAAAATATAATGGCCACAGTAAGGCATTTCAGATTGTTGCTGTTAGATACATGCACTGCCCTTTAATAAGCCATATAATTTTATTTGCCTGTGATCATGCAATGACCTTATTCTGTCATGTACAAAATGCATCTTTACTCCATTCCAAAAAGACAAACACCTACTGTACATTCTTCTGGTGTTAAGTTATCAAGAAAGTGAAAGACCTGATCACAATAATGTGGTTCTGCTTGTAGATCTCACAGACTCAAATGTGTCCTCCTCTAAACCAGTAAACAACAATGATCATACCAAAAGTTTTATCCATGGACTGCCTCTCCAAACAAACATCCACTTCTGGTGATCGCCTAACAATGTGCAATCACAAATATGGTAAAAGAAATGGACAACATAATTACAACATTCCACTACAGGGCATCCCATCTCCATTCTGATCACAGTAAAAGCAAGTAAAAATAAAACAAGTGCATTGTGATGCTGACAATATCTTATTTTACTAATGCCCACAGATCACTTTGACTTCTTCTTATAAACTACAGTTAAGGACTAAATTGTCACTTTATTTTGATCCTCCTAAATGTTTTTGTTTTCACCTGCAGACTGCTTCACCATGTAAATAGGACTGGCAATCACCTGAGATGTGTGACTGCCAAAACTGTTGAAAGATGGCCACAGTAATGCATTTCTATTTGCTAATTAAGGGCACCTCTCAAGCAAACATTATAAAATATATACAAAAATAAAAGCATTGGTTCATGGGTTATGTGTAATTTTACTACTGCCAACAGACCTTTTCAGTTCCTGACAGAAAATGTTAAAGAAAATGCCAGTAAAAGAAAATTGTCCCCAAAGCTCAGAGTTAATAGTCATGTGATTAGTAAATGCCAAGAAAGCACTGAGATTAGTTCTTAAACCAAATAATCCCAGTTGTTTACATGATACAGTAATCCTGAAGACCTACTGAACGAAAAAATAACTTTTAAAACCAGTTTCATTCTGATTTTAAAATTAAAAAATATGCTAAAACTGAGTTATCTTGGCAGAAATAATGATGTACTATTGCCACTGTGTTCAGATAATTCAGGATCTGGGATTAAAGGTTTAAACTACTGATACAGTGTATGCAATTAACAAAACAAAAAACAGAGGTAGCCAAGTCCTCTCTACTATAGAAGAGAACCACAAAATTGCAAAAGCTGGTTCACATTTAGGATATATCTCTACCTAAAATATCATGGTTACCCATGTTAGCACAAAGAAGGAACAACACTATGAGTGGGGGTAGCTGTAATACAAGTACTGCAGGTATGTGTTAGGAAATGTGAAAGCCTCTCAAACTAGAATCATCCGGATCTCAGATTTATTCTGATTTCAGGACTTTATTTGGTGTTCTGAGGTGTCCAGACCTTGCAGAGATAGAGGGAAGTCTTTCTGCTTATCACTGGGATTGGTGAGGTATGAGCAGCCTATCTATCGCTAAGAGGGGTGGTTTCCACCTCAAGTACTGTTTTTTATTGGCCGTTTTGGGCTGCTTCCATCACTTTCTGACTTAAAAACCCGTGTTTGCGCAGGTTTACATGTCACACAGCGCCGCTAAACTAGGTTAAACTATTACCAGTGCCTTAAAGTCTGTTCTTCAAAATTTCCCTTAGATCTTGTTAGCTTTTATCTCTAAGCACTCAAATCAGACCTCTAAACCCAGCACTTGCTCAGAATTTCTTGCAGCTGTCATTGTAGCTGCACAAACTGCTAATAGCACTAACAAAACAGCTTTAGTACTTATAAAAAAGAACTACAGTACTTGCATAAAAGCTACAGTTCTACTGTACTTGTAAAACAGCTACAGTACTTAAATATTAAGCACCTATACATGCATGTCTAAATGTCAGTTCCTGCCTCATTACACACATAACCCTCTCCACCTACCTACCAACACATCCACTAGTGACAGATGCACGTACATAACCAAACTGGAAGCCACGCTGTCTCAAACCAAGATTAGGTCAGCCAGTCAAGAGGAGAAGGTAAACACACATACCACACCACACAGAACACATAGCCCACCAGATCACACACCACCACACCTCTCACATAGTAACACAAAACACACACACACTTTCGGGGAAGTTCTCAATAAAAATCTGTCCCAACAGCAATGACCTCCGAGGCAAAAACACAAGCAAACGTCTCACCCAAACAACCCTTATGACACACAGCCCACATAAATAGTGTGCCACTCAACCTAAGCCCCTATGGCAAAACAGTCTACTCAATAAACTAATCATTGGTGATGCTATAGTAAGGCCCACTGATGTCCCACTTACTAGGCTAAATAAGGAGAAAGTTATAGTCAGCTGCCTGTCTGGTGCCAGGATCCACCACATAAAGCATGCACTTGGGTCTCTCCACAACAAGTACAAGTATGACTTGGTCATTGTCCGTGTTGGTGTGAACGACCTAAGACATACCTCCCTGAACTATATGAAGAGAGACATGAAGGAGCTCTCGGATCTTGTAGCCCAGGCAGGTATGACCCTTGCCCTGAGCAGCACACTACCATCGCCTAGAATGATAAAACAGTACAAGCAGAAAATGATTGACTTTAACAACTGGCTAAGTTTCTGGTGTCATTCAAAGGGGATCCAATATCTGTCTGCCTGGGATGACATGATCGACAGACCTTGATGCTTTGCCAGAGACAGCCTGCATCTGTCACCCCTGGGATTCTGGATACTGGCAAAGGCTCTTGCCACCCCTATAGTGCCATTTTTAGGCAATGCCCTAAAGACAAAATTACCACCATAACAACTGCAAACAAACGCAATGTGAGGGTAATGCTACTCAATGCTAGAAGCCTAAATCTCAAAATGCACTCGCTTGAGTCACTCCTAAAACTGGAGAACATTGACCTCTGTGCAGTAACTGAGACATGAGGTTCGAGGTGCCAGAGAGCACCCCAGTGCTACCAGGCTACACAGCATATCACACCGTCCGACCCCCAAACCTTGGCCGAAGCCCCAGAGGAGGTATGGAACGAACCCCAAAAGGAGGTGGCCTATCCATCTTCATAAAGGACATGCACACCTCCAGACTGGTTGCCCAACATAATGCATCAGAGATACTTCAGGTACAACTAACACTGGATAAAACGGCAATCCAGGTTGTAGCCTGCTATGTCCCAAGACTCCCATTCTGCTTTCCTGAACAATCTAGAAAGCATTAGGGTGCAACCTAATACCATTATACTGGTGGAATTTAACTACCCCTCCATTAGCTGGGAAAATTACTCCTGCTCCAACTCATTTGCCAACGATTTCTGGAATTCATTAACTCAAAAGCACTGGACCAACTCATTCTCACCCCCACCAGAAGCAGAAACACTCTCGATCTGGTCATCTCTAACATGGGTGACCGCTGCTCTACACCAGTGATCAACCTCTCCCTGGTCAGATCTGACCATAAGTTGATCACAATCAATATCAAAATCCCACCCGCATCCCCCCCCCCCCCACAAAGGAAACCACAGTCAAAAACTTTTCCAAAGCCAATTTTGCGCTTCTAAAAACAGAAGTGTCAAACTTCACATCACCCATGCAAACAGGAAAAGGGTGTACGGCTGTGGAATCAAACACCAAGGCGCTGTATGAACATGTACACAGGTACACAGATCAGGCCATCCTTAACAGAATCAAGGTCATGTCCTCCAAAAAAAGGAAGCCTATCTGGTAGTTCCCTGCCATTAACAAACTCTACAACAAAAGAAAAAAAACTGTTGCAGAAAAGGGCTAAGTCCCAAGAATGGAAAAATTCCATTGTAAGTCTCAACAAAAAAACTGAAATCCCTTATTAAAACCTCCAAAGCTGGTTATGAAAAAAAAATTGCAACAGATGCTAAAGATAACCACAAGGCATTCTTTAGTTAAGTCAAGAACCTGCATAACAATACGCAGGGGTGCTCTGAGCTACTACACAATGGCACCACTTATGCGGAACCAAAAGATATTGGCAACATTTTGGCAGACAGGTTTAGTGCAAACTTTACCTCCCCCACCCCCAAAAGGGCCCATGTCAATATCTGAGGAATGCCAAATCCTTAATATCATGGCTGCTCAGTTAGAAGCCGCACTATCCAAAGCCAAAAATACAGCCTCCATGGGACCTGATAACATACCTGGCTGCATGCCACATGAATTACAAAGGGAACTGGCACCTCACCTGAGTACCCTGTTCAACCACAGCCTCACGTCAGGCTTTGCCCCCACCAAATGGCTCACCGCTACAGTCATTTCTCTCCATAAAGGGGGAGTGACTATTGACCCAGGAAACTACCTCCCCATCAGCCTGACAAGCCTGATCTGTAAGGCCATGGAGCGCATCATTATGGACCTCATAAATAAGGCTATAGGAAACCTTCAAACCCCGGATCCCTCACAGTTTGGGTTTGTAAAAGGCAGATCATGTCTGCTCAACCTGATAGACTTCTTTGAATCTGTCACCAGAGCAGTCGATGAAGGGAAGGCAGTCCATACAGCCTACCTCGATCTGGCCAAGGCCTTCAACATTATCCCCCACTCAGGGATCATTGACAGACTAACCAACCTAAGCATCAACCCTTACATCATAAGATGGGTAGCCAACTGGCTCATGGACAGAACCCACACGGTGAAAGTAGCAGACTCCAAATCCAACTAATGGGCAGTCAAGTGGCATCCCACAAGGATCGGTCCTGGGTCCTCTCCTGTTTGGTATATACTTCTCTGAAGTTTAAAGGACTCTGGTTAACCAAGTTCACAGATGACTGCAAACTAGGAGCCATTATTCACTCTCAAGCTGATGTCAACATCAAAAGGCCTCACTAACACCAACAACTGGTGCAGGAACCATGGTCTTAAGCTCAATGCCAAAAAGGGCATTGTCATCCCCTTTGGGAAAAACACAACACCCATGAACTACCACATTGCCCATAGGCGTCTCAACTCCCAAGATGTGATAAGAGATCTAGAGACACAAGTGGATAGCAACCTCTCCTTCGACAACCATGTGGACATTGTAGTTAGAAAGTCCTTCTATTTGGCACACCTCATTACAAAGGGTTTCTCATCCAGGAAGAAGGAGGTCATAATCCCTCTCTACTCATCCCTCAATTTACCCATTATAGAGTACAATGCCCCATTTGGCATGTACCTCACTAGACACCTGCAACAATTGGAGAGGCCACAGAAATTCCTCATAAAGAGGATCCTAGGACTTAAACACTTGCCCTACAGAGACAGACTCATAAAGCTACAGTTATACTCCATCTCATATCGCCTACTCAGAGGCGATCTCTGCTTGGCATACAAAGCCATGTTGGACCCAGTGTTACTAGACATGCTTTGTCTGAAAAAGACTCAATCCCTCCACAACACATAGTCCAAGGACTTCAGCCTCATCACCACAATAAATAGAACCTGCTGGAGGTATAGGTTCCTAACCCAGAGACTACCCATACTCTGGAATAAACTCCCCATTCATGTCAAGCATAGCACCTCACTGGCCATCTTCAAGAAAAATCTTGATGAGTGGATAGGTAACAGGAAATACACCCTGGGGATAATTTCAACAGCCTTGCTTGATAGGGGTACAGAGAACTAACCTCTGGCAACACACATCTGGGTATGTTCTTGGGCTAGGCTTGTGTTGGGTCCAGGGCCATTAGCCTAGTGCTCACTTATGAACCTATGAGTATACCTGCTTACTTCTGCTGTCAGCACTTAGCTTCCTGTGAAAAGATGATGACAAAAATATTCTGCTGCAGTGGTTGCCTTGAAGCAGAGGAGAGCACCTAAGGTACTGTATATTTTCACTCAGATACAAGGACGCAGACAGTCTTACACTTAGCCTTTCATGGTTATTGCAAGGACGCAGACAGTCTTACACTTAGCCTTTCATGGTTATTGCAAGGATGCAGACAGTCTTACGCTCAGCCTTCCATTGTTACTGCAGGGATGCAGACAGTCTTATGCTTAGCCTTTCATGGTTATTGCAAGGATGCAGACAGTCTTACTCTTAGCCTTCCATGGTTATTGCAGGGATGCAGACAGTCTCATGCTTAGCCTTCCATGGTTATCCTCATAGCAATAGACTGACTCAGACAACCAAGGCAATCCTTGTTGTTGATGGCAATACAATGCTCATGGTACCAAGTCCAAGAGGTCTATTCAGTGGGGCACCAGAAATCTCGCAGAGGGCATATGTAAATCATACTATCAACACTAGCTTTTTGTTTTCACGGACAGGTTATACAGTTAGGTTTGCAAAAACAGCTATCAAGCCTTAGTGTTTCCACAACAGACCACTAAACCAAAGTGAGACGTCTCAGTCTACTCTCACAGGATGCGTCTCTATGTATTCTACAGAAGAAGCTCTCTTCCCATGGAACCACTATATTAATAAACCTTCTGTTGCTTTGATCCTTCTCTGTGTGTTCTACTGAAAAAGTACACAACCTATATATGTAAAAAAAAAAAAATTTGGATCTGTTTTTAAAATGTTTTTACTTATGTCTGATAATAATTGTATCTCTTAAATGTTATAATTTAATTGCTATGTAATTGTTGTACTTGCTTTGGAACTTTTCTCCCCGGGCCTCTGCTGAAAATGGACATATATCCAGTCAGACTCTCCCGGTCAACAAATGTAAAATAAAATAAATAAATGGACTCATAATCATACCTCTCAGTCTTTGATGAGTACCCTTAAACTGCTCCAATTTTGTCATAAAAATCCACGAATAATCAAAATCATAGTGCAGTGCCTAAATCATAGTTGAAAGAGATGCTGCTGTTGTGGTTCATTTAAATTCTTTCTGGACCACTGCAGCTGAATATAACATGATGTCATCTTAACGCAGCCACACTAAGTAAATAGGAAATAAATAAAGCATAAGATAAAACAGCACTATTAAGCCGATACACGTAATGTGAAAAAGGGAAAATGTTTAGTGTGTTATTAAAATGATGAGCTCATCTCTTAGGCTGTCATGGGAACTTCTCTTATCATAAGTCTCAATCTACTGCCACAGAAATCAGGAACAAAACAAAAATAATACTGAAAGGACACAAAAACAGGAACAGATTTTAAATATCATTCTTATAAAACTTAAAAGTTGCTACAATAATGGGATTTGTATTAGTATGCATTTTCTGAAGGATATGAAGTCTGACAATCAAATGTCTGTCATTACTTAGTGATGCCGATACTTAATTGTCAGGAAACCAGAAACTGTAAGAAGAATGGGTCTAAACATGAGGCAACGATATGGACATTCTGGATAGCCGAAAGCCATGCTTCTTGCCCAGCATAAAGGATTACTGCTGCCATCAGGGTTTCATGTGAAGTCATGAAGCCAGTGTTTTGTGTGTGTATCTGTGTTCAACCTACAAACAGCAAAGGACTGGAAAGACCAAAGTGCGTATATTTGAGTTTGTTACCTACCAAGTATCTGTATAAGTCTTAAATTCTTTGGGAAGTGACGTTTATTCTATAAAGTTCAACAGCTCTGATTTTTAGTTCATAGAAGTAATGAACTTTTTCAGAAATTTGACTGCTGGCAAGAAGTTCAGCATTAAGACATTTTGCTATACAAGCAGGGAAATCCATGCAGAAGTGCCACATGGCTATTTTTCCACACGAAAATTATACTTTCTCTTTCACTGCCACTCTCATGACTCTCACCACCTCACCTAATTGGTTGTTGCTTCTCCAGTGACGGTGCACATCAACATGTGCAAAAAATGCTGTAGCTTACAGTAATCATGTTTCAAGGCATCTGATTGTTATTTCTTGGCAGCCTGTCAAGGCTGAAAGTCATCAAGCAGTGCCAAAAGCCAAGTATGCAAGATCAGAACAGCAGGACACAAAATGAATTGCTTGAAAGTGGGTAGGCAGTACCCTTCCCACCCTATGGTTCCGGTGCCCTTGAATACAGCTGTATATTTCATACATGATTCTCATTTGCACATTGCAGTCCATCTCTTGTGATCTCTTCCCAGCACTATCATTTTTACACCTTTTCTCTATCACATACAGATAGTTTAAGGAATAGGCTTTTGCTCCCTTGTAAACTGCACTACATACCTGTCCTACAATTTCATACTACATTTTCTTCAGAAAAAAAATAGTTGACGCTACATTCAGAAGAATTTAAGTAAAGGACCAAGTTTCACTCATTTGCCCTAGGAGTAACTTGGTGTACATGTGAAGTGTGTGACAATGTGTGAGGCACTGCATGTGTAAGGATCAATACAGTGCTCATTCCTAACTTCATATTCACAGCTAATTTTCATACAGATCCATACCATTCACTAAATTCATCCCCTACATTCCAAACAAAATACTTTACCCACATATATACTGCTGCCACTCAAAACATTAACAATAGCAACAATCCTCCATTTTATATAGGTAAATGGATATAATTTAGTAATCATCAGCAAAGGAAATTCATTATATCCTAGCAGAAACTATACTATTTGTGATTTCCCCTATGCTTTTCACTACAGTATGGAAGAAACCATGCAAGCCTCATCAACATTGCCATCACCTAAACTTCCTGCAGAACTCAAGTTATAGGCATCCTTGGTAAGGATTTAGAACTCCTACATCAGACGTTAAGCCAACAACTTGGACCTCACTCTTAACGGGGTGTCCAACCTTTTGGCTTGCTGGGGCCGCATTGAGTGAACAGAAATAGTCTTGGGGCCGCATATAAAATATATCTTATAGTTAACTCTTGTTGCTCCGGAAGACCACAGTTGACCTCCTGGCTGTACTGTAGGTGCATTTGAACAATGAATAAATGTAATAAATGCCTAATATTTGCCTTAAAATTCTAATTCTCATTCTAATTCTAATTCCCTAATCTAACAGTTAACTCTAACATCTTAGTTAATATTTCTATCTATATATATATATATATATATATATATATATATATATATTTTTTTTTACAAATAAACAGATATTCACTACAACACTAGCATTTCTCACTGGGAAAACCCTTCCAGCAGTCCAACTACGTAAAATGTTAACATCAGCAGTCCTACAATACTATAATCCACAAAAATAACCCAACAAATTTGCAATAAAGTAAAGAATTCACATTACTGACTTAATAAAACAATTCTGAATAAGCTACAACAGGGTCTCACCCAAACAAATAACTGGTGCCAGAAATATGGCCTCAAGCTAAATGCCAAAAAATGCATCATCATCCCCTTTGAGGAGAGTGATGTCCCCACAAATTATCACATTAATAACAATGTTGTAAGCATGCAATAAGTCGTATGGTACTTGGGCACCCAGGTTGATAGAAACCTGACTTTTGACCACCACGTTGTCTCCGCTGTAAGGAAAGCTTTTTACATGGCCCACTTCATTAGTAAGGGTATTTCATCCAGCGACAAAGGAGGTCAAAACA
Source organism: Protopterus annectens (assembly GCF_019279795.1). NCBI lineage: Eukaryota > Metazoa > Chordata > Ceratodontiformes > Protopteridae > Protopterus > Protopterus annectens. The sequence continues at coordinate 333,090,271 of NC_056741.1, read as the reverse complement.
TCCCTGTATTCTTCCTTTACAAGAGCCATTATTGAGTGCAGTGCCCCTTTTGGCATGTGCCTCAGCAAAACGCCCTGCCAAAAGAAAGACCACAACCATTTCTGACAAAAAAGGTCAAAGGACTAAGTTCACTTAATTATCCAGACAGACTAAAAAGCTTCTTGCTTTCCTCTATCTCTCACTGGCCCCTATAAATTTCATCATTGGCTTACTTTCCAGGCTAAGAAAGATCCTGCCTTAAGAGACGTCCTCTACCTCAGAAATACTGGTTATACTTAAAACGCTCACTACACAGACCACAGCCTTCACTGCAACATAAACAAGCCACTTTTTATAGACAGGTTCTTGACACAAAAACCTTCAACTTCTGTAAAAAGCTCCTCTCATTATCAAACAATGTAGTTCAGCAACACGATGGCTGGATGGATAGCCATAAATGTAGTCCTTGGGTAAGTAGCATAGCCTTCATCAAACCAGATGGAAAATCCACATACTAACCTTTCCCAGCTGGATGGCTAAGATCTAATATTGGTTACTCAAGTCTAGTTGCCCAAGAAGAGGGGCATGTTTAACTAAGAATTCCATTTGCAAAATTATATTCAATATACATATTAAATCTCTCTCTCTTACACACACACACGCACACACACACACAAAGCCCCTACTTGTAAAATGGTCAACCTCAGTAATCACATGACACTCACTCACTGAATGAAATTGTCTGGAAGTCAAAATATCTGAAAAAAAATCATAATAGAGATAGATACTGGTCTCATCCAGGACAGCAAAGGTGATCAATATAAGTTTTTTTTTCAATGACAGTCAAGTTATCATTCGGAAATAGTGCCTTGCAAAGTTCCCTACAAAACAGGTATGACACAAGTCTCCTGTTATTAAATAACTTAGTATTTGTTGGTAAGGCACATCTCAACTCATATTTCACTTTTACAGGTTCCAGGTTATTAGAGTTTTAATCTGGTTAAGAGACTTGCACAGATTCAAGAGTGTGCATTTCAAAGATTTTAAAATCATGCCAAGATCAAAGGGTTGTATTGTGCTTTCATCTCACGGCTGTACATACTAAGTTATAATTGTATTGTTTACTACACAATTGGAATCATGGGTACTACTGTTAAACAGCTCATACTGCAACAGGATGTTAATAACAGACAGATTTTCTATTTTCATTAACAGGAATGGCTCTTGGGAACCATGGCACTGAATGAAGTGTGAAACAGTATCCTGCACAAACCAAGTTTTTAAATCCCAGTGTTATTTTACTTTAAGTGTCATGCTATCTAGATCGCTGTTATGAGATGTCACAAAAACTACAGGCCACACGGTTTGTCTTTTCCTTATACAGATAAATGTAATCTTCTGTTACAGGACTGTTAAGGCTTAAACCTACAACACATGCAATCCAAGAAACTTCTGGAACACAGCAGGACACCTACTGTGAATGCAATGTGTTTGACACAGGACTGTAAGTTGATGGTGCATCATTCTGTGGAACATCTTTGACAAAGAAAGTGATGCTAACATCCATGAAAAGGATACTGAGAACTATACTGTATGTAGAACATTAAAAGTTAAAAGCATCGTATTGTAGCTGTTTTCAAAGTACATTCTAATGGGAGAAATGCACACCTCCACCTAATTTATTTTCTGCATAGCTGTGTAGGGTTTAAGTAGGAACAATAATTACCTTATTCTCCCCCTACTGCCATACTTTGAACAGAAATAGCGATAGATCTTTTTATTTTATATTGGTATAAACATAAGTTTAATTTCATTTCTGACACTGTAAGCCAACCCATGCAATAAAGCATTTGAGCTTATGGTGTATAAATGCACAAGTCAGCAGAAAAGCCTACAGGGAACGGTAATGATCCTTGAATAAGATACTTACAGAAAGCCTAGATTGTTCTATAAACGCCTCTTGTACACAGCAGGAATTTCAAAAGATCAGTTAACCATGCAATACCCTCAAGGCGTTCCTAAAACTGAAATTCTACATAAAGGACCTTTTCTAACTACTAAAATAATAAAATTATATGTGCTTTGGTACTCCTTTTACCTGTCTTTGTTAACCTTGGAAATCTCTGGCATCATTTTCTTATCCTAAATAGATTTTAAACTTACTGAAATATTTAAGACAATCAAGTCCCTTTATTACTGACATGGGGACAATGTGATTCATAAATATCCCACTGAGAATATTTTAAGTCACAAATTCTTATAACCCTTTACTGCAGTTTCAGCTGTAAAATACAATATACTGCAGCAGAGTACAAATCAGTATTCTACCAAGTTGCATACACCCCCTACTCTTGATTCTTGGCCAAGGGGCTTCATAGCTATAGGGCTGGCTGCAGACCATGATACCATGGCATTACTCTCGTACAGCAGACCCTGTCCTTTTGTCAGTTACATTTTTTTTACACTCGAACTTCAGGGACTATCAAGCCTCTCCCCATCTGCCAGACTGGCCCACTCATTTCCCAGGACAGTGGGAGTCTCTAGGCCCATGCAATTATCCTAGCAGTAAGGGTTGGATGGTCAGAGTGGTGCCCTCATCCTGCTTCAGCAATCGCGGGGGGGGGGGGATTACTGTTTGAGCCCTGTCTGCTTCAAACTGTAGAGGCTTGTTATATTCAGCAGGGTTCTGCATGCAATAGGCATTAACAAGGCTGCATCATCCATTTCTGCAACTCATGTAATCTCTTAGAAGGCCTTGCCCTCTTACAAGCAGTGCTTTCATGTATTCTGCTGTTCAACTGTTAGATGTGTAACAAAGAAAATGCAGAATGGGCATATGGACCCCATAAAAAAAGCAAGCACAATCATGACTTCCCAACCCAGCATCTGAGCTATTAACTAAACTTCAGTCATAGGTCATAGTCAGAGTTTTACCCTTTTACGCCACTGAGGTGTCTGCTTTTGCCGTTACATTAACTTATCACTGGTATGCAGTGCTGGAGAGAGGGGTGCTCCCACATATCTGGGTACTTCCTCATGTTGCACCTCTCTCCATGCTGCAGGGATGCCTTGCTTTGCATGTTAGTGAGTTATGTCATATGTACATCACTGTGGCAGCCTAGCAGTATACAAAGTGCATGCAAATATGCTACTAATGAAGTACAGTCAGGGATCACTCTGGTACGTGATGTGTAGGTGTGGCACACTATAGTGATTCGGCATACCGGAAATGACACTATACAAAGAGGATGCAGGGCAGGGCTAAGGCAGACCAGCTTAGAGCAGCAAGTTGGGGATGAGACACCACTATTATGAAATCATTGCACAATCTAACCTAGTCTAGTGCCAGACCCCAGTGGCCACCCAAGGAGACCTCTGTATAACGCAGTCCACAACATACAGTAGCCCATTGAAATACAGGTACAGACAACATGCATATGCAATTTCCAAATGTCTCCATAGCCAACTTAGTATATATGGGCACCCTGAGACAATGCAGCAATTGTTTCTTGTTCACAGACAACCATTTAATCCTTAAAGAAACAAACACAGTATGTGAAAGATACACATACACAATTTCACTGAAGGCAAAAATCTCACATGCAAATAAGGATGTCAAGAACACACACACACTTGCCATACACACATACCAACTTATGCTGAGGCACTAAAAAGCAATCTTCCCAAACCTCGAAAACCTCCTAAGCCTATAAATGGCAGTGCCTATCTTCAGCAATCTCTGAAGCACACATCAAAAGTAACTACAAACATCAGACATATGCTTACACCCACTGGAACCCCAACAGTAAAGCCTGTAAGGCAAACAAACTCATTACACCATTGTATGATACACAGATGCCCCCCCCCCCCCCTCACCAGAATGAACAAGGAGAAGATAAAGGTTAGTCGTTTATCTGGAGCCAGGATCCACCAAGTTATGCCGTGACTTGAGTCACTGCTTCATACATATCAGTATGATTCTGTCATAGTTCACTTGGGCATTAATGACCTGAGATGTACCTTCTTGGACTATATGAACAGACATTACTAATCTTTCTGAATATGTGCCTTGCAATGAGCAGCATTCTACCTTCGAGTGATGCCATGGTACGAAGAAAACATTATTCACCTGGCTTAATTTCTGTTGTCTTTTCAGGACAATTCAGTATTTGTCAGCATGAGAGATTATGGTTAACAAACTACATTGCTTTGCAAAGAATAGTCTACGCCTGTCCTGCCTAGGCTTCCAAATATTGGGTAAAACTTTATCCACCCTCTTAGAGCCATTTTTAGGCAAAGCAAAACTAACAAACCTACCAACATAACAAACAGGGTGATAGTTAAGTACTGAGCTAGCTGCCCTTGTGGGCCATTTTAAGCCTAGCCAATTTCCCTTTCAATGGTGAGAATCAAACCCTGTACCTTGTGTCTGTTAGGTAAACAACTCAATCATTATAACAACCCCCAAAGAAAATAAAGGTGCTACTGCTCAATGCTAGGAGACTAAAAAAGAAACTCTACACCCTCCAAGCTCTCTTCACTCTGGAAAATACAGACATCTGTGCCATTATTGAGACAAGATTTAAATCCTTCGAAAGTAGTCTGGCAGTGGAAGGCTTCAGTGCCTTCCACACATTTAGGCCATTAACTATATAGGCATAGACAAAAGTTGGAGGATTTTCGCTGTATATTATCAGCAAGAATACCACTAGGTTGGTTAAACGGAATGATGCCCTGGAGTTTATCCATGTGCAAATCACCACAGACAAAGTCCCATACAATATCCTAGCAACCTACAAGTCATCTTCTATGTCCCAAGAATCCCACAGCTCCTACCTAGAGCTACTGGAGACAGTCATCATTAAACCAAATATTCTATTCTTGGGAGACTAACTACCCCACTACAGACTGGGGAAACGCACATGGCCTCACACTCACAGGAACAACAATTCCTGATCTTTAACACAAATACCCTCGACCAGTCAGTGCATACATCCACCAGAGGTTCAGACATACCATTCCTGAAACTCACCAATATGGGAGAGTGCTGCAAACCTCCAGTGTCACGTTCTCATTGGTGAGGTCAGACCACAAAGTAGTCTCTTTTAAAATAAAAATAAACTTAATAACCCTAGAAAACTCTGTAACAGAAACTATTTCAAAGCAAACTGCATCCTATTAATTGTCAGTTTGTCCAAATGCAATGCCCCCCCCAACCCCATGTTCATAGCAACCTATACAGAATTGTCGTAGAGACCCTGTTCAATCATATAAATGGCTGTACTTAAGACTGTTATACCTACTAGAAGTAACCCATGAACAAACTCTAAAAACAAACCACACTGGTGGAATTCAAACATTATTAGGTTATATAAAAAAATGAAAAAAATCATGGTTAAAACCAGGAAGAGCAACTCCCATTATGATAGCAGCTCTCTAATTAAACTAAACAGGAATCTAAAGTGGACTAATTAAGTCCAACAAGACCAGTTATGCATTTCAGGCACAGCCAGCATGGCTATGTAAATATTATAGTAAAGATACTTCATTTAATGCAGTGCATAATAGCCTCACAGGCAAAAGACATCCACAAGGTCTTCTACAGCTATGTCTGAAATCTAAAAGGCAACACACATCAGTGTGCTGAACCGGTGGTCAGTGGTGCCATTTCCACTCAACAGAGCAACATAGCGAATTTGCTGGTTGACAAATTCATCTCAGACTTCACCCCCAACTCCTCTCCTGTCGCCCCCCATTAAATACCTGTAGCATAACCCCCCCCCCCCAGCTACTGGCAGATAGCAGGTCCTGTCGGTGATCACTAAGTCAAAAAAACACAGCCTCAAAGGGCCCTGGCAATATTGCAGGATGCCTTCTAAATAACTTGGAACATAACCCATCATGAAACTTAAGTCACTTTTCAACTATAGCCTCAAAACAGGCTTTATACCACGAGAATGGAAAAATGCAATGGTTATCCCACGTCACAAGTGTGGATCATCAACAAACTCTGGAAACTCCAGACCTATTAGTCGGACTAATCTAATATGCAAAGCCATGGAATGAATTATGGAAATGATTGACAAAGACATAGGCAACCTTCAGACACTGGAACCACCCAGTTTGGCTTTGTAAAGGGAAAGTCAAACCTTGTGGACAGGTGACCTGAGAAGGCCACCAAGGCAATGAATGAGGGTATACTCCCTACCTGGTCCTGTCTAAGGTGTTAAATATATCCCACTAAGGTATAGTTGACAAACTCACAAAACAAGGCATAAACCCCCTCCATAACTCACTGGATTGCCAGCTGGCTCACAGACAGGCCCTATGAAGTCATGATTGGCGTGACCATCTCCACTAAGAGATTGGACACCAGCGGAGTACCTCAGGGCCTTCCTAAGACCACTCCTATTTGCCAACTAGTTCTCAGAGGCAAAGGCTAATGTCAAGAGCCTTTGGCTGACCAAATTTGCAGATGACTGTAAATTAGGAGCTACCACAGAGTCCACTATGACACAAACATCTTACAAGAGGGTCTAATACAGACAGATGACTGGTGCCAAAGTCTTGGATTAAAACTCAATGCCAAGAAATGCATTACAGTGCCTTTTGCAAAAACTGCCACCCAGGCTAATTACTCCATCAATAAGACACCCAAGTGTTGAGTCGGTAGTCAGGGATATGAGAACATATGTAGACAGTAATCTGGCCAAGGTAGTAAGAAAATCATTCTATGTTGCCCAACTTAAATTAAGGGCATGACATCCAGGTCCAGGGAAGTCACAGTGCCACTTTATTTGGCTCTTCTCAGACCGTTCATTGAGTATAATGTTCCCTTCAACAAGTACCTGACCAGACATATGTAACAGCTGGAATGCACACAAAGGTTCCTTACCAGTCCCTATATGGATCACCTTAAAGCCCTACCTCTATACTCAGTCTCTTGCAGGTTGCAGAGAAGTGAGCTATGCCTCACATGTAAGGGATCCTTGGATCCAGCTCTGATGGAATTTTTGCACATTTGCAAAATGAACAACATCATGATCGCTAGATTCAAAGATTTAAATTTTGCTAGCAACATAAATAGGGCATGTTGATGAAACAGATGTGTGTCTCAGAGAATCCCCATGCTCTGGAACAGGCTTCCCATCCATGTAAAGCAGAGTCCATCCCTAACCCTATTTAAGCATAAACTCGACCAATGGATAGGAAACTGGAACTTCACCCTGGGTCTAACTATGCCCAAACTAACATACCCCCCCCCCACATAACCTTTCGAACTTTCCTAACATACCCCCTCCTAATAAATGCCCATAATACATAGGGACAGAATTGGGATGGAGTGCATGGCTAGTTTTATAAAGGAACTGGTGATCGTTAGCTTAGTATATACCTATGAACATAAGAAATACACATTATAATAGCCAATGGAGGGTTCCCTGGATAGTTAGCATATCACATTTGAGGGATCCTGCATGCCAAATACTGCTAAACACATTGGGAGAGAAAAGGGGCCTTAGGCAATCAGCTTGTGTACTACTTAACAAAAATGCAAGCCACCCCTAATGAATAAAGCATGTATTCATTCCGTAGGTAGGCAGTACTATGTTATTAAGTACATGGCAACCTGCTTTAGATAATTTCTGTTGTTTTCACAAAACCCACCAAGTTCCCTTTATACTCATTTAAGGACACTGTTGGACAACAACAGGTGATTCATGGAGGTCAGAAGCACCAATGGTTGAGACGGTATTTGCACTGCATGTCTCCAAAGCATAAAGAACTCCAAAATGTTAAGTGAATCAGGACAGAATCTTAGTTTTTTAGACAAAAAAGTTCACATTTTCACTTACATGAACATCTGGTAAAGTATGGCTGGGGTCTTTATGCTACGTGGTTATCAATGTTGTTGGTGGCAGCATTAAAAAGTGGTAGACACTTGCTAGCCTTCACTCAGTAATCTATAAAGCATCAGCAAAATGTCAAAACCCTGTTTTTAAGAATACTTCACTCATTCAGCACCACAGAATATTTCAAAATATTTAAACTGTGTGTGTAGCTGCAGTGTAGACACTGATAACCCTTCTTTGGTAGGAAGATTACAATGAACCAGCTGCTCTGAAGCAGGGAACTTTAGCCAGGATCAAAGCTACACTACAGCTACAAGTGAAAACTCGAAAGTGCACAACAGTGGCCCACACGAGTATGGATGGAAGCAGGGAACTGGGAGGAGTGGAAACGCATGGTCACTTATTACACATCTCTGAAAATGATTCAATACAGCTGTGGAATATAGCCAAGCAGAATGCAGGTCATGCATCAAGAAAATAAATCCGTTTAGATTACAGATCTTGCATCAGCAACATTTCAGGTACACCTAGCGTGGATATGCCGACATTATAGAAAAAATACTTCATTTAATACAGTGCATAATTTTTACCATCAGATACTGCAGCAATGAGTTGACATCACCTATCAGCGTATAAGCAGGTGCAGTGTATGAGTCAATTATCAGGACACTGTGGCATAAGATGGCAACTGGTCTGCAGTGCATGCTTTGCTGCTAACAGAACACAGAGTGACCTATACTATTAAGATTCAGTATCCAATTTAAAACATTAACAAATGACAAGTCAATAGCATGTAGGTACCAGTAATATGTAGACAGTGTACAGTTAGTAGACACAATTAGTTGTGTACTTCACAACAGTATAATCCATCCATCCATCCACAACCCCTTTTTTTCCTTTTTACACAAGGGATCAGGATTGTGTCAAAGCTGACACTATGAATAAGACATTGCAGCCTTCAACCTGTTTTCCCTTGGCCTGGTATCTCCTTAGATAATAGAACATTGTCAATAGTATATTCACTGTGGCAATGTCTGTGTAGGTGTAAATCCTAGACCTCATGAACTGATGAATGTGGGCTCCTAGATACTTTTGTTACTTACTTGTTGACCTGATAAACCCACTGGGCATGAGTGTACTTTTTCAGAGGTGACCCAAGAGTACTGTCTGGGTAAGTGACTTGTTCATGCACACACACACACATACACCACAGACACACAGACATATAGACAGACACACACACACACACACACACACACACACACACACACACACACACACACACACACACACACACACACACACACACACACACACACACACATATGTGCACATGCAGGCATACACACACACGCACACACACACACACACACACACACACACACACACACACACACACACACACACACACACACACACACACACACACATACATACACACACACTTATTTGGAGACCAGAGAATTACTTCAAAAAGACATTCTCCACAAGTCAGGGTCTGATAGTTAAACTAATTTATATTTGCCTTCTGATTTACATTAAAACATTTGTTATTTCCTTTGTCAGGTCAAGCTCCGAACAGTTTATATTTACCTTCTGATTCAGTTTAATTTGCTCTTCCATTTATCATGTCCTTGACTGAAATTTATGACTCAAAATGTACTGTACTATCTTTTTGTTTAATTAATGTGCCTTCACAACTTGGAAACATCTAAGAACAACGCCGATAAAATGCAAACAGAATAAGCATCTGTTAGCTTTTCATTTAGTTGTAACTATCATTTCCAGATGAAATGTTACGTACTACTGCTACTTTGGCCATATGTTCTCTCTAAACTAAAATCTATACCTGTGTCACCTTGGATGTCATAAAAGTAACTGCAGGTAAATATTACTTTTAGGATTCTCTGTATAAGACTTCTGTCTAACCTTATAGCATAAAAACGCTTGATGGCAAACTTTATTAATAAGTCTAAATAACAGGCATTTATAAATTACAAAACTCAACTTAGAAAAGATATTTTAATTACTGACAAAGTTAAGTATATAAGAATAAGACAGAAATGAAGATGCAAAGTAATCATTCATCAGTGGCAAATATTGTACAATGTATATATACATTGTAGAAAGGATCATCTGTCCGGAAAAAAAAATTAGCTTGCAGTTGCAAATACATTTATGGACATGAACAGACATATATTTTAAGAACATTTCTGATAACAAAATGGTTTATTAAAAAATAAACAAAATTTTAAATTCAATAATTTCTCATCTTAGTGTCTCTAGGTCAGTCTTGAGAGAGAAATTTAAATGTTATTGATAAACTGTTGCTTTCTGCCCTTATCTTAAGTTTAGATTGTTTGTATACCCCAAATGTAGTATCTGTATTACATACCTGTACTGTTCTGTACTAAGTTGCAGCTTTTCACTTTTACTTATATGGAATATATTCACACAAAACGAAAGCTATATACACCATCACTGCTCATTTCTCAATTTGGGTGTCCACCCATAGAACAATTATTGGTTCAGTAGACTCTACCAGTCACTACATGAAATAACTGCAAGTGTTTACTGAATCGAGTGTGCATAAATAATAAGACCTACATTACGCACCCATATTGTAAAGATAATGCCCATTCCTCTAGTCATGACATTAATGTTACAACCAAAGGTTAGAAATCAGGCTCACGTTTAGCATGACTACTTAGAAAACCAATGAGAAATATGTGCATTACATGTAAAACAATATGTCTTTGACCCAGGGAAAATTCTTTTGCAGAAAGAAACTTGCCAGCTGTTCACCAGGATTACAATTAAACAGAATTGCAGACCAGGGGATTGCACCCTAGCAGAGTTAAAAATCACAAAGTACTGTAAAAGGGATTAAGGGAGAGAATCGGGTAGTATTCTCTCTGCCAAGCTGTTTAACTTGTGTAAGTGCATTCAGTTGTGAATGTTCATGTTGCCTAACCTTGATAGTGTGTACCTTGTCGGTCCTTTCTACAAGAGCATTATTCTTCACAAATGCAGCCATCTCACACTCAAAGGCAAAATAAACAACTAAACAAAGGGAGGTTGTTGTAAAGGTTTTAGCACCCAAAATTGTTGCCTTCAGAGCATACCACACTGCACAGTACCTCCATTCAGTCACTTCTCCAATTCTGCACCTAAAATAATAAATGGAGATTTAATTCTTCCTTCTGCAAATTTGCTGCTTTTTTTTTAATATCCAGCTGGTACATCCAGCATCAAGGCAGTGGAGAAAACCTTTAACATATTCCTTGGAAATATACCAAGTGTTGTTTGCACCACCCTAAATGAGACTGAAATATCATCTCCCAGCTGACAGACTCAAGCAAACCACATAAGGAGTACCAATCAGCAGTAAGAGTGGTGACGTATCATAAGAGTGGGCAGGTAGACGCACAGTGCCAACACCTGCCCAGCACCCATACCTCGCAGAGGTTGTAACATGTCCCCATTTATAACTATGCCCGCATGTATAGCATATGTAAACATGAATACAGAAGTGTTAAAATAAGCAATCTTTCAACTGACTTTACACATGTCAGTTTTTTATGGACTGTCTGTTCCTTTACAGACCTCCACGTCTCTAAAATGGAACAAGTTAAACTTATGCGCTAATGTGAAGGAATAGCTTCAATAAGATGCGTTTGTCATTACCAGTAGACAATCAATTACTAATGACAGAATATTGTTGCTAAGACTATGCATTGCAAATGAAAATGAATGCATATTAATGTTTGGCTTCTAGCTTGCTTTTTGCACAGCAACACACAATCTCCACTCAGCATACATAAATCAACTTGCATGAATCCAGAAAATGACTACCATAGAGCCTGTGACAATGGAAATGCCTTGAGTTTTCAGTTAAAGTACTACAAAGTTACAAATACAGACTCCTGGACTGTTGCAGAAATGCTGGGAAACCTTTGATGATTTTCCAGTATAATTAGGTCTAGAACTGAAACACTACCACCCTATAATATTGCCTCAAGGGCATATATAATGTTTTTACCTCACTGGGGGTGGCACAGTAACACATCAGAGACTGTTGCTGCCTCACAGTAAGTGGTGCTCTGGTTCAAATCCTGTCTGGGGTGCCTCCTGTGCGGAATCAGCATATCCTCCCTGTGTCTGCATTGTTTTTTGGGTGGTCCAGTTTTCTCCCACATTCCAGAGACATGCAGTAGGGGGGATTGGACACCCTAAATTGGCCACAATTGTATGTGTGTGTGTGTGTGTGTGTGTGTGTGTGTGTGTGTGTGTGTGTGTGTGGAAGAACTACTGCAGCAAGGCTAGTCACCTAGCAGTGTGAACCTTGTCTCTGGAGGATTGTCACTGTTGAAGTGACACTTCAATCTCATGTGTAAAAATATCTAGGGGAGTTTAGAGGTATGATCCCACCCCACCCGCACACATAAACAGACAAAATCAAAGTAAACTTTATTGTTGATTAGATAAAGACAGCAGTGCAAGCTGAATGAAATTACATTGCTTTGGTCCTCATTTGTGATCTTTAACTCTGTTAGGGTAGAACCTACTGGTCTGCACTTCAGGACATAACAATGAACACATAGTTTTTATGACAGTAAGACTAATGCACATATAGTTATAATTAAAATATTATAAACACAATAAATTACCACAACTAGACAGGAAGACATTAGACAATATTATACTAGTAGGTATCGCAAATAATACGTCTTCACATTGGGATTGCTTAGAATATTGCACTTCATCAGTTGTAGTATGATATATTCTGATGTTCATATTGCACATGTACAGAGTGGTGACTCACTCCTGACTACTGCACATTCAGGAAGTAATGGCATAAAAAAATCAGGCTAAAGTTATTGAACAGAGGGAAGAAGCTCCTGTTCAGTCTAGATGTTTTGCAGTGTAAGCTGTGATACCGCCTACCCGAGGAAAGGCGGAAGTACATGCACTGGGCAGTAGGAGTGGGATCATTGGTTAACTTCGTATCCATTCCCACACACCAAGTCTCATGCAGATCATCCATGGATGGGAGCAAAGACCCAATGGCTTTTTCTGCTGTCTTCACTAGCCTCAGGAGAGCCATGAGATCAGATGCTTCGCAGTTATCATACCAAACCATGGAGTTATTTGAGAAGATGCTCTTGACGGTCCCTCTGTAGAAGGCTTTGAGGAAGGACCGAGACTGATTTGCCTTCCTCAGTTTCTATAGGAAGTGCAGATGTTTTTGTGCCTTCTTCACTGTGTGTCTAATATGAGTTGACCAGGATAGGTCATCTGAAATTTGCACCCCCAGGAACTTGTGGTTTTGACTCTTTCCACCACCACCCCCTTAATTTCCAGAGGTTGATGCATCTCCCGAGTCCTCCTGAAGTCCATTATTAATTCTTTGGTCTTGCTTACATTTAAGGCCAGATAGTTGCTGTCGCGCCAGCCTATCAGATGCTCTGCTTCATTCCTGTAGGCTGTTTCCTCACCATTTCTGACAAGACCTACGACTGTGGTTGGTATCATCCACAAACTTGATGATTTTGTTGGATTCATTTTTGGCCTTGCAGACGTGTGTCAACAAGGTGAACAGCAGTGGACTCAGGATGCAGCCCTGAGGGACACCCATGCTCAGTGTAATACTGATTGAACTATTTCCCACACATACTTTTTGGGGTCTGTTGATGAGAAAGTCCAGTATCCAGCTACATAGGGGGGTGTCGATGCCCAGCTGGATCAGCTTCGATATCAGATTCTGGGGGGTGACAGTGTTAAAGGCAGAACTAAAATCGATGAACAGCATTCTGATATAGCAATTCTTGTTCTCTAGATGTGGAAGAACTCTAGAAGTGGAAGAACAATTAAAATATTTGGGTGCTGCATAACTTCCTCCAGTATTTTGGCAGTAAAAGGATGTGATAGTGGCAACAAATCTACATAAATTACAACTATCTATCCTCCTGGTTTTTTGCCTAGAATGTTGCTAGAATGAAAGGATTTATGTTAGCATGCATTTTGGATATGAAGTCTGAAACTGAAATGTCTGTCAATATTTAGTGACTTCAGTCCTCAGTGATTTTCCAGAAAACCACAGAATGTATGAGGACCAGACCAAACATATGACGTAAAAATCTGAACATTCTGCAAAAAACTAGAGTTGAGAGGTATGGGCCTAATGATCTGACCACAACAACTGTAACTACACTTTGATCTGGACGCAGTCCTCTCAAACACTTTATATTGCCCACTATTTATCTTTTCTTTATACAAATAAAAGTGAACCCTTGTCCCAAGTCTCTTAATACATTTACAGCGCTTTAACATCTTTAGTATTGCATTACACCCACTCCTTCTCAGGCTTTTGGTATTCTGAATTTTTTTTTATGTGCCTTGATGCCAAGAATTATTTGTGCTATTTGAGCTTTTCCTAAGAAAGCATTTGCACATTATATACTGTCAGTCATTATTACCTCCATGCAACAATGAAGGCCTGTCTTATCATATCTGACTGAAAACAAGGCCCTCTCCCTAAAATACAGAGAATGATGCTGCTCTTAGAAAGGAGTTTACTCTCTCGGTGCCTATGACTTGAATGACGGCTGCCAACCTGTCACTAACCACCTTCCCACCTAGAAATACTAATGTCTTTCAGCTTTTCCTGGTTAGGGGTCACCACAGCGGAACTCCGGTCTGCTAATGATTGGCAGTAGATTTTACGGTGCCAAGTTGCCAGCCCAATGCCCAGCCTTCAAAGAAGGCACACCAATTCACGCATGCACCTACCTGCATGTCTTTAAATGTCATACGACCATGGGGAGGACACGCAGACTCCACACAGAAGGTGCTCCAGCCGAGAATCGAACAGGAAACCTCTTGCTGTGAGGTGGCAACGCTAACCGTTGCACCACTGCGGCTCACCTTCCCACCTAGAAATGTGATTGTTTATTACAAAAAAACAAGAGAAAGTGGTTAGGGCACACAGTTACAAGGCAGTTCGTAGAAGAAAAAAGTCTTTAATGCACAATAACACAAGCAAGTGTGTTGGGTGTTTTGGATTTTATTCACTTTGAAAAAGTCCTGCATTGTAGCAGGACGAAAGCAATTGTGTTATTGTGCATTAAAGACTTTTTTCTTCTATGTGTGCCGTGACTGCTTTCTCTTGGTTTTTGGTACTGGATTCAGCAGTTTTTCCTTGGTTTACAGCTTAATACAAGATAATCTAGCAAATGCCTCAAACACACAATCATTTCAAAGTATGTAAGATTGCCTCTCCTTATGACTATTCACCTATACAATGAAAACTTCTAGAAAAAAAGTTAAAATAATCAATCCTCCTACTTTTATCATCCCAACCCACTCCTACATTACCACATTTCGTTTACATCATTTAATCTTTCTCCTCACTAACAGAAATCTATAGCAACTCAAGGCAATCATTTTATTGCTTTAAACATACCACATAAAACAGCATGTTACACAACCTACAACATCACACACACACACGCACGCGCACACACACACACAGATTAAAAATCAACACTCATAGCCACTTTAGCTTTCGCTCATTAAGCTATCTACACTCATAATGCTCACATACAACCCACAAAGACAACATGACAGCACACTGTCATGAAACACACATTTGTGCATCATATCTTCTCACAGCACCGAAACATGAGTAACAACCCTGGCACACAACTCTGTATTAATGGTGAGAGTGCTCTGTGGTTAGAAATTTGCAAAAATTCCATCAGTCTCAATATTGCCCTCATTATCTCCCCTACTTCTCTCAAAATTACCTACACATTTCCAGAGCATCTGTTACAAATTTAGAGAATGTTATGCAAAGATACAATTTTGTTCCACTGACATGATAATACTAAGAGAAACATGACTGAGACCTCACATGCTAAGCAATCAAACCAACAAAGCGGGATAAATGTACAGAAATCTTACACACTGCGCAGTGGCATACGAGGCATTGCTGTTATATACAAGTGCAATCCAAACCAAAAAGTGCCAAATCTTTATCATCACAAAGAATAAAAGTTAATTTTATTTGCTGATTGTCATATTCCAACTGCACCCCATCCTTATAAATGATGGTGTTTAACATTTTAACACCTCACCTATAAATCTTAAGCTCCCTAGCAGCAATCCATATAACAACAAATAAAATAACTCCAACCTATGGATCATATATGAAGTCAAAGCAGCTATGATCCACTGGGGCAACTTATGGAAAAAATTACCTGCAACCGTATCCTGCATAATACAACATTGCATAGCATCTCAAAATAACTGCAGAATTTTACTGCAGTTAACCTACTAACAATATCTTAATAACTTTCAAAAAAACTATTTTCATCAATCACAAAGATTTATTGACAAGGATAAACATCTGTCACGTGGGGAAACTACCACCCAGAATTTATTACTAAACTCAAATACATGTATATATAACCAGTAAAGGATCCTCCACTCTTTTCATGCGTTAATTCCAAGGGTTATTATAATGTTACACAGCTCAACCATTTTTACAAAATAATACTGAACACACACACACACACACACACACACACACACACACACACACACACACACACACACACACACACAGCATGCAAATTGTTGACAATAGGGATTTTTTTGTGTGAAAATATAATAAAAACTATTATGCACTGTAATACAAAGTAATAAATGTTATGCTTGTTATGAGATAGTCAATGTCAGTGATACAATAGGTAGCGCAGTTGCCTTTCATGCAGACAGTTGTGGGTTCTATTCCCACACCAGGTAGACTGCTGTTATTTTACAGTGCAGCATCAGAGGGGTGCTGCACTCCTCAGTGTATCATCTCTCAGATGAGATGTTAAAACAGAAGTCCCAGCTGCTTGAGTTGGTGGCAGCTGAAGTGGGTGTAAAAGACTCCATGGCACCTATTGAAAACAGTAGAGGAGGTTCCCCAGATGCCTTGGACAAATTTCTGCTAGTAGTATAAATACTGCTTCGGGTCTCCCCTGACTAGAGGCTTCTAGTCTAGTGGAACTAAAAGTTGGCAAAGGATAAATAAAATTAAAGATACAATAAATGTAATTACAGAATTTTTTTGTATTTTTGCTTTGAGTCATGTTACAAGAGGTACATAAGTTTATTTATTTAATAGAATTTGTTAACCAGACTAGAGCACTGATTCCACCTGACTAACTTCAGTCTCAGCCCAGGAAATAATATTACAGAAGATTAATCCGATTTGACAATTACAAAATGATTAAAAACGTGACATTTGAAAAACAAAAGCTAAGTTTATACAAGCATATATGTACAAAGGAGTCATTCATTTGCAACACACACACACACACACATATATATATACATATATATATATATATATATATATATATATATATATATGTATGTGTATATATATATATTATATGACAGGGTCAGATCGAAAAAGCGAAGCAATGAAAGCATTGAAGTTGAGAGAGCATCTTTGACATGGAAAATTTTAATTGTCCACTAGAGGGCAGCATAAATAGATACTCTACAGTACTTCCCTACCAAAGACTCTTAGGCAATTTAGAAACACCAAACAAAAACGTTATTTATGCTGAACACAGAATACAAAGTGTGCATGTTATAAAGGTAAAGCTAGATAAAGATTTTTTTGTCTAACAACAAATGATAAAGCTAGTATGAATTGGGGACCTTTCAGATTATCACAGCTCCTTTTACATGAAGAAAGTGGACTAAAAATACTTGGAAATTAAACATGGCTGGAAGCAGCACAAAGGAAGTGAGTAATTCAGAATTTCATTTGTAGAAGTGCATAACTCTCAACTTCCTACCTCCAGGATCAGGGCCAAATCCAAATGCTTTTGGAGAGGGAATATCCCCATTGGCTGGTAGGCAAAATCAGTGATGAAAGTCTGAGGGGATGAGTTACAAAATATGTCCCCCTACTCAGAGTGGGTTTAAAAACCAACAAGATGAAATGCCAAATTCTGATGGTGGATCAGACAGTGTTTTTATCTAGTCCTTTTAGCCCCTAAAACAACTTGTGAGAATCTTGAGAAATGCCCTTACAATATAACTTTCACTGTACAGTTTAATGCAGGTTCAAGGGTTGTAAAAACATTGAATAATTATTGGTACATTTTAACAAGTGATGGTAATTTGAAAAATATTGTAGGCAAAAGACCAAATTTTATTTAGAAGAGAGCGGACGACATTAAAAATATGCTGGAGAACGCTCACTGTTTTAGTTCATGTGAGGCAATATGTAAAAGTACAAAAAATGTGGCTCCTGTAATCAATGTAAGTTTGTTTGTGTCTTTCGGCTTTTCCCGGTTAGGGGTCGCCACAGCGGAACTCCGGTCCGCTAATGATTGGTAGTTGATTTTTATGTGCCGAGTTACCGGCTCTGACGCACAACCTTCAACGAAGGCACGCCCATTCACGCATGTCTCCACGCAGAAGACGCTCTAGCTGAGAATCGAAACGGACAGCATATATTTTAGAAACTGACCTTATAACCTTGGAAAATAATTTAAAATCTAGAATATACCCACAAGGAGGTAATTGTACCAGTAAGGGTCTGGTTTACTCAGCACTATGCTATACATTTCCTGTTTTTTTTTTTGTAGGAAAGACGGAACACAAATTAAAAAAAAAAAAAGTACATATGAACGGTAGTATGAGATGTTTTTATTTTGTTACTCTGGAAAGATTTTTTATTAACCTTGGGGTGGTGGTTGGAAAGAGAAAATTGAGTTGAGAGAGATGCTGTGGCAACTAAAACTCAATGTCAGCCACTTTCCTGGTCTAAATGATTTTATTTCTTTAATTCATGTTTTAAAGCAGAAATCACAAAGTTATAAGGTTTACTCATACATCCTACATATTATTTGATGGATTTTACTAGCAAAGGAATGAGAGTGATTATGTTTTTAAGAATTAGTTTAACATTAATTTAAAAAGTGCATGTACCTTTTGAATGTTTTAGTGTGGAATGGCTTAATTATTTTTAATTATTTTTTTCAACATCAATTAATTAGTTTTTGGTAAGGACACTGGACAGCCCTATAAAAAGGATTGGGTTTCATTAACGACTGTATTCTGATAAAGTCCTGAATTTTTGAAGAAGGACAAAAAGCTGCTTAGCTTAAATTACTAATAAAATGTGTGCCTTTTATTAGTTGCTTTTGGTATGGAGAAATTATTTCCTCATTGGTGGTGGCAGCCCAGTTTACTGGAGTTTGGATTATTTTGGTTTAGGGTTTGTTGTTCAATCCACCATTATTTATTTTTGTAGGTGACAACATGTCATGTTACTGAAGTCATAAGCATTATTCTCATGTGACTGGGAGAGAGAGCCACTACATAACTGTGATCTGTAGCCACTGGGCTGCCTTGATGTGAAGGACTAGTGGCCAACTATGACAGGGATGTTGCTTTAATGCAGGAGTAGGAGTTGCAAGGAATCCACTGGTGAGTTGCCCTGCCCCTGAAGTATGATAGTCTTCACCTCAAGTGACATGAAGTACCGGTGGTGATACTGCTAGATTTGCACCCTGCCATGGACTCCCAGTGTAACCACTGAGTACTTACCTGGCCTGACCATGGATAATATTGCTGGTCGGGGAAGTGATGGTTGCACTTACTATCTCTGCACAGAGGTGGATAAAGCAGTGCTGTGTGCCACCATAGTTCCCGTGAGACCTACATGGCATTGTGTCTGAACTCCACAGCTTCACCAAGACATTGATCATGCTGGGAGACTTTTATGGAAGAGACACAATACACCAGTCACCTCCATGTCAGCATGAGTAACAGCAGACTGCTGAGTTGGTAACCATTCATTTCTGCTGACTGAACTGTAGGACCACCCACATATCAAAGGGCAGCTGTGACACCTGATGGCACTGGGAACACCTACAAAGGATGTAAGCTGCCATATGGTGAGCAAACAACATTGGATGCAGTGGCCTGTTGTGTTGTTGTGAACACAGGGGGAGCAATGCTGGTACTCTCAGTCATAGGGGAGCTCAGGCTCAATGAGCATGGGGGACACTCATGTTATGCAGCCTCTACAATAGGTATGGGTGAGACAGTAGCTTCACCCTGAACAATGGGTCAAAGACCACCCAGAAGGGACATGGTACATGTGTGCCATCTTTTAGAAACTCAGCCTGTTTCTTGATATTATCAGAGCTTGTATAGCTGCTGACACTAGGCTGTTATCTTGACCCAGCCTGTACAGGTGTGTGTGCCGCACAGGTCCAGCCTGTAAATGTACAATGTAAGACAGAACAGAGTGAATATGAATAACCATGCTACTTGTCAGGACCTTTGTTGTACATGCACTCAGGGGTTCAGAAAATGTAAATATAGAATAAATGCATACCTCTGCTGCTATTATTTTGTGTCTGCACACCTGATGTACCTAGGGGAAACAGATGCAGTGGTATATAATGTCTGTCCATACCCTGTAATAAACACTGGTTTTGCATATGTATTCATTATGGTTGCTAACTTGGTCCATCACCCTCTGAGACACGAGGATTGGTTATTTCTAGAACCTGCAGCCACTTCTGCAGGTATGATACTTTGTGCCTTCGTTATCTCTATACACTGATACTAGAAACTCCTCTTCATCACTTAGGCATGCAGTGGAAGGTGGCATCCCACCAGTGGTTGACCACTCTGCTGCTATGCTGTTCGCCTTCTTGCGGTCCTGTCCTAAATCATGTTGATTTCACACCTCTGACATTGCCGTATTATACAATTCCATACACCAACACCATTAGTGTTGTGGACTAATATATCCCAGGCATGGTCCCATAGAAGATGGTGAGCACCCCCTCTTCCCAGCAAGTAGTGCCATGGGTCTAGAGTGCCTGTATCAGGACATCAATCCCAGCTTTGTTGAAGTTGTCCAAGCTCTGCCATCCACCCCTTCTTGAGGGCATTTTTCTATCTATTTGTTGACCAGGTAAGCCCAATGAACATAACTATCCCTTTTCAGGGGTAAGCTGGGATCACTGTTAACTTGTACTCTGGGCACAGGAAATAGCTAATTAACAGCTCAAATCTTTAGTCCTAATGCTAGTTGTCAAGCTCTTCTGTGCTAACTGCCAGGTGGACAGGACGACATATTAAAACAAGAGACATAGCTGTAGGATGGTGACTGCTGGGGAGAGTAGGCAATCAAATGCAAATAGTTGGTTGTACACAGTATACAAAGCAATACAGGTTTGGAAAAGGATAGAAAAGCAATAGGTGTCACAGATTCCAAATCACATTTCTATCATGAATCATAGCCTACCATTTTATTTTACAGGACATTCATAACAATGACTGCCAACATTAGTGACCCATGGAGACAGATTGTGTGCCTGGTGTGCTAAGGAGAGCACACTTGCACTCTGTTCTATAACAGAGCCAGTTTAGCAGTTGCTGCTGAGATACTGTGCAGGTCCAATTAGGAAGGCAGATGCCTGTTTTGATCTGGATGGGTTACTGAATGAAGCTACTGAAATCCCCTGGACTGATGAACAATGCGGCATAAGTATGATGACCTGTGGTGCCACTGTCCTGAAGATCTTCAGTAGTCTGAAGCATAGGTTAGGCAGGAACACCCTGCATGATATGGTAAGCATTTGACATTACTATCGTTTTACAAACTGTAATTTTACACTGTTTTTTATTGTCATTCAGCTCTGTGTTTCTAATAAAGAATGTATCTTACAGAGAACAGGATATATCGTGTGGGCTACTGTAAGGGACTGTATCTATGCTTTACATCATGCCAATACTGCATACTGGCATACCAGTGGGGTAACAAATAATTCAGTTGTCAGACTGTAGCAGCATGTCAGGCTTTTACAACCATGAAATTATCTGTGGAATTGTGGCTTCCCTTTGATGCTGTTGGTACACTTCCAGACTTCTGATATTTTGTATTACATGTGGCAGTGTGGCTTCATTGGGAGACTGTGGGCAAACTTTCATGTTTCTACTTTTTGCATATACATGTGGGAGTGTGGTTTAGTTGTGCGGCTGTGGGAGCATTTCCTGTTTTTGTTGATTTGCAGGAATATGTAAGAGTTGTACTGCTGTATTTATTTCATCCAAACCTGTGTGTGAAAGTAGCAGTGACTCTTTTGTCTTGGAGCATGGACAGAGTGAGAGGCCAGCCATGTTGTCTGCTGCAGGAAACAACACAGACTTTCTGTACTATTTTGTAGAACATCTTTTCTTATGTTATACTTTCTATTATATCTCCCTACTACAGGGCATGACTGTGGTAAATGTGCTACAGGTGTGTCAGTAGTCAGTCACCCCATAATGGCTGTCACTATGGTGGGTAAGAGGGTTGGGGTTCAACCTTTCTTATGGACGTACCTTGATTCATTCATCTGCTCAGCCCAGCCATCAGTGCAGGAGATGGTGGCACTGGTGGAAGTTGAAAGGCAATAGCCTGCTGCATAGCCCGTACCTTGCTGGTCCTGCAACAGATTACTTTTTATTTAATCACTGGGCCACCAGCCACCTTAACCCATCTCAGTTATATGATAGATTTGACTGGGATGATCAGCAGCCAGCATGCTGCCTCTACTGTAACCTACCTCCAGCCAGGTGTTCGCAATCCTGTTTTGTCATAGTCTACCCCTTGTACATTACTCATGCATCCCAGTCATCATTTGTCTACCCACTGTTTGTCTGTCCAGTCCATACCTCCTCCTTCTAGTATGTGCACATCTACCCCTGCTTTACTGCGTTTGTTTTTGTGCTTCCCAGCTCATTAAGCATAAAACCACTCCACACTTCTTCTCCTCCTGTTGCCCTATCACCCTTCCCGTCATTCTCTTTCTCTCTCTCTCTCTCTCTCCATATAGAGAAAATAGGGTGCCGATCCCACACAAACAATTGTGCCGTGCTTCTTCCACTTGCAGTTTCCTTCATGATTCCTTTCTGTATGTACTACTGCATGCTATATTCGTTCATTTTCTGCCCCCCTATAGCCACCTTTCTCCCTTTCATATAACCATACATTTCCAGGCGACTAGACATCAGAAAACAGGTGTATACAATGTACTGTAAGTTATATCTACATGGCACTTGCTGACAGCCTGCTCTCCCAGACACTGACCCACTGTACCTGCTACCGGTCAGTCTTGTGACGATCATGCTAGCTGGTGCACGGCTGCTGCTTACCTGCTGTTCTGCTTCCAGTTTCTGCAATGAGGCACAGCTATCTGTGCAGACAGGTACTGTGTCACGATCTGCACATTAATAACGACACAGTACCTATCTGTGGAGACAGGTACTGGGTCACGATCTGCACATTACTGCATATCTTACACTGCAGTCTGTTACTGCTACATGGCACAATCATTGCTCCAGCATTCAGCATATCTTTATGAATCCTGGCCAGTGATGTATTTTACTCACAAAAGTTAATGGATGTTTGTAATTACATTCTGGTAGATATAATATAGTCAAAAACATTAATGGAAGGGACAAAAAACAAAGACCGCTTTAAGTGATGTGGCAAAATAAGTCATTGGAAAGTAGGCTATGCAGCTTACTTGGTATGTTCAAAAATGAATAGACCAGCTCGGTAAGATGGTTCTTATTTACTGTCAAAATCGGTATTTCCATGTCTCTAAAACAGGAGCAAAAACGCAACTTACTGCATATGCAAAGATCATCTTACAGAAGTGAAACAACAGTAATAATGAAACAGTTGGGACTACAGGAATACTTAACAATGGCAGAAAATGAAATAATAGGCATAACTCAAATGACTTTAACATTTATACAAGACAACATTACAAAAGTTAAAAATGTGACTATTCAGAGAAACTACACATAGTTATTAAGTGTAAATTAGCACACACAGTCTAAGGAAATGGACTTGACTATAGTAGGGAAACATTCAAAACAATAAGGTGTTATAAATAATTAAGCAAAACACCATGGCAGGGAATGGATCATTTTATATTTTCCCATGGTTGGGGAATGTGTTGTGACCTCATAACCAAACAAGAACTTCTTCCACCAATGGTAAAAGAATGACTTACTCAAGACTATGAAATGATGTGCCGCTATTATAAGATTATATTAGTTTAAAAAAGCGCAACACCTTCTTTTTGAAATAGCATCACTGAGTAATGCAAACTTCAGTGCCATTCCATTTCTGTGCAGGAATATAAATCAGTGGAATGGCTCTGGGGTGCTTTGTGCATTAAGTATGTACACGGTGGCACATTCCCAATACATTCAGTTACTGAACATTGTGCCACTGTAAGGAAAGAAATTCCATTTTTCAAAGGTGCAGATTGGGGGCATTTTTTTCATTTAAATGAGGTGGAGATGCATAGTATTGCTTTGTAATTGGTTGTAGTGGGGCATGTTCTGAAGCAAAATCATAATGATGTGCTTATCTGCATAATAGTGAGAAATAACGGCTGTTTTATGGACCTTTTGGCAGCCATCCTGATCTATGTTTCAGTGTGGCTGCTAAAAACGGTGGCATACTAGATTTTTTAATCCTCACAAGAGAACAATGTACGTTAATGATAGACAAAACTTTTCCATTGTATAACTCATTCATTCTTTGAGTCATGGGGAGACAGAAGCTATTCCAGTACTTAGCAGATACAAATAAAGGAATGTAGCCTGGAATAGAACACTGGTTCATCACAGCACAGGCACACATGCGCTCAGACATGACATGCACATCTGTGGGCAATCTGGAGGAACACCAGTTCAGTAGAGATGAAAAGTCAGCAAGCAAAGGAGTGTAGTAGTGCTAAAATTGAATTCATCCTCAAGTCTTGGTGAGTACCTTCACGAGGTAGACCCTGTTTTTCACAAAATCTCACCAAGGTGACACTGATATATAGACTGTGTTTATATAGCATATATCATGGAGAGAAGTAAATCAGAAATAAAAAAACGATAGCTGGGTGCACAAGACCCAGGATAAAAAAGTGCCCAATCCTGGTCAGCACACTGGTGCCAGGACTGGAAAAAATGACAGTGTATAATCCTCAAAATACGGAAACAATCCTACAATGGGGCCAGGCCAGGCTCAGGGGGAGGATGGCCCCCCTGTTGTAGAAAGAAGTAGTAGTCCACAAAAATGACCAAAATTGATTGGCCAAAGAAGAGCCATAAAGATGACAGAGTGGACTATTGAGGATAAGAAAGAAATTATGTATTGTTACTAATATGTAAAAAGCCCAGTATTTTCAGGACAAGATATATAAAATGATTAAGAGAGAAATCAGAGGAAAGAAAAATACTTCCGCAGGAAAAACTGTCACAAGCTTCAAATAAAAATGTACTTTCATTAATACAACAAATTTTTGAAAAACAGTACATAGATCAAGAAACTTTGATCTCTTTGAAATAAGAAGCCTCTAAGGAAGTGAGAAAATATAAACAAAACCTAGAGGTATTTGAAAAATATAAGAAAGAACTATGGACATGGGAAAGAAAGAGAGATTTGATATGGTGCAATATTTATGCACAGGAGAAAGCCAAGTTAACTAACACACAGAAGGCAGTTTCAAAGATATTCGAAGAAAAATACAGGCAAAGGCATCCAGATATGGACAATTTCACAATAAAAAAAGACTAAAGGCACAAAGATTTAATGTAGAAAAGATGATTAGTAAAGTAGAATAGATAGAAGTTGAAGTTATGGAGTGCCTGCAAAGTGAAGGATTTAATGTAGAAGGCCTAAAATAGACTACATCACAGCATGATGGAGTGAGTCCCCAGAATAAGGAAAAGCAAGAAGATCAGGAGACGTGAAGAAGACATATGGACAGGGGAAAGGAAAAGAGATTTAATATGGTGTAATATTTATGCAAAGGAGAAAGCAAAACTAATACAAAAAGAGCAGCACCAAAGATATTTGAAGAAAAATATAGGCAAAGGAATCCAGATATGGAAAACTTTACAATACAAAAAATAAGAAGACTAAGAGGAAAAGTAGAAAAAGAGATTAGTAATGGAGAAGTCAAAGAAATAGAAATTGAGGTAATGGAACAGCTGCAAAGAGAGGATTCAGTGTAGAAAATCAAATGCAGAAAGCACCACAACAGGATAGAGCAATGGATATCCAAATTAAGGGGAAACAAGTGGAACAGGAAGCAACAGGTCAGGTGCCATATCAAGATATTTTGGAGCCTTCCACAGGAAGCCAGTATAAAAGTTCACTTGAAGCTAGACAAGAAGGAAAGGAACAGGAAACTGTGGAAACTCTGATGTGGTCAATGTTGAGGAGTGATAGGCCAGTGAGTTCCCATATGACAGCACAACAGATGACACAGGATGAAATAGAAGAGAATGTGCCACAAAAAGATGTTATAGAACTTTCTATAGAATCCCCACAGGAAATGGAAACAATAGAAGTGCCCTCAGTATGGAAGAAAAGGAGTTAAGAGAAGAGTTGCTTGATTTAATAGACAAAGACAGATATATCAAGATCAGTGACAGAAATAGACTGCAGAAGGTTAATAAAACCCCAAAAGTCAGAAGCTTGATAAAACAAATGAACACAGTAATTAGGACTGTCCATAGAGGTCCATGCGATATAACAGAAGTAAGCAGAATATATTACTGTGCTGCTAAATTAATAACTGATAAAATTCTACCACAGGAACATAGGTTAGCGAGGGGAAAAGGGGGGTGAAAGCGAATACCATCATGAAAATATCGACTAGAAAAAACTATAAAGCATCTAAGACAAGAAGTGTCATTGTTAGAAGATTATAGGAGAGGGAACAGATCAACAAAAATATTAAGAAAGATAGATGTGATAAAAGCAATGCACAGTATTAGAACAGACCAGGATCTATTATGCACTATTGGAGATGACAAACTAAAAATTTCAAAACAGGCGGAAAGACTCAGAAGATATGAAGATAAATATAAGGGAAAAGCACAAAATAAGCAATTTACTGATGACCCAAAAAAGTTTTATAGAGAATTGGGAAATAAGGTAAAAAGGAATTGATAGACCAACGAAAAAAGAGGAAGTAGATACATTTTGGAGAAGTATCTATGAAGATCCTGTGGAACATAAAGATGCTCAATGGATAGAAGAAGTAAAAGAAAGAAGAAGAAATTTAAAGGTACAGGATATGAAATGGGATGAAATAACTGCCAGAAAGATTGAAACAAAGTTGAGAAAAGCCTCTAATCGGAAAACCCCAGGCCCAGATGCAGTACCTAACTTTTGGCTTAAAGTATTAACTTCTTTACATGAGGACCTAGCCACGAGGAAGAACTGTTTATATGCACACCCCAAACAGACACTGCACTGATTAACAACAGGAAAAACAATGCTCTTACTTAAGACTGAACCTGCAAGCTATCCTAAAAATTATAGACCAATAACTTGTCTTCAGATGACGTATAAACTATACATGGGGATTGACACCAACAGAGTTTATAGTCATTTAGAAGAAAACTCAATTATGGCAGTAGAACAAAAGGGCAATAAAAGAAAGTCATATGGAACAAAGGATCATTTGTTAAATAAAGTTATAGTGGAGAACTGTAAGAAAGGGAAGAATCTAAGTATGGCATGGATTGACTATAAAAAAGCATTTGGTAGTATCCCACATTCATGGATAAGAGAGTGCTTAAAAATATACAAGGTACATCCTACACTGATTGATTACATTATAGTAACAATGAAACAGTGGCAGACCAGTTTGCAATTAAGCCATGATAAAGGACAGATTATGATCCCAAGGTTAAAAATCCAAAGGGGGATATTCCAGGGTGACTCCATGTCACCGTTGCTATTCTGCCTTGCCATTAATCCATTAAGCTGTGTACTTAACAGCTTAGGTCATGGCTATAATTTGGCTTCTAGAAAACAACAAAGTATAATGACTTCTCATCTTCTCTTTGTCAATGATTTAAAATTGTGTAGCTCTTCAGATGAGGAATTAAAAGCATAGCTACAAGTTGTCAAAACTTTTTCAGATGATATTGGAATGTCATTTGGTCTTGACAAATGTGCAAAAGCAACCTTTAAAAAAGGAAAATTGCAGCACCAGGAAAACATCAGTTTGGGGCAAGAATGTGATATAAAAGAACTTGAGCAAGAGGGGGTGTATACATAATTGGGAATTGATGAAGGATCATCAATAAAACATGAACAAATGCGAATAAAGCTTAGTAAGGAGTACTTTAGAAGACTTAAATTAATCCTGAAAACAGCATTGACCCCTAGGAACAAGATCCAAGCTATAAATCAAATTTCTCTTCCTGTCCTAACTTATAGTTTTGGAGTGATTGGCTGGCCCCAAAAAGTGTTGCGTACATTGGATATTAAAACAAGAAGGATGCTTCATGCTCACCAAATGATTTATAAAAATCAGTGTATACCAAGATTATATATTCCCTTTTCTGAAGGAGGGATAGGCCTCCATGACATTGATTACATGTATAGATCTGCAATCGTGGGACTCCACACTTCTCTACTGACCTCACAAGATCCAAATGTGGTGAAAGTTTTGAAACATGAGGAGAATAAATCTAAGATGACATCTCTGCTTACTTTAGCAGAAGCATATCAACATCAAGCAGGAATGGAAATCAAACCAGAAGTAGATAAAAATCAGGCAGCAACTGAATGTGCAAAAAAACAAAAGAAAGAATATAAGGTGAAGGACCAGATAAAAAGGCAAGAAATGTGGAAAAAACATAAATATAGCTGCAAGTATAGAAAACTTTTGGAAGAGCCTCATGTTGATCAAGAAATAACGCAGGAATGGTTAAGGAGAGGTGAATTTACATCAAGAAATGAAAGGTTAATATTGGCAGCCCAAGATAGTGGGCTACATACACGTTGGTTTACTAAGTCTATCGAACATGTAGGAGAAACAGATATATGTAGGTTTTGTGGAACCGAATTGGAAACAGTCACACACCTTATTGCTGTTTGCGACTCTCTTATGGCAGAGGGACTTGTATACTGAAAGGCATAATAAGGTGGTGAGATTGTTGCACTGGAGATTGTGCAAACATTATGGTATTGAAGTGGCTGAAAAGCACTGGAATCGTGAGCCACAGAGAATCATAGAAAATGATGAAGTTTACATCACATGGGATCACCCAATACCAACAGTTCAAAAGATAGACGCTAGAAAACCAGATATAGTGGTCCAAGAAAAGAAGACAAAAGTGGCAGTGATCATTGAAATCGCCACACCTAGTGACTACAGTGTCTTGCATACAGAGAGACACAAAGTCATAAAATACTTCGAAATGCAGGCAGAAATGAGAGCCATGTGGAAGAAAGATACCCAGACAGTTCCAATAGTAGTAAGATCAACTGATCTTATAAAAAAGAATTTACAATTGTATTTCGGTATATTAACAATTCATGTAACACCGTACGAATTGCAGGAGGAGTCATTACTGGGCACATTGCGGGTGCTGCAAAGAGCATTTTTGACTAACATCAAAGAGTGAAACAATACTAATTTCATGAACTTTAATCGTACTTTGACTTAGGAATGGGGTCCATTCCCGTCTATTAGTAACCCAAAAAACTTGGAGAAATTTAAATGACAGAAGCCCTTGGGATGTTGGAAGAAACCAGGATACCCAGTTAAAATGCACACAGTCAGAGAAAGAAAATGTATTACTGTGAATAAGATTCAAATTCCACCCACCGACACATACCTAAGTACAGTGGGCAAGGGGACTTCACACAGAAGGTGCTTTATCTGTGAAATGAACTGGATAACCAAATGCTATGAGGCAGCAAGAATAACCACTGTATTACTTAATCCGCCTCAGTACTATAATGACTTTTATAAACTGCTTAGAGAATACTCAGAGTCTGTAATAAATTATATATTTAACAGTTGGATAAATAATGGTACTATGAGGTATTCTACAAATCAAACATAGCTGAAAACCAATAAACAAAAAAGAAAACATGATATCAAAAGCTGGCAGTCAGTTGGTGAGCAAACTATTATGTTAAAATGTTGTAAGTATGAAATTTTGAATTAAAGCAACCAATCAGATAAAGCAGAAGAATGGATTTGCGATGAAAATATAAATGCATAACTTATTTCCCCCCAAGAAACTCATATTTTGTATTACATAACTGTTGAATGAGAAAAATAAATGATGCCATATTTTTCCTCTCTAAATCGCTGCTTATTTATTTATTTGACATTTGTTTACCGGGGTGGTCTGACTAGGGTAGGTTTACAGAACCTGTTTTCAGCAGAGGCCCGGTGAGAAAAGCTCCACATACAGTACAATACAAATACAGTATAATCCAATACAATAAAGATTACATTAGAAATACTATACAAAAAATAAGTTGAAAGAACAAACTGCTACAAAATGTTGTAATGTGACCTGATGGCTTAGTGGTTAAGGTCTTCACCTCCCATGCACAAGGTCAGATCCTGACCTCTGACCAATGCCTGTTTGAAGTTTGCATGTAATGCCTGTTTGGAGTTTGCATGTAATGCCTGTTTGGAGTTTGCATCTTCTCTCTGTGTCTCTGTGGGGTTTCTCCCATGTCCAGAAAACATGCTGAGTGTTTCCATCTCAAACTCACCAATGAATGGAGCTGTGGGCAGCAGCACAGATTCTACATGGTCCCCTATAGGGGTAAGAGTTGTACAGACCAACCGCTTTGGGCATGTACTGTGGTAGAACCTATATACATGTCAAACAGAGCACCTCATTGGCCCTCTTCAAAAGGAACCTTGATGACTGGATGGGAGATAGGAAATTCACCCCGGGGATCATGTCAGTCAGACAAGGGTCCAAAGAAGTAAATATTGTGGGAAGAAATATCCAGGGAATTGTTATGGCTAGGCTTGCATAGGCCCTAGGGCCGATAGCCTAGTACCAACCTATGAATATATTACTACACATCTAGGCAATTCTGTACAGTTAAAACATTACAGACGATAATAGTCACTCTCATCAGACATGATGTAGAAATAGCAGCCAGAAAGTTAGTGATGCAGACATATAGTGAGAGAGAGTTAAGAAGAATAGAAGCAATAAAGCCTGAGCAGCAGCTTAAAGATATGGTATAGAAGCAGAGAAGGAGTTAGAATAGCCTTAGGATATTTCAGTCTGTGAGGGATTGAAATTTGACACAAAGAGGAAGACCTGAGCATTAGGCAGGCTTTAAGCAGGAGCAGAGCCATGTATTGTTGAGATGATTTTTTTAAAGAGGCTTTGAAATGGGTTAGGCCAGGAATAAACCTGGTAATTAATTCCAATGTATAGATACAGAGTATGAATACAGAGAGTGACCAGGTTTTCTTGTGGGTCTTGAGATGGCTAAGAGATTTTTGTCTTCTGATCGTAAGGATCGATGTGGTGTGTAAGGTGTGACTAGACTGGTTAGTGCAGGGCAGGCAGTAGGCTTGGAAATAAGGTTGTGCAAGGTGGATAGCTGAATAAAAGCAAGTTGATTGGGTAGTTCAAGCGAGTTTAACTCTAGGAGTGGTTTACAGTGGTGTGTGTGATATTTAGAACTAGTGGCAAACTTTGCAACTTTGTTGTAGCACTGTTCCAACTTGTTTAGGGTAGAATTTTGTAAGTTAGTTAAGATAGGGGCACCATACAGAAGAGAGGGAAGTAAAAATATTTTTGTAAGGGTAGTTTTGGTTGCTGCAGTAAAAAAAATGTTGGTTTCTATACAAGAGTCCCAGTTTTTGATGAGTTTTTTTATATTTTGCTGTATATGGGGGTCAAATGAATGTTTATTGTCAATGATAACACCTAGAAGTTTGGTTTCCTGCACTATTTCTGTGGCAGTGTTGTCAGATGCAAGGATGTTGAAATGATCAGTGACAAGGGAGGTGTTTTGGGAATGAAAGAGTACTAGTTTTGTCTTCTTTGAATTAAGAAAGAGTTGGGCATTTCTTAGCCATGATTTAACTGCTGTAGAGGACTGTTGAGTTTTTGAGAGTAGTTCCGGTAGTGATTGAGCAGTGCAGATTATGGTGGAATCATCAGCATACTGAATGAGGGTCCCAGGGTGAGAGGCAGTGTGAAGGCTGTTTGTGAAAATTTTGAAGAGTAGGGGTCCTAGGATGGAGCCTTGGGGGACTCCAGTAGGGTTGTGGAGGAAGGGTGAGAGTTCATTGGACCATTTCACTGCTTGTTTACGATCCTTGAGGTAGCTCTGAAACCATTTTACTGTGTTACGTGAGAAGCCTAAGTTAGACAGTGTGTTCAAAAGTAAGGGATGAGACACTGTGTCAAAGGTCTTGGAGAGATCAAGGAATACTGAGGCTGTATAGCATCCTGCATCTCTGGCCGTGTTCACAGTGTCTGTAAAAGATAATAGGGCTGTAGTTGTGCTGTGGCTAGGTCAGAAGCCATGTTGAGTTTTAATTAAAAGACTGTTTTGCAATAGATATTGCATTACCTGCTGATAGATACCTCGCTTGAGAATTTTGGATATGGGTGACAAGATGGATATAGGACGGAAATTGGATGGATCAAAAGAGTTGCCTCCTTTATTGATGGGGGTGATGAGAGATTGTTTCCATACGATAGGTACTTCTAATTCAGATAAAGACCTATTTATAAGGATACTGACTGGGTAGACAACTGAGTTAGCAGCCAGTTTGAGGTAGTATGGGGAGAGATAGTCCGCTGAAGTAGAACACTGTTTTAGTTTTTGTAGCAGTTTCTTAATGGTGTCAGTGGGTATGGGACTGAAATGAGAATGGGGTTTGGATAACATTTTGTTAAGTATGGGGGTTAGTAAGGACAGGGTTAGAAGTAGTTGATGGCCTGGGGTTGGTGTCTGAATAGGTTGAAGGGTGGGGGGGGGGGTCCAGCATTAGGGGGTGTTAGTAGGTCTGAAAGTGATTTTATGAAGTGCTTGTTGAAGTTTTTGGCTATTTGTGATGGAGGGGTATCAGGTGATAGGTATGATCTCCATTTCTTCCAGTGTTAAGCAGAGAAGATATGGAGTGCTAAAATGTACTGGGGTTGATTTTATGCTGGGAATAATATGACTTCGTATCTCTGTTGATTAGTGTTGTCACTTTGTTACGTAGTGTTTTGAAATTAACATGATTTTGTTCATTTTTGTTTTGTTTCCAGGTTGACCAGGCTAGGTCCCTTTGCTTCATCAGGTGTTTACATTCCTTAGAGAGCCATGGTGCTTCATCAGGTGTTTACATTCCTTAGAGAGCCATGGAGCCGAGTTCTTTTTGATTATTTTCATACGAATGGGGGCTAGTGTATTAAGTATGTGAAGGAAGGCGTTATTAAAGTATAGTACAGCAGCATTAAGGGGTAGTTGTTTAAGGGGTGTCCAGTCTATTTCCTGTAGGAGAGTGTTGAATTTATGCTGACAAAAATTAGTTGAGTTCCTAACTGATTTTACAGTGTGTACTCTTAGTTGTTGGGAGTTTGTTCTAAGGGAATAAATCGCTCAGGGACTTAGACAGTGTACAAGAAGAGGGGTAATTGGCAGGGTGGGATACTAGAATCCAGTCTAAGGTGGACTGGCAGGTAAGATCTTTTCTGTATCTTGTTGGAGCATTGATAAGCTGAGATAAACCATACAGATTTATATTATTTGTGGGGGAGTTGGAAGCTATGGTTTGCCAATCTATATTTACGTCTCCTAAGATTATTGTTTCAAGGTTTATTGTTTGGGATGTCCAGGATAAAATATTTTCCAACACTGATATATTGTTACCTGATGGGATATCTATTACTATTATGCAAATTATTTTTGATATATTGAGGTTCAAAATGGAGATCAGTGCCTCAGCACTGAAAACGATGGGTATATTACTGGGATGAGATACGTGAGAAGCTGTGTTGTTTACTGGGGAGAGGGTTAGAGGAGGTTGTTGTGTATTGGTGTGTGGGGTATGCGAAGATATAGGTGTAGTGAGGTTTAGAATTAACAGTAAAGAGGCTAGGCAAGTTAGGAGGAGCATGTCAACTGTGATAGTGGGTGTAAAAATAGTAACTGTGGAATGTGTGTGTGTTTGAATTTAGTACAGGTGTAAATAAAGATTGTTATCATGTGATATGCATGCAGCTGAAGGTAAGCCGGAAATGTTTTGACTTCAGAGTGGGCTTTGATAATGTAGTTAGGTGTTTTACCTTGCAGTTTGTGATAAGGATGGGTGGGGTTGATGTGATTGGTCAGTGGTAAAATGATGGTGCAATGCTAGTTTGTGTGTATAGTAGAAGAGAAGCTGGTAAGCCTGGAGTTAATTTAAAATAGTTTGAGGTGGTGATTGTATTGTGATGGTAGAGTAGAGTAAGATGCAAAAAAGTATAGTAGTGGGCATGTGAGTTCAAAGGGATTGATGTAAGGGAGAGCAGTAAGTTTGGCTAAATAAAAGAAAGTAAGTTGTGCATGAAATGTTGGTGTGGACAAGGTTGGGTTGTATGTAACTGGATCATTGGAATGAGAGGGAGTGGTTTGCTTAGGATAAGAGTAGAGGTGCTGGGGGAGGGTGGGATATAGGGGAAGGGCAGAGGAGCAGAGTGAGCGGAACGGGAAGAACCCCCCAGATGGTTTACCTCCATAAACAATCACTTATCCAGAAAAAACAATATATTTTCTTGTAACCTTAGTCAAGAATCAGCACACTGTATACATTGTAATGTTAGCCACAGCAATGTGATATTAAAGAAAGAAAATGTATTACTGTGAATAAGATTCAAATTCTACCCACCAACACATACCTAAGTACAGACACACATTGTCACACTTTGTAAATAAAAACATTTACAGAAGAAATACAGACAAATAACATGAAAATTATTAAGGATAACAGAGTGCAAGTATTTACTTTTCCATCCAGCCACATATCTCCTAAACTGAGTGAACAGATACATAAATATTTAAAGCCCAGTGCTTTATTTGCCAAAAAAAAACCTACTACAAAATCAATATCGACAAATGGGCAAGCTAATGGAAATTTGAGACTAAAATATGAGTGTAGAAACTCTGAAAAATTATGAGCAATCCTTAGATAACAGCAAAGTACAAAACTCACTGTTACATATAACAAGTGCTTTTCTAATAGGAGCAAGCCCGCATCAACCCCCAGACTCCTGTTGCTTACACATATTAACCCCATGATCTCTGTACCTCAGATAAGATGGAATATTCTTAGATACAGTAACTTAGCATTTAGAATGCATTTGCCTATAATCGTACTTCGTCCTTACTTACAGTTCTCAAACATACAATGGGAACCCCATCAAAGGGAAAAAAAAACTTCCAACAGCAATCATAATATGCCAGTAGAAAAATATAGTGCCCTACAACTTTCCTTTGTCTTCATAACAATGCAAGTCACTTACTGAGCAAAATAAATTGCTGGTATTTTCTTTGCTTTGTTAAGTGGTAGAACAACCAAATCTATTCTGTACAGTGAGTTTAATAATTACACCACTCTGCCTTCAAGACATGTCTCTATGCCAAAAAAGCCTAACTATTCTATTCTCCATGGCAGTTCTGCAAACACACTTGCAGTACATTTCATATTGCTGGATCTGTGTAAAAACCTCAAACAGTAAAAGAAACTGATTTCCTTGTGAAAGATCAACTGCAATAATAAATTCTAACTACGTTCTCATTTATATACAGTCTTTCCTTTCTTTTTTATTTCTTATCATGACTGAGTTTCAACCTTCACCTTAAATATTACAGATTTATGAACTGTGAGACTCGTAACTAGGGCATAACCAAATATGCACTTTCCTTTAATTTTTGCATCCTCTATATTTTATGATAGCATTAGAACATAGTTAGGGCGTAGGTTATGATATCATATTCTCACTCTGCTGTGTCTGTAGCTTATGATATCATATTCTCACTCTGCTGTGTCTGTGGGTTACAATATATTCTCACTCTGCTGTGTCTGTGGGTTATGATATCATATTCTCACTCTGCTGTGTCTGTGGGTTATGATATATTCTCACTCTACTGCATCTGTGGGTTGCAATATCATATTCTTACTCTGCTGTGTCTGTGGGTTATGACATATTCTCACTCTGCTGTGTCTGTGGGTTATGATATATTCTCAGTCTGCTGTGTCTGTGGGTTATGATATATTCTCAGTCTGCTGTGTCTGTGGGTTATGATATTATATTCTCACTCTGCTGTGTCTGTGGGTTATGATGTCATATTGTCACTCTGATGCATCTGTGGGTTCTGATGTCATATTGTCACTGCTGTGTCTGTGGGTTATATTATCATATTCTCACTCTGCTGTGTCTGTGGGTTATGATATCATATTCTCACTCTGCTGTGTCTGTGGGTTATGATAACATATTCTCATTCTGCTGTGTCTGTGGGTTATGATATCATATTCTCATTCTGCTGTGTCTGTGGGTTATGATATCATATTCTCATTCTGCTGTGTCTGTGGGTTATGATATCATATTCTCACTCTGCTGTGTCTGTGGGTTATGATATCATATTTTCACTCTGCTGTGTCTGTGGGTTATGATATCATATTCTCACTCTGCTGTGTCTGTGCATTATGATGTCATATTCTCACTCTGCTGTGTCTGTGGGTTATGATGTCATATTTTCACTGTGCTGTGTCCAGGCCAAATGTCAGCAGTTGTGAGCATACATCATCCTGCAATTTAGCTATGTTTTTAATGATATAATGTTATGCAGGATTAAGGAACTAACAATTATTTATTTATTTTACACTTGTTGACCGGATAGTCCGACTGGATATATGTCCATTTTCAGCGGAAGCCCAGGGAGAAAAGCTCCAAGGTTGACAATGACAAACAAAGATGCTTTTAGAAAAAAGTTGCATACATTCATGAGCACATCAATAACAATGGTAGTTACAGAGGAACATATATACAGTAGATATATACATACAATTGTTGCATTGCTTGCAGAAGGTACATTACATGACATATTCAGACTAGACCAATATTCAAAAAACATTTTTTGATCCTGATTCCCAACCTGGCCATTAAGTCTCACTCTGTTGCTCCACTGACCTATTTATTCCCCTGGACTGAACTCTACAGCCCATTCATTCCCTTTGGGGTGACAGGTGACACTTAATGTCAGTAGAGTTAGAATATTTCTACTTAACCCCATCCGTCCCCACACATGCCCAGTTGGCAGTTCTGGGGTTATACATGCAGTGGTACTGCATGAGACTATCAGTCATGTCTGTAAGTGACATGGGCCTGCAGACCCAATCCTGGAAGCAGTGCAAGCAGAACACATGTTCCAGGGTATGGCAATGTGAGCAGAACACATGTTCCAGGGTATGGCAATGCGAGCAGAACACATGTTCCAGGGTATGGCAATGCGAGCAGAACACATGTTCCAGGGTATGGCAATGCAAGCAGAACACATGTTCCATGGTATGCATTCCTCCTCTCACATCCTGGGAAAGGTGAGTGGGCTTAACCTGCTCATTACAAAAGAATCCACATCAAAGTTTCTTAAATTTATGGGCAGTTAATCCCATTTTCCAACAACCTACTTAGAGAACCATGTTGTTATTCATGTCAAAAAATATTTTGGTTTCAAGGGTTTCTTGTTCTTAACTTTGTGTAACTCATAGCTTTCAAATGAAAATTTATCAATAGCTTTCAAATGAAAATTTATCAGAGAAAGCTTTAAAACCGCTAACAATTCAACTCCTTATCTTTCTATATTTTAAAATTGATGACAAGATGTTATATGCATGCCGTCCAACATTTCTGTATAGGAATGTTGTATCCTTTCAGTCCTTAAACGTCTTGAAATTGCTCATTCATTTCTTCTTCCCAAAAGTCATGTTTTAGTACTTTATTTTAAAACATTTTTAAATCAAAAAGTACAACCCTTTACATTTCATATGAATAAATGAATTTAGCTATAACTGTATACAAAAACAGACAATATGATACACTATCTATCTATATATATATATATATATATATATATATATATATATATATATATATATATATATATATATATATATATATATATATGTATAATTAGTCAACTGGAATAATTATATTAATTCAACTAGTTCATATCTCAAATTTATAAGAACAATTGTGATAAAGTCACAATGTTTGATAGTCTCGTAGCTGACCAAGGACAATAAGTGAACTACCAGAACAGAGATTTTTTCCCCAGGGAAAAAAAAAATCGCTGTTCCCAAAAAAAAAAAAAAATAAAAAACAACACACTGAACACTAAGTGGGGGGCTTCACCCCCACATCCCCCACTGTGGGGGGCTGTGCCCCCTACACCCCCCTACTTAAATATACCAACTCCGAGATCGCACTACAGTGCTGAAAATGGCAAAATGACGGAAGTGGCCCAACGACTTCTTTCCCAGGGAAAGAATTTGCTTAAAAGCCGCTTCGTCATTTTGCGTTTTTAACATTTGAAGTTCGACCAAGATGCATTCAACAGAATTTGTCTTCGGTCTTCTGATAGGAACCCTAGAAAAAAGGCAAATGTTATAGAAGAAATAGAGTTTAACAGAAATACTAAACACAGCCACCGTTTCTCTATATTTTACTTTGTTGGGCAAACTGAACAAACTAGTATGCCTAACGGTATTGCATCATTTGCAATGAAATTCTTTCTAAATATGTATCAGTCAAAAATATAATTACAAATACTTGGCAGCAGCTAATAGGGGAGGTTGCAAGTACAAAAAGGAACAGTGTTAAGGTTTATATTAGAAATAACTTTAGACAAAGTTATATCATGCATAATAAATTAAAAAAAACATTCAAATATAGAACATGTGCTTACTGTAAATATATTAATAATACATCTGAATACATCCATCAAGTCAGGTGAAAGAAAGTATATTTTTAAAGGCTATGCTTATTTTAAGAGTTAAATGTAATTATATTTTAAGGGCTATGGTGATTTGAAGAGTCAAAATGTTCTTTTTTGTTAAATGGAATGATGTTTTCTGTAGACATAAAACCATTACACATTTGAAAGAGAGGCTCTCTGAGCATATATAAGCTATTCATAACACTCAACTATCCAGATTTCGTGTAATGTCCAGAGTTTTTCCCTCATAGCTTTTGGCTGTCCCTCATAAAATTTTTGGGCCTTTGTCCATGCTTTATTTTTGGCTTTGTTCAGATTTCTTAATGCTAAGAAGATGAGAGGTATGATTATGAGCAAAAATAGTGGACATTGCTTTGTAAAAGCATTCTAACCATTGCTCTGAAAACATGAGTTATACACTGCAGGCATGAAAAAGGTAATACTGGTTGGCAGGTACTGAAAAATATTACATCATGTCGTAAAAGTAAAGAATTTTATGTTATTTGACTATCACACTGATTTTTACAGATGTTTGAGTTAAGAATATATTTGTAAAGTTACTTGTGTCAAAAATGCATCAACAGTAGGTCCTGCTGGACAGAAAGAATGTATGCATGTATAGTAGATTGTATTGTTACAACTGATCAAATGTGTATGTTTTATCAGAGAACCCTGGAAGGGTAGAAAATCTAAAACTATGCTATAGCTTTCAGATGCTGCCACAGATCTTAGCATAGCCCTCTGTGTGTATTGTACCAGAGTCAGTTGACCAGAAGTGATGTCATCCTCTAACCAGCATCCACTTTCTTTGGAACTCTCGCAGAAGCACTTTGGAACCTGACAAGAAAGATTTCTGACAGGATATATATCTCACACATCCACACAAACAAAGACAGACATCATCTGGCCTTTGCTGTGGTAAGACAGTTAGCACACATCAGCTTGCCTTGCTTTAGTAAGTAGTCATGGAACAGTAATTTTTTAGGTAGTCAGGAACATTTAGTGAGAATATTTCTGTATTGCTTTCTGCATCTGTGAGAAACTAACTGTATTATTTTTTACATCTCTGTGGTTGAAACTCTGCTGTTTTTTGTATTCAGTATTCTTCTGTTTTCTGTTTTATTATTATTCATTAAATATTTTAATACCGTTCATGGATCAAGAAGAGGAGGAGGAGTGTGAAAGCAGTGCCAAGGATTAAATGGTAGAAGTTAAAAAAGGGTGATTGTGAGGTGGAGTTCAGGGAAGAGTTAAGACAGGCACTGGGAGGCAGTGAAGAGTTAACGAATAGCTGGGTAACTACAGCAGAGCTAGTAAGAGAGACTGCTAGTAAGGTGCTTGGTGTGACATCTGGACAGAGAAAGGAGAACAAGGAGACCTGGTGGTGGAATGAGGAAGTACAGGAGAGTATACAGAGGAAGAGGCTGGCGAAGAAGAAGTGGGATTATCAAAGAGATGAAGAAAGTAGACATGAGTATAAGGAGATGAGACGCATGGCAAAGAGAGAGGTGGTGAAGGCTAAGGATAAGGCATAGAGAGAGTTGTATGAGAGATTGGACACTAAAGAGGGAGAAAAGGACCTGTACCAATTGGCTAGACAGAGGGACAGAGCTGGGAAAGATGTGCAGCAGGTAAGGGTGATAAAGGATAGTGAGGGAAACGTACTCACAAGTGAGGAGTGTGTGTTGAGTAGATGGAAAGAGTACTTTGAAGGGCTGATGAATGAAGAGAATGAGAGAGAGAAGGTTGGATGATGTGGGGATAGTGAATCAGG
Organism: Protopterus annectens; assembly: GCF_019279795.1. Taxonomy (NCBI): domain Eukaryota; kingdom Metazoa; phylum Chordata; order Ceratodontiformes; family Protopteridae; genus Protopterus; species Protopterus annectens. The sequence continues at coordinate 333,049,806 of NC_056741.1, read as the reverse complement.
AAGTGAAACAGATTAGCAAGGAGGAAGTAAGGACCACTATAAAGAGGATGATGAATGGAAAGGCTGTTGGCCCAGATGACATACCAGTGGAAGCATGGAGGTGCTTAGGTGAAATGGCAGTGGAATTTTTAACCAGATTGTTTAATGAAATTTTGGAAAGTTAGAGGATGCCTGAGGAGTGGAGAAAAGTGTTTTGGTACCTATCTTTAAGAATAAGGGTGATGTGCAGAGCTGCAGTAATTACAGAGGGATAAAATTGATCAGTCACAGCTTAAAGTTATGGGAAAGAGTAGTGGAAGCTAGGTTAAGAAGGGAGGTGATGATTAGTGATCAACAGTATGGTTTCATGCCAGGAAAGAGCACTACAGATGCAATATTTGCTCTGAGAGTGTTGTTGGAGAAATACAGAGAAGGTCAGAAGGAGTTGCATTGTGTCTTTGTGGACTTAGAGAAAGCATCTGACAGGGTGCCTAGAGAGGAGTTGTGGTATTGTATGAGGAAGTCAGCAGTGTCAGGAAAGTATGTAAGAGTGGTACAGGATATGTACGAGGGTAGTGTTACATTGGTGAGGACTGCGATGGAAGTGACAGATACGTTTAAGGTGGAGGTGGGATTACATCAAGGATCAGCTCTGAGCCCTCTCTTATTTGCAGTGGTGATGGACAGATTGACAGATGAGATCCGACAGAAGGCCCCGTGGACTATGATGTTTGCAGATGACATTGTGATATGTAGTGAGAGTAGGGACCAGGTTGAGGAGACCCTGGAGAGGTGGAGATATGCTTTAGAGAGGAGAGGAATGAAGGTCAGCAGGGCTAAAACAGAATATATATGTGCAAATGTGAGGGAGGGTAGAAGAATGGTGAGGATGCAGGGAGTAGAGTTGGTAACGGTGGATGAGTTTAAATACTTGGGATCAACAGTTCATAGTAATGGTGAGTGTGGAAGAGAGGTGAAGAAGAGAGTACAGGCAGGGTGGAATGGGTGGAGAAGAGTGTCAGGAGTGATTTGTGACAGACGGGTACCAGTAAGAGTGAAAGGGAAGGTCTACAAGAGGGTAGTGAGACCAGCTATGTTATATGGGTTGGAGACGGTGGCATTGATGAAAAGGCAGGAGTCAGAGCTGGATGTGGCAGAGTTAAAGATGTTAAAATTTGCACTGGGTGTGACTATAATGGACAGGATTAGGAATCGGTATATTAGAGGGTCAGCTCAGATTGGACAGTTTGGAGACAAAGCAAGATAGGTGAGATTGCGTTGGTTTGGACATGTGGTGAGGAGGAATGCTGGGTATATTGGGAAAAGGATGCTAAGGATGGAGCTGCCAGGTAAGAGGAAAAGAGGAAGGCCTAAGATAAGGTTTATGGATGTGGTGAGAGAGGACATGCAGGCGGTTGGTGTGAAAGAGCATGATGCAGAGGACAGGAAGAAATGGAAACAGATGATCCACTGTGGTGACCCCTAATGGGAACAGTTGAAAGAAGATGATGATTGTGGTTGGTACTTTAGACAATAATTTTAACATCTTGAGAGTACTTATGCTTGTTTTAGTGACACAGTGACCACTTCTGAAAGCCTTGCTGCTTTGGTCACTCCCTACCATTTGTATTAGTATTAATTTTACATAGTACATTTGGGTACCCTTCCTAAGAGTCTTAGGGTAGCTGACTAGTATTCTGTCCACCTTCTCTAGAGGTGCAGTAGTTACAGAAAGGAAGACACTACAAAGAGTGGTGATGTTTGCAGACAAGGTAACAGGTTCCAGTCTTCCATTGATATAACATCTTTATTTTGCAAGAAGCATCTGAAAGGCCACCAAAATAATACAGGACAGCACACATCCTGCACATGGACTGTTTAAGCATCTGGCAATGGGCAGAAGATATCGCAGCATCCTCTGCAGGACTAAAAGATTCAGTAACAGTTTCTATCCCTAAAGTGATTAGACTTCTGAACTCTGGCACTAGTCCCAGGGGTATGGACACACAAGTCAATTTTTATTTATTTGTGCAATATATACTTACGTATATTTCAAGTAAGTGCAGTATTTATTTATTATATCCATAGTCAGTATTATTTAACTCACTCAAGTGCAATATTAGATAAATAACTTAGGCATTTCAATCTGTAGTGTGTTTTGTATTACTTTAAATAGGGTAGTTAATTTAACTCAGGGGAGGGTATTATTCTTGTATATGAGTGTTGGTAAATATCTCTGCACTTTCTTGTGTGTATTGTGCATATTGGGAGTAGTATTGTATTTGTTAGTTATGTGTACTCCTCTACTTATATGTGTTGTTTCACTTTCCTTTGTAATCTCAAGAATTGAGCTGATTCACAAAATTCCATTTAGGCTACATGTGTGTAGTTCTAAATGACAGTAAAGTTTACTTTGACTTTGGTTGCAGCATGATTACCTCAGAGTCTGGACAGAAAGGGGCACAGCTAGTAAATCTGTGCCAGCTTTTCTTAGGTGTGTATGGGTGTGTGTGAAACTCAAAAATCCATGTGTGTGTGTGTGTTAGCTATTGGGAACAAGGACACAGAGCTCCATAGTGGACAGTGTGGAGTTTTATGTGGGTCTGGAGAGACAGAAACAATCCAGCCCCAGGTCTGGAGCATGCTCCCTGTGTGCTCTTAAGGGAAATTGTGCTTATTACAGGAGGCTGCATCTGAAAATACAGTGTGAATCCATATTTGCTTTTAGTGACAGTCCCTCATCAGAGTCAGTGGTGAGGACTGAGTCTCCTTGATTGCTGGCCTGGAGTAGGGACCCATCACACACACTAATGGTCAAATTCGTGACCAAGAATTTGTCATTTGTTTACAGGGGAAAGTCTGACAGTGTTCTTGTCCATTTTGTTGAGATACCATTTCTGTGTAGCCAGTATTATTAGGAGTGGTATACTTCTGAACTTGTATGTAGTTAATACATTTAAAGCATTAAATTTGTTACATTTTCCTGTTTCTTAACTTGTTCCTCTGCAGTAAATGATACTACAACAAAATATAACAATTTTAGGCATTTCAGTTTTTATTAATATTACTAACCTAGGAAGAGAAAGGAAAATACCTTCAAATTGTACTTGTTATTCATAAGAATACTGCAGAAGAAAATAAGTGAGTGGTGTTCATTTATATTCTATGGATTTAATAAAATGTGTGTGATGCTGCACTTGCCCAGTAATCAAGGAGCCTCAATCCTCACCACTAACACCAGTGAGGGACGTCCACATTGCGAAGGATAACAAATACACACAGTAAAGTACAATTTCCCTTAATAGCACACACAGATCACAGTCAGTCTGTGACTGGTTTCTCCCTTTCTCTCCAGATCCCCACTGGCACGGCTATAGAGTGGGGTCCTTAGCCAGGGTCCCAAGCCAAGTCCTCCTAGCACTCTCTCTGTCCAACCAGTGCTTTATGTCCCTGCCCAAGTAGCTGACACACACACACACTTTGGGATATGATTTATATACAACCACACAGACACACCTGGGGATGGCTAGCACAGGTTCACTAGCTGTGCCCCTTCTGTTCAGGCTATAAGGTAGTAATCACTGCCACCAAGACCCTTACTTATCAACTACTAAAAAGACCCTTACCAAAGGGTGTCCAATTATTACAATACAATATTATTATCCAAATGGTAAGTGTGACTGAGCAGTAAAGCTTATTTGGAGTGGCTTTGTACAGTATCACTATATACAAGCAGTGTACTCTAGAGCTTAAATTATCTCTACACAAAATAGCCACAGTTGAAAGGTTTAAAAAATATTTAATAATAAGTAATAAAACACAAGACAATACTTCTTACTACACAGTGCTAGTCAAGAGTTCAGAGATCACAGGAAAATGCTTAAAATAATACAGTAGGAAAGTTCTGACATCAATACAGAAAACTACTAGTCTAGTGTCTCTCTTCTCTATTTCTAAGAGAGACACTAAAGTCTAAGATCCACCTTACATACAGGGCACAGGCAGAGTGCTGGTGAGTTGGATGTTCTCAAGACAAATGCAAAATGCTCTCTCTCTGTCTCTGAGAAAGTCCTTTAAATTGATAATACATCCATCCTGCTGACTCATTTTAGATTACATCATTCTTAACAATTCTCTGGTTCCCAGGCTGACAGAAACTTTACATTTACATTTTTAGTAAGCTTGCACCTGGTCAGGAAGCACAGCAATAAATGACATTATACATGTAAATTCTAGCAATTAACTCTGGTCTCAAAACAATATGAAGAATCTGCTGGTTCAGACATCATGGCTCTGAACCTTGAGATCAAAACAGTCATAAAATGCTTGACTTATCAGCTTTCTTACAGCAGAGTGCACTGTTACATTTTTGCAGTTCAACATCCAATACAGTCTTTTCACATTTAAGAGAACAAGCATGTGGCTTATATTAATATTTACAAATGACAGAATTATCTACAAAATTCCATCTAGCTAGGCTGGCAGCCATCACATATGTTCACAGTATGTTTTTGTTTTGTGCAATATTTATATTTAGTTACTTAGTTCTCCCCTCTGATATTCATAGAAACAAAATATGCTCCTCCACATTCTATAGCATCGTGTCAAGGAAATGGTGTGGGATTCCTGAGGCTAATGCCTGCAAAACATCTAATTTGTCCCCTGTCAGTTTTTGAAAGGACCCTGCAGCAGGGACAGCTAATGCTTCATGTCCACTGGAATAAACAGTCCGCACATCCTCCTTGATTTCAGTGAAATGAGGCAACAGTGCTAGCATAGATGGAGGAGTCATGGGTTGTGTTTTTGGTAGCTACACACACAGTTATGTGGTTCAGCAGTGTCAGAAATCACTTCTTCCAGTGAATGGGTTGAGCTCAATATGTACAATGCTGGCTGGGTAAATGATGAGGCCTTGTAGTGTCAATAATGGAGGCATCTTGTACAGGGTATAATGTACACATAGTGTGAGTGAGTGTATGTGTGAATGCCACTGTGTCCCTTCCCACTGTGACACCATGGAAGAATCATAGCATCTACAACTGTGAATGGGTGCATATAGATTTCACAAGTGGTATGGCTACAGGGGGGTGAGCATCAGACCTTGGGACTTTGAGTGGCTTGCCCAGTGGATTGTGCCATATTGGAGCCAGGAGAGCATTGTCGACAAGACTGGGATCAGTCATAGCAATGGGTACAGGTGGCCATGCTGCCATGGGCAGTTTGGACAGTGCAGCCACCTCTCAAAAGTTATGCACCATTCATGTAAGCCTGGTGTGTGATCCTGCATGCACATTTGACCCTAGCATGACCATGGGGCTGGTTCCTCATGGATGCACCAGTGGTTGAAAACTGGACACCAATGCCCTCACCAAATGTATCCTCTCCAGTGGCAATCTGCATGAGTTGTAGAATGTCCCAAAGTCACTGCAGTTTTTGCAAGTTTTTACATATACCACACAAACTCAACAGCTCTTGATATGGTCATGTAAGGTGTCATCTCTACCTAGATCAGTGCATGTGCATCTGCTGACTGATGCCAAGGGTAAATCCCAGGTCATGGCAGTGATGGCCACCTAGGTGCATCTCCCTTGTGCAGTATGCATGCACCTCAGAGGCAGAGCACCCTCTAATGCATTCTGTGGTGGTGTAGACTGTGCGTAGCAAGGGTGGGGCTGACATGGATGGGAAACCTTCAACAAACACAGTTTGTAGGTACATCTTGGACCTTCACAGCCACCTCAGGTTTAGATATTGTGAGGGGGTGTGCATCTACTGCTAACAATGCCACTGTGTCATAGGACAATACCATGTGCATGGTGCCATCATTGTCAGCCTCTAAGGACCTGCTGGCATCAAGCATATGCCACCCTGTTGCACTGGATGATCTTCTAGTACAATCTGTGAATGCATATAGATAACAATGGTAGTACATATTTGTGACTCCCACCACCATTATGTGGGACACAGACTGCTACGTACCAATCTTATAGATAGCCTATGGGTACATATGCACCTTGTGGTCCTGGTTTTTGCTTTTGCAACTCTGATGTTCCTGTTTGACATAAATGCATATGTATTTGTTAGTAAACCATGGACAGTTACAACACAATATCCTACAGGAATGGCATGTACCATTACTCATATAGGGAACCCACTACAGACACGCAGGCAGTCATTTCCCAGCTTGCACAACTGATTCACTGCCATCTATGAGGGTTCTTTCACTTACCCCACTGAGGAACACAAGAAATACCTCCATCTCTGTGAGAAATCTGTCTTAATGATCTAGCTCCAGTGGTCATCCTTTGTCTAACAACTTCCTCTGTCTTAGCCCTGGCTTTAAGAACACACAAATAATCCTACATCTGTTGCATTTTTGTAATGTGGCCACTGACAAAGTACAGTTGTGTACACTTACCATAAATGTAGATGTTCGAATGTATTCACTGTTGCAGTCATCACACTTGGGTTATTTGCCTGCAGTTAGCCCACAGTCGGCCTGAGTACAAGAGTCTTGGGACTTCTGCATCGGATGCTGTCACCTCTTCCATGACATCAGGTCATCAGGGGTATAAAACATGCAGCTGATGCCATTACATCAGTTTTTCTTGCCCAAGATGTCAGGATCCCCCAAAATAGGAAGCAATTACATGGTGTGGAACACCTTCAGTAAAAAGTACATTGCCATAAGATATGGCCAAAAAAAAAAAAAAAAAAAAAAAAAAGAGGATAGGTAGAAAGTATAGAAAAGTCAGGGGGCTGGAGGGAGAGTAACCAGGACTGCAACAGTGAATACACCGGGACATCTACATTTATGGTAAGTGTACAAAACTGTACTATGTTCTTAATTTTTCACTGTTGCAGTCATCACAACTGGGTTGATTCCCAAAGCTGAGGAAGGGTGGAGGCAGTCGAGAAGTATTAGGGTTGGCTAGCAGGCCTTGTAAGACTGCTGTGGTAAATCCAGCTCTGGATTTAGAAAAGACAGGTAAATGGTAATGCTTGGTGAAGGTGTGTACAGAACTCCAGGTTGCAGCTTCCAGGATGTCCCTGGGTAAGGACTTCCCTGAAAAATGCTGTAGAGGTTGAGGTAGCCCTAGTGGAGTGGGTTCTGATCCCCTGTGGGGTAGGTTTTCCATGGTGCTTGTAGCAGAAATGGATGCAGTGTGCTATCCATTTGGAGATGGTTTGCTTTGAAATGGGCTTGCCCTCTGCCCCTGTAGCAAAGCTGACTAGCAGCTGGTCAGGTTTTCCGAAAGGTTTAGTCCTGTCATGGTAGATCCTAAGCTGTCTGTGTACGTCCAAGAAGTGCAGGATCCTTTCCTCTTTATTCTGAGGATTAGGAAAAAAGTTGGTAAATGGATGGATTGGTTTAAAGCCACACTGGATACTACCTTGGGCATAAATGATGGTTTAGTCCTGAGGGGAAACCCTGTCCGCATGGAAGATAATGAAGGGTTCCACAGCCATAAGGGCCTGTAACTACGACACTTTTCTAGAAGTAAGACTGTTTTCCAAGAGAGAAATGTTAACTCTGCTGTAGCCACAATATGCTGCTGGTACTTCAACATGTGAAACTGGCAATATAAAGCCCTGATGGCAACAGTAGTAGAGGTATATACCTTCTTACCCCATCTGTCTAAACATGAGCTTCTCTAGTACAAAGTTAAGATCCCAGGCAGGAGTAGGAGCTCTCCTCGGGGGTCTTAGATTGTTAGCTCCTCTCAGGAACTGTTTGACCAGGGGGTGAGAAAAGAGGGATGGTTCAGTATTGTAATGAGCTGAGATGGCAGAGGCATGAATTTTAATGGAAGAGAAAGATAGGCCTTTGTTGAGCAGTTCTGCTAGATAATCTAGGATTAGAGGTAAGGTGGGAACGGCTGTGTCCTTTCCCTGAGACTGGCTCCAAGCACAGTATCTTTTCCACTTTTCTGAATAGGATTTCCTAGTACTAGGCCTCCTGGCCTCATGGATGACATCCAGCACCTGTTTGCTGAGGGTTGCTGGTGATGTATTCAGGTTTGCAGCTGAGAATGCAAAATCTGGCCCTCCTGCTGGGACAGCAGAATAGGGGTCTGATGCAGGTGCCAGGGTGGCACTGCTGTCAGACTGCATAGAAGTGGATGCCAGTGCTGGCGTGGCCAGTCTGGTGCAATAAGGATTGTCCTTGGCCTGTCCTGTTTGATCTTGAGAAGTGCTTTCGAGAGGAAGGGCAGAGGGGGAAAGGCATAGATTGATAGTTTTTCCCATGTAAAGGATAGGGCAATCCACTTTCCATGCTTGGCTGTGGGGAGTTCTGGTGTAAAATTTTCTGAATTGATGGTTCTGGGGGGGAAGCAAAGAGGTCCACCTTTGGTGTCCCCCACCTGTGAATTAGAAGCTTGGATGAATTGGGTTCCAGTTTCCACTCGTGTGGGTCCATTAGATATCTGCCAGTGAATTTTGTTTGCCTGGCAGGATTTGAGCTTGCAGGTGTACTTGGTTGCTCAACGATGTGTTCCATAGAGCCATTGCTAACCTGCAGAGTGGGTAGGAATGAGTTTTCCCTGCTTGTTTATGTACCACATGACTGTGGTGTTGTCTGTCTTTATCAAGAGATGTCCTGGAAGGATAAGGTATTTGAAGGCTGTCAGCTCATTCTGTACAGCTAACATTTCTTTTTGATTGATATACAGGTGCATTTGTCCTGGGCTCCATTTGCCTTGAATGCATTTACCTGCCATGTGAGATCCCCATGCATAGTCTGATGCGTCTGTTGTCAGAGTTTGGGTGGCAGGGGGGGTTGAGTGAAAGGGAGTCCCTTATTGTGGTTGCAGGCCTCTGCCCACCAAAGGAACTCTGTCCTTAGGCAAGGAATGATCAGAATCACGGTTTCAAGGTCCTGAGAATGTTGACACCACAGACTTTTTAAGTACCATTGAAGTTTCTTCATATGCAGTCTTGCATATAGAATTAGAAGAATGCATGAGGCCATGAACCCTAGGGCTTGCAGTATTTTCCTTGCAGATAGCTGTGTTTGTGTGGCCAGTAGTCTGAAGTAATTTGTCAAATAAACCTGTTTTTCTGGAGTGAGGAATGTCATCTGGGAAGTTGTGTTTAAGCTTGCTCCTAGGAATACAATTTCTTGGCTGGGTACCAGATGAGATTTCTTGTCATTGATGGTATACTCCAGAGAAGTTAGGAGTCTCTTTACAAATGTCACGTACTGAAGTAGCAATTCCTGACTGTCCCCCTGAATCAGGCAATCGTCCAAGCATGGGTAAATTTTAATGTTTCTCTGCCTGCAGTATGCGATGGCTGGAGCCAGGCACTTTGTGAATACCCTGGGCGCAGTAGATAAGCCAAAGGGAAGAGCAGAGAACTGATAGTGCATAGAGCCTGCCCTGAAATGTAGATATTTCCTGCAAGATTCCCTTATGGGGATATGCAGGTAAGTTTCTTTTAAGTCTACGGTGACCAGCCAGGAATCCTTGGCTAGCACAGGCAGCAGTTGTTGGAGTGTAAGCATTCTGAACTTTGGTACCCCCAAGGAAGGTGTTCAGAATTGACAGATCCAGGATAGGGCACCAAGAATTTTCTTTTCTGGGCACCAGAAATAGTCCGGAGTAGAAACCCTGTCACCTTTGCTCTGTTTGAACAGGCTGAATAGCCCTGATACTGAGAAGAAAAAGTACTTGCTTTTGGGCCTCTGCCACTGGTTTGGGGGAAAGTCTGGCAATCCGCTAGGGGTTGGCAGTGAATGTAAGTAGAGTCTGTATCCCTGGAATACAATGTTTAAGACCCAATGGTCCTGGGTAATGTATTCCCAGTTTTTTGCATGCAGGGTGAGTTTTCCTCCTAGGGGTGCAAGTACTTGGATGTGGCTGGGCAGGATGCAGAAGTCATTGTGAACTGTTTCCATAAGAAGGTGGCTTACCACCCCCTGTGTTAGAGGTGGGAGCACTCCATTGCTTAGATCTGTGCATACCCTGAGACTGAAGTCTTTGTGATCTGCTGCCCCCGGGTTTGGGCTGAGAAGGCCTGGGAGGGACTGGAAAGGACCAGTTCTTCGAAGGCCAATGCGTACTGAATCTAGGTGGCTGTACCTGTAAGAAATCTTTAACAGTTTGCATAGATTTAGCTTTTTCTTCCATCTTTTTAAGATCTTCTTCTGCTTTTGAGCCAAACAAGCAATCTTGATTTAGTGGAGCATCTAGTAATTTTACTTTGACATGGTCTGGCATGATTTGTTCCTTCAGCCACGCATGCCTTCTCAAAACAGACCCAGTGACAGCAGCCCTGCAAGATGCTTCTAAGGCATCAAAACCACACTGCAAAGTATGTTTACCAATTTGGTTAGCAGAATGCATTAACTCTTGTAAATCTTTATTTTCTGTGCATTAACTCTTGTAAATCTTTATTTTCTGCACAATCAGGAATCAACAACATATTTTTGTTTAATTAGTTCCATAACATGCTGCTGGTACTTCAACATGTGAAACTGGCAATATAAAGCCCTGATGGCAAGAGTAGTAGAGGTATATACCTTCTTACCCCATCTGTCTAAAGTCCTAAAATCCCTGTTTGAAGGGGTAGGGTTTTTGGCTGTAGTAGCTTTAATACCTTTAGGTCCCTGGATCTGCAGGAGGAATTTTAAAGAGAAATTTGTGAGATTCAGGTACTCTGTAGTACTTGCCAGGCTTCCTAGGAGCTAGAGGTAAAGTATCAGGGGTAAGACTTGATTCCATGAAGACATTACCAACAATATCCAGGACAGGGGCTATAGCTATATATAGAGGCCTGTGCTGAGGCATGCCTAAAAATTCCCTGAGTCTATTTTTAGACTGAGGGTAGTCCTGGCATTCCCAGCAGAAATGCTCTCTTAGGGTATGTAAGGTTTCACAGAAAGAAAAGTCCTCTGGGGGGGGGGGGCAGAGGGAATAGAATCCTCTGCATCTGAATTCTCATAGGTGGATAACGGTATATCCTGGTAATCAGAGGGGTCAGAATCATCGGACTCATGGTCTGTTGAATCAGAAGGAAAATCAATTCTTTGTCTTTTAGAGGGGGAAAGCTGGCTTCTCCTAATTAAAGTAATAAGGTCTTCAGCCATTCTAAGCATTTGTTTCTGAGGCATGGAAGCTTGAGAATGCTCTTTGGTCGTCGGTTTCCTAGACGTAGTGCGAACTCTGGGCCTGAGAAATTTGGTAGTTTCAGGCAAAAAAATGAAGTAGTCGGTTTAATACAAACATCTGAAGGCCTGAATACACCCTCAGAAGCCGGTGCCTGCACAGCGGCTCATGACCCACCCAAGGTAGAGACATCCGCTGGTTCCATAATCAAAGAAGCATCTTGTGGCATACCGGACTCTGAATGGGTCTCAGTAGAGGCCTGCAAATCTGTAGAAACATGTATCAGGGGATGCAAAAGCCCCTGAGTACCAGTGGACTGGCGACTAGCTTAACTGAAGCATTGTCAGCAGTTTTGGACCTATGCAGTCTGTCTCTGATTTTATCCTTACATTTTTTCGGAAGATCGGTAGTTGGATGGCTTAACAAAGCCATTTCAGAATATGGAGAACAAGAGCGAAAGAATTTAGTGACAAAGATAGCCCAATGATAAATAGTTCAGGCATTGAACAAGGCACAAAACTGACAGTGAGGAACATTGTGGTCTGGGCCTAAACAGGTGATGCAGTAAGACTGAAAATCTCTGTGAAGTATTTGCTTTCCACAGGCAAGACAATTGTTAACTTTTTCTGACATTGGTTAGAGCAAGAAAAAAGGATCCCCAATGGGGTACTTAGCTTTAGAAGACTTCAGGTTTGAAACTCGAAAAATGAAAATTTCAGGTAGTGGCCGACCGACACACTTGCGAACTGTTTCTGCTTTGGGCACCCGCGTGGCAAGAAAAGCTGATGTAATGATGTCGGCTGCATGTTTTATACCCCTGACGACATGGAAGAGGTGACAGCATCTGATGCAGAAATCCCAAGACTCTGGTATTCGGGCTGACTAAGGGCTCCTTGTAGGCAGATAACCCAAGTGTGATGACTGCAACAGTGAAACACGAAGAACATCACTGACATCCTGCAAGCATCCCTTCCATGCATGGTCTCGGAAAGCTTTGCTTGCTTAACCCTTCTCAAGGAAACATTTGTCATGTGTAATACAGCCTGTGGTAGTACCTCTGTCTCCTGTGTGGTGAACATCTCCAGCCATTGATGTTCTTTTGGTCCCCTGATAGGATATGCACATCTGTGGGTTACATGTGTGGATCTCTGTGTGCATGCATGACAGCCCAAACCAGCCAACACTTGCTGTGGGGTGCCACACCCCTGTGTGCTGTTGTACGGTATCTGTTATTACACTGTGACATAGTATGGCAGTTGTGGGCATATGAGCTAATCTGTGCTTTCAGTACTGGAGACCCACCATCCCCCTGTAGCACTGTCATGCTGTCTGTGTGCATTTGTAACAGTGAGTACACACCTATATAGTGGGACTATGACTAGACCAACCTGTGTTCCCTGTGTTCTGATAGCTTGAGGTCACCCAAAGAACTGTAGCATTTTCTGCCAGTTCACTGCACACTGTCAGGTTGAGCACCCCCCCAACAGGAGTACAGCTTGCCCTGCCTATCTGCTATACTCTGTCATGATGAACCTCCCACCATTATAGGACTGCAACTTGTCTTGCCTGTCCCCCAAGTTCTGTCAGGATGAACCTCCCCACCCCATAGGACTGCAACTTGTTCTCTAGTTCACTCTACCTTTTCAGTTTAAGATCCCTCCCACAGGACTGCAACTTGTTGTGCCTGCCCAATGTGCCCTGTCAGAATGAATTCCTCACCTTTACAGGACTGTGCCTGTTCTGCCAATTCTCTGTGCTTTATCAGGATGAGACCTCTCCCAGAACTGCAATCCATCCTGTCTGTCCCCTATGCCTTGTCAAAATCAACCCCCTTCCCAAAGGAATTCAACTTGTCCTGCCATTTCCTTGTACCCTGTCATTTTGAGCTCCCCCATAGACTATAAGCCCTGTCATTACCTGTGAAACATTACAACACAAACTGCACTGCTGGGTGACAGTGTCTGTTGCGATCATACTCCACCTTGACTGTTGACTGCAGCCCTGAGGTCCATTACCACTTAAGACTATCTGTTGTCGATTTCCCTCTGCTTCATGGCTGACTGTAATGCAGATTACCACAAAATAGTGACTGCCATTTTTATCAAGCTAAACTATGGCTCAAAGGATGTCTGTTATGCTAATGAGGTGACAGTGTGATTGCCTATGAATCACAATAACACATTGCATTATTTCTCTTATTCAACAATATGAGGTCTTTTCTTCCTCATGCATGGGCTGGGTGGGTTGGCATCGCATACAGTATGCAGACCTAAGAATCCAGAGTCTACTAATTATATTTTGCATCAGTCTCTTGACCATAGCTATCATGCTACCCTGCTGTCCATCATACCCATTCATCTTTATGGTCACGTAGGGTGTGGGTATCTATGGAGCATGGCCACCTTAATATCATTCCACATCTTGCCACCAACACATACATCATGATACCACTGATGGCATCATGCTACTGTGTAGCCTTTCAATGTACATCAGGTGGTGTCCACTACATGTGGCCATTGCTAGTATTTTCAGCTCCAGGACTTGGTGAGTGGGCAAGGCCACAGCAGGATCAGGTTCGGGCTGGGTTCCCATCTGATGCAGCAGGGAGTGTGAGACCGTTTTACAGCTACTGCACACACACACCACAGGGAGCACCTGCTGGGGAACTGTGAGGGCCCCCTTTATAAAGTGTGTGCCCGGCACAAACTTGGCAGGGAGGGGAGTGATACCACTGGCATCACCTGTTCTGATGAGCAGCGGCATAATTATAGTGACCTGAAGAGGTACTGGGGGGGAGGGCAACATACTGTTACCAGTCTGTTGTGGCATTGTCTCTGTAAGCAGGCCCATGACCTGTAAGTGTATTTGCCATCTACTGTCTGTGATATGCTGGTCTCATTACTGTCTGTTTTATGTTTAGTAGTAGTTCAGGAGAGAGGAAAATAGGATTGCTTGCCAGAGCAGGTAGGCCAGGCAGCAGGGTAACTGCATTGTATTTCTGGAACTGCTGTCATATTATAATAAAACTGCAGAAATTAAATGAGCAATTGTATTTCTATTTTTGGTCTTTGTCTTGTATCTTTTTCTTATGTATTATTAGGCTGTGTTGTTTTGTTTTCCTCCAATTACTGTAACAAAGTAATAAACTATACTACATATCATTGAAGTGTTGTACTTGTGTTTTATGTGATATTACATGTGTATATATATACATATATATATATATATATATATATATATATATATATATATATATATACACAAAAACACACACACACACTTTATATATATATATATATATATATATATATATATATATATATATATATATATATATATTGCTATTATTCTATTATTTTGTAGTATGTTGCTTTGCTTTCTTCATTTCAAATACTGTTATAACAAACTTTACCACATATCAATGGCCATTTGTATTTGTGTCATTTTTTTTTCATTGTTTTATTACACTGTTTTGTTTTTCTCCAGTTATTTTCTTTTTCCTCAGGATCAGCCATGGTGCAGGTAGAGGTGAGGTGGTAGCCATCAAGATCTGCACTGGTCACTGCACCAACTGCTGGGTTCCTCACAGCCACAGGTCTGTCTCTCTACATGGTGATAAAGGTCAATCTGTGGAAAGTGATCTGGAGACCTTACCTGTGGCCCCTATTACCACTTCTCTAGTAAAGGGGAATACGGTCCTCATCAAAGAGTGGTGCAAAAGTGCTCTTCTGGGTCAACTGGCACTAGGTTTGGCTGGTGGTGAGGACTAAGGTAGACCAGAGGCTGACTGCCCACATTTTCATCCTGAGGCACATCCTTTTGTGGCTGTTAGAGTGACATAGTTTGCTGGCCCAAATTAGAGAAAGAGTCCAGCCATGATATTAGCCACAGAAAAGACTAACGTCTGGGCGGGTTTCCCTCTGAACTGCTTGACAGGCCTTCCTCACCTCTCTGTATCGCCATAATTGTGCTCCCTACCTGTCTTCATCATTCCCCATCCCCTGTTAATTGCCCAATCCTCCCCATCAGGAATTGTCCACCCTCTGTCAGTCTGTATCTCTCCAGTGTTGACGCCTGTTAAGTGTTACAACGCCTGTGTAAGTCTTAGTCTGTGTAATATGTTTGTTTGTCTGCCCCTCCTCCCTTCATTCTACCCTCCTTCCCATGTCTACCCCTGTTACCTTCATTCTGCCCTCCTTCCTACCTATGTTTGCCCCTGCTCCCTTCATTCTGCCCTCCTTGCTACCTATGTCTGCCCCTGCTCCCTTCATTCTGCCCTCCTTGCTACCTATGTCTGTCCCTGCTCCCTTCATTCTGCCCTCCTCCCTTCATTCTGCCCTCCTTCGTAACTATGTCTGCCCCTGCTCCCTTCATTCTGCCCTCCTTTCTACCTATGTCTGCGCCTGTGTTCCCTTCACCATGCCCTCCTTTCTGCCTAGGTCTGCCCTTGATCCCTTCATTCTGCTCTTCTTACCTACACCTTATGCATGCTTCTGTCTTCCTCTGCCCTTCCTCAAGAAAGAAAAAAATGGGCACTTGTCCCAAAAACTATCCTACTGTGCGTTTTTCTGCTTGTTTTTCCCACTTTCCAACTGGTTTGCCCTTTGTCTTCGAATTTATATAGTAAACTCAGTTGGCACTTTACTGTGAAGCTTTTGTATTGGCTCCCAGCTTTGCCTGTATTTCAGCTATGGGCACCTAAATGCACGTGTGAGCGTGCACAGCATTGCGGACTTTATCTGCATGTCAATGTTCCCTTGTCACGTGATAACTTAAAGTACACCTAGCTCAGGTGCGTGGTTAGTGTTGTTTTTCCAAGTGCAAATATTAATTTTACCACACAATCTCAAGCATGACTGTGCTATAGCAGCACTCCTACATTTCTCTTGGGCCACATCTTGTTAACTTCACTGCGCTATATTAGTGCTCCTGCATACCCCATTTCTCTTGGGCCATGTCTTGTTAACTTCACTGTGCTATTTATCACAGCACAATCATGTTATTATTCTTACTTAATAACCCCCCCCCAAGAATATAATTCAGTTTTGAATCATTTTAATAAATCATATAAATGAGTGCTTATCAAAATGGGTCTCCAGTTATGTAACTGTATTTCCCATTTGTTATGAAGTAAATGAAGTAAAATATTTCACAAAATGCAGGTAGGATTTTAAGTGAAGACTAATGTAGCTGAATTCCATATGGGCACCTTTTTGAAGGAAATACTTAATACCATTAGAAAACATTGATGTTATGCTTTGATCACTCTCAGGAGATAGTTTAGTTAAGTTAGTCAGGATCTTAAAAAAAGTAAACTGATTAAATATAGTGAGGTTCTGAAAAGGCATTAATAAGTGCTGTTCTGTTGTTAACATTTCAGAACTATGACACAGAAGAGAATTCCTTTCATTTTCTCAGTATATAACTTGCTTTGTTTTCATCCAGATTCAAACTAACAAATAACATATTTGATTTCCAGATTAGTGTGTATACTTCATTAAAAGTAAGTTGTTTTCTGACATAATTGATAATGCAATGCTAAGAAAAAGTGCTTTGCATTTATTAGCATACATAACATTTTCTTGAAAAGCAGTAACTATTTCTGAACTCATGAACCCTGCGAACACTGCTGCCTATTTAGAACTGTTCATAGAAACCCTGTACAAGCATGTTAATAGCTGCACAGAGACAGCTGTACCCACCAGGAAGTAGTACAGAGTTAAGTTACAAAAAAAAAAAAACACCCTGGTGGAATCACAAAATCAATAGCCTGTATAACAGAAGGAAGAAAATCATGGCAAAAATTAGGAGGTGCAGCACCCAGCAGGATGAAAGCACTCGCATCAAACTAAACAAAAAACTCAGAGGACAAATAAAGTCTACTAAAGTCAAATTTGAGGTAAATTTGGCCTCCCAGACCAAGGACAACCACAAAGCATTTTTAGCTACATCCGCAACCTCAAAGGCAATACACAATTGTGTGCAGAGCTCACTGTAAATGGAGCCACCTATACTGAGCCAGAAGATATAGCACCTCCTGGCTTATAAATTCAGCTCCTAACTTTACCCCTCTCTCCACCCTCAACCTTCCCTCAGGAAATACCATCAAATATAACTCCCCCTGCTATCACTAGGGAACAGGTAATTAATGCTCTCTCTAAGACCAAGAATACTGCATCAATGGGTCCAGACAATATCCCAGGATGCCTTCTAAATAGCATGAAACATGACCTATCAGGTCTTCTGGAATTGCTATTTAACTGTAGCCTCCACACAGGCTTTGTGCCTCATGAATGGAGAACAGCAACAGTCATCCGTCTGCACAAAGGTGGGCCACCTACAGACCCTGGAAACTACAGACCCTTAAGTCTCACTAGTCTTACATATAAAGCCATGGAAAGAATTATCGTGGAAATGATCAACAGAGATATAGTAAACCTCCAGACACTGGACCCATCCCAGTTTGGTTTCGTCAAGGGCAGATCATGCCTACTCAACCTGGTGGACTTCTTTGAGAAGGTAAACAAAGCAATGAATGAGGGGAAAAAAGGTTCACACTGCCTACTTTGGGTTTGTATCAGTTCGAAGTCTAACTTCAGCAAACACCCATTCAGCGACCGCACTTCAATGAAAATTGTGTCAGCGATTTGCTGAATTTACCAAGGGCAAAGTAGTAGTTGGCCAACTACTCAACTTTGCCCTTTTCCCCACTGTAGTGCGATCTCAAAGTTGGTATATATGTTGGGGGGTGAAGCCCCCCCACTTCGGTGGGTTTGATTTAATTGTATGCCAGTCCTTTGTGTTGCAGGGCAAGTATTTACTTGCCCTTGGTAGATTCAGCAAATTACTGAAATGATTTTCATTGAAGTGCAGTCGCTGAATAGATGTTCACTGAAGTTAGACTTCGTCGAGCTAATATAGCCCCCCTACCTTGACCTGGCCACGGCATTTGACATAATACCCTACTCGGGCATCGTTGACAAACTCATGAGTTTAGGTACAAACTCATATGTCAGCCAGTGGACAACCAGCTAACTCACAGACAGGACCCAGGAAATTAGAATTGGGGAGTCCACCTCTGCAAAGAGGCTAGTCCAAAGTGGAGTCACTCAGGGATCAGTCCTTGGACTGCTCCTTTATGGCATTTAGCTCTCTGAAGTCAAGGCCAATGTCAATGGTCTCTGGCTGACTAAATTTGCAGATGATTACAAATTAGGAGCTGTCATTGAATCCCGCACTGACATAAATGTTCTCCAGGAGAGGCTGACACAGACAACCAACTGGTATCAGAGCCATGGACTAAAGCTAAATGCTAAGAAATGCATGAGAGTATCCTTTGGAAAGTCATCCACCCCTGGTAACTATCATATTGACAACACACTCCTTAGTGTTGACCCAGTAGCTAGGGACACACATAGATAGTAATCTAGCCTTTGACCATCACCTGTCTACAGTAGTGAGGAAATCATTCTATGTTGCGCAACTTATAAATAAAGGCATGGCATCTAAGTCCAAGGAAGTTATTGTTCCACTGTATTTGGCATTCATCAGACATATCATTGAGTACAGTGCCCCCTTTGGTATGTACCTAACCAGGCATATCCAACAATTGGAATGTCCACAGAGGTTCCTCATTAAAAGAATGCAGGGCATAAGTAAAATGTCCTATGCAGACCGCCTCAAGGCCGTATCCATGTATTCTGTCTCTTACAGGCTTTTGAGGGGATATCTATGCCTGGCATACAGGACACTGTCAGAACTCACTCTGATGGACCTCCTATATATCCACAAAAGAAAACAGTGCCAAAATTACCCATTCTAAAGACTTAAAACTTACCTGTGATATAAATAGGACATGCTGGAGAGACAGGTATGTTCATAGGTTGGTACTAGGCTATTGGCCCTAGGGCCTGTACAAGCCTAGCCAAAACAATTCCCTGGCTATTTCTTCCCACAATATTTACTTCACTGGACCCCTGTCTAGCAGGACGACTGACCTGATCCCCGGGGTAAATTTCCTATCTCCCATCCAGTCATCAAGGTTCCTTTTGAAGAGGGCCAAGGAGGTGCTCTGCTTGACATGTATGGGCAGTCTATTCCAGAGTATGGGGA
This sequence comes from Protopterus annectens, assembly GCF_019279795.1. Classification (NCBI taxonomy): domain Eukaryota; kingdom Metazoa; phylum Chordata; order Ceratodontiformes; family Protopteridae; genus Protopterus; species Protopterus annectens. The sequence goes on along the minus strand of NC_056741.1, from coordinate 333,030,604 downwards.
GTCTCTGGGTCAGGAACTTATCCCTCCAGCATGTTTTGTTCATTGTGATGACAAGGTTTAGGTCCCTGGAGCGTGTGTCTCTGACGGATTGGGATTTCTTTAAGTGCAGCATGCCCAACAGCTCTGGGTTTGACATGGCCTTGTATGTTAAGCAGAGATTGCCTCTGAGTAGACGATATGCGACAGAGTATAGCTGGAGTTTTTTTAGTTGGTCAGCATAGGGCATCTGCTTTAGGCCTGTGATTCTTTTAGTGAGGTGTTTCTGTGGCCTTTCCAGTTGTTGCAGACGTCTTGTGAGGTACATACCAAATAGAGCATTGTACTCTATGATGGGTCTAATGAGGGATGATTACAGTGGGACAGTGACCTCCTTTTTTCTGGATGAAAAGCCCTTAGTGATGAGGTGTGCCACATAGAAGGATTTTATGACTGTTGTGGCGGTGTGGTTATCAAAGGTGAGACCACTGTCCACCTGTGTTCCTATGTCTCTTATCACACTTTTGGTGTTTAGTGTACTGCCATCTATGTGGTAATTTATGGGTACATGGATTTTCCCAAAGGGGATAACTATACCCTTCTTGGCATTGAGCTTGATCCCATGGCTCTGGCGCCAAGCTTCTGTAAGGCCCTTTTGTAGAATATCCACATCATTTGGGGATTCAGTAATGGCTCCCAGTTTGCAGTCATCTGCAAACTTGGTTAGCCAGAGCCCCTTAGTGTTGGCCTGTACTTCAGAGAAGTAGATGCCAAACAAGAGCGGTCCCAGGACTGAACCCTGAGGTACTCCACTTGTCAATTGTCTGGAGCTGGATTTGGAGTCATCTACTTTTACAGTCTGAAGTCTTTCAGTAAGCCAGTTGGCAACCTATTGAGTGACGTAGGGATTTATCCCCAGCTTAGTAAGTTTATCTATGATTCCAGAGTGGGGGATGGTGTCGAAGGCCTTGGCGAGGTCCAGATAGGCTGTGTGGACCGCCTTATCCTCGTCCATGGCTCTGGGGACTGATTCGAAGAAGTCAATCAGGTTCAGGAGACATGATCAGCCCTTCACGAACCCAAACTGGGTGGGGGTCTAGTGATTGGAGGTTGCCAATGTCTTTGTTTATAAGTTCCATGATAATATGTTCCATGGCCTTGCAGATCAGGCTCGTCAGACTAATGGGATGGTAGTTCCCAGGATCCAAGGTGATCCCCCCTTGTGGACTGGGATAACTGTAGCTGTGCACCACTCAGTGGGCATGAAGCCTGAGGTGAGGCTATGATTAAACATGACACTTAGGTGAGGTGCCAGTTCATGTAGTACACAGCCTGGGATATAGTCTGTTCCCATGGATGCTGTATTCTTAGCTTTGGAGAGTGCAGGTTTTACCTGTGTGGCTGTGATTACTGGAATTTGGCAATCTTTTGGTATTGAGATGGGCCCTTTAGGGGGTGAGAAGGGGGTAAAGTTGGCACTGAAACCATCTGCCAGGATATTGGCAATGTCCTTGGGATCAGTATATTTAATGCCATTCTGTTGTAGATCTGAGCATTGCCATTTATATTCTTGACATAGCTATAGAATGCCTTGTGGCTGTCTTTGGAATCTTTGGCAATTTTATTTTCATAACTAGCTTTGGAGGATTGTATGAGGGATCTCAGCTTCTTACTGAGGCTGGTAAGGGAGTTTTTTGCATCCTGGGATTTTCCTCTTTTCTGCAACAGTTTCTTCCTTCTGTTGTATAGTTTGTTTATGACAGGGGACCACCAGATTGACTTCCTTTATTTTGGTTCTATTTAGGATGGCACTATTCATGCACGAATGGATGTGCTCGTAAAGTGCTTTAGTGTAGGATTTGGCAATCAAACCTTCAGTTCCTGTCTGCATGGGTGTCATGAAGTTTGTCACTTCTGACTTCAGTAGCATGAAGTTGGCCTTGGGGAAGTTTTTGTACAGATGTTTCCTTACTGGGAGGTGGGGGTGGGATGTGGATATCAAAGGTGATTAGCTTATGGTCAGACCTAACCAATGAGGGGTTGACCACTGGTGTGGAGCATCGATTTCCAATGTTGGTAATGACTGGGTCCAGGATATTACAGCCCCTGGTGGGACTATGGATTAGTTGATCCAGGGCATTGGAATTTATGAATTCCAAGAACCGTTGGACAAAGGTGTTGGTATATGAGTAGTTTTCCCAGTTAATGGCAGGGTAGTTGAAATCACCCAGTTTTAGGGTATTTGGTTGTGTCTTAATATTTTCCAGTATGTTTAGAAAGGTGTAGTGAGAATCTTGGGGCATGGTGGGGGATCTGTAACAAGCTACAATTTGGATTGCAGTCTTATCTAGTGTTAGTTGCACCTGGAGAATTTCGGATGCATTGTGTTGGGTTACTAGCCTGGAGGTGTGAATATCCTTGGTGAATATGGACATTCCTCTGCCTTTAGTGTTTCGGTCCTGGTTTGGTGGCCGAAAAGTGTGGTAAGAGTTGTAGCCTGGTATTGCAAGAGTGCTCTCTGGAGCCTTGAACCAGGTCTCAGTTACTGCACAGATATCAATGTTCTCCATTTTTAGGAGTGCCTCAAGAGAGTGCATTTTGAGGTTTAGACTTCTAGCACTGAGCAGCATTACCTTCAGATTTTGCATACTTGTACCTGTTATGATGGTGGCTTTGTCCTTTGAGCCTTGCCTGTATCACAGAGACTACCCCATCTATAGAACAATCTCCCCATCCATGTGAAGCAGAGTTCCTCCCTAACCCAATTCAAGTGCAACTTGGACAATTGGATGGGGAATAGGAAATTCATCCCTGGTTTGGCACCTATGTCTCTAATGGACACAGGCGACCTGTAAATGGTTCATTCCCCAGGCCCCTGCTTATAAATGTTTCATCTCCCAAACTCATGCTTACACTTAACAAGGGTATCAGAACTTGTCAAGAGATTTGGGATGCATGGGTAGACTTAAAAAGGCCCTTGTGGTCATTAGCCAAGGAAGCACCTATGAATGGCTTTAGTACTACAATGCACAAAAAGGCATTATAACATTAACAAGCCAAAGCATAAATAAAGGCAGACACAGACTTATATTTTCTGCAACATTAGGTCATTTATTAACATCTTGTATTTCTGCTACCCCTTAAGATATAACGATATGCTCATAGCTAAGTGAATATTATTCATCATTCAGCATTTGGAGTTGGTCCAGGTCTTTTTAAGGTTACCAAAATTGTGCATTTCAACAACAAATTAGTCTTCACTGTGGTTAACCATTTAATATGGGATAACAGAAACCAGTTCTCCCGTCATCTAAAAGCAGATCAGGAAATGTCAAGTATCCATTAATTATGCTACAAAAACAGACCAGGTCAGAAAATGCTAATTGTGCTGTCTGGTCTTCTACAGGACTAAACTACAGATAATAAAGCACAGGTTTAACCAGTAATAAAAAAAGGACATATTCTACAAGTATGTGGATGCTTTGGAGTCTGCAACAGCATCCATCTATATCCATTTTCTAGCAACATGCTTTATCCTTTACAGGGTAAGGAGCCTGCTGGAGCCCATCACAGCAGAGTGTGGACATGCTGGAGCCTATCACAGCAGCCAAGGGGCCATGCTAGAGTATCATAGCAGCCAGAGGGACATGCTGGAGCCTATCATAGCAATTCATCCAAAAGTAAAAAAACAGACATCCTAGACACATTTTACAGGTTGTTAAAATATTCCCAGCACCACTATTTACATATTAACTTGCTTACTTATAAATGATAGAGGCTTATGTTTTCACTGTATTTATGGCAGGGTCTATATCACATTGTCAAAAGTTTCTTGCATCGAATACCTAATCGTTGAACCTGAATCATCACTGTTCCTATTCAGCGAACAACCTATTCATTGAAGGAGAATTCTTCAAAGAGTTTTAGTTGGCCATCCTGAAAGAAACGTGTGATTGATATGCTAAGTGGCCGTGATCATCTATTACCTCACTGTAGTCCGATCTCGGAGTTGGTATATATAATTTGCAGGGGGTGAAGTCCCCCATGTGGTGAGCAGGGGGGCATAGCCCCCTGCAAAAAAAAAAAAAAAAACCTAAAAAAAGTTTACCTTTCCTGGTGTTGGCCAGCTAATACACTTCAATGAATTCTCCTTTGATGAAGAGATTGTTCGCTGCATAGAGACTTTTACAATTCAGGTTCGACGATTAGGTATTCGATGTAAGAAATGTTTGACAATGGGATATAGACCCTTTACGGCATATATAAAGGGTTAAATGAAGAAAGAAAGAAAATCATGCAACAGCAGGTAGTATGTTAAGAGTGCAGCTTTTAAAGTTTTTTTTTTAGCACGGTACAGTAGTAAGGCTTTCTTGGACGATAACACGGTCAGTAATATTCCTTAGCCTGATAGGGGTTTCCACATAACCAGGAGCAGAATTCCTTTTTTTTCCAGTGGCAAAATGAACTGTTGGTCCTACTAATGCAGAAACATTATTATTCTGCGATCTCAGCATTTACTGTGAGGACCTCAGCTTGAGTGTGTTTACCAGACAGGATCCATTGCCAAGGTAAAGACTAAAACTGAGCAGTTCTCAGATCTTTAAGCACTGTTTTAAAAGCTATGTATATAGCAGCATGGCCAGTGAAAATCTCAACATAAATTAAATTTCAATGAAAGGATGGTTTATTTTTTAAACAGGACACACAGTTTTTAACTGAATTCAGCATTCCTTAAAGATGTACTTCAGATTTATATCAGGGGCGTAGAAAGGGCTCAGTTTTTGAAAAAGCCTTCAAAGTTTTTAAATGTGCACTTCACTTTACAGAGTTCTTTTATTTGCTTATAATACACAGAACAGAAATTAATTTTTAATACAGACTAAACTTCCCCTACATTTTAGCTAAGGTACAATTTCATGGGTCTTGTGTACTTGAGAAGGTTGGGAAGAGGGAGGGAACAGTACTCCATAAATATCAAACCTAACATTTATATAAAAATATTCTAAAACTTGTCTCTTACTCTGTTTCTAGTTACCTAGACATGGCAATTAATAAACAGAACACACGATGTCAGGATATTCATATTTAAAATATCCACTTCTTTGTTCTAATACCTACTTTATCCTGTTCAGGATTGTGAGGGCGTATTCTGGCAATATATGTTTACAAGGTAGAGATCAAATTCTGGACAGGATATCAGTCTGTCACAGGACACACACACCTATAGGCAACTTAACAGGATTGCCAGTTCACCTACTGACATACCTTTGGGATGTGAGAGGAAAGCAAAGACCACTGTGGAGACGAGCTATCTGTGAACAGAAGGCATCCCATCCAGAAAAACAAATTTTGTAAGGCAGCTGTACTACCTGCTATAGAACTGTGAAGCCCCATATTAGACATCTTTTAGTTAAAAAATATATGCCAGATATTTAGCCTACATATAGCAATAGAGTTCCATACTCACTGGCAAAACATTTATTAAACTGTTTATTAAATCACTTACCTATATATTTTTTGTTATTGAATCATTTTTGCCCCTATACCTGCTGATCATCAAGCCTTTAAGGGCCATCATCCAGACAGCTATGCAGGTGCTATGTGCTCTTGCCAGCATCCCAGCGACGACAGCATTTTATAGGTATGAACGTAACCCCTGGCACTAACTAGATAAGCAAAATTATTAACAAACTTTTAATTCATTAAAATGTTGTATAATGCATTTTATAAATCTTATATTACTGCTGTGTTTAGTTTATAACTTAAGAAAATTTGCAGTTTGTACTTATCATTTCAAGTTAAAGAAAATAAGCCAAACCTAAAATAACCTGAACTGAAGTGCTGTGTACTTGAAACCAGAAAAAGGACTCTTATCTGAGATTATACAAGGGGATATATCAGTGCTCACACTAGATTAATAGACCTCATCTAGCTGCCTTCTTGTTAAAATCTTCCTTTTTCAAAGTGTCACATGCCAATCATCTCTCATCCAAATGTACACTAGAAGACACCTGCTGTGGAAGGCTACAAGGAAAGAGAAACCCATTCAGTGCTTAAAGCTATTGGCACTTAAACAGTTAAACAAAGCAGGGTGGGGCCTTCCTTGTAAAAAAGCACTTGAATACTAGTGTGGTTTTTAGCAGTACACCATATGGGGTCCACCTAAACGGAACCAAAAATATCTTACTTCCACCCACACATCATTTACATGCTGGTTCATTTAGTGTCTAGGAGCCTTGAGAATTAAATTTGTTGCTTGCTTTCTCTGCACAAATAGAAGAGTCACTCAGGTTTAACATAAGTAAATTATAATTTCAAGCAAGACATCAGTCACATGCCAGTAAATATGGCTAGTCCGCAGCTAACATCTTAATTCATGTTATCATAACACAGACATGTTCAACAGAAGGACAAGCAGCAGCTTATAGCAAGGGGACATTTCAAGTTGCGATGCAATGGGGGAACAATCTCATCACAGTCAATACTAGAGGTTTTGCAGAGTTTTATGACAGGATATTTCAAACAAGAATCACAAATAAATACCTTGTAACATGTTTTAAATGTATACATCAAAAGTCAAGTAACACTTACTAATAATGATGACTGTTCTCACAAATTTGCAGTTAATTTTAGCAGTAAGCAATACAAATGCTCTTCAAGACTGAAAATTCAATAGATACGACTATCATGCTCTTAAGCAAGTCACATAAGTAAGTATGAACATCTTAAAAAGGAACCTGTATTACCTTAAAAGCAAAAGTTATTCACCTATTTGGCAGGATTCTGTCTTGGTACATTGCCATACTTCTCAAAATGGCAATAATTAGACAGCTTGGTGGCACAAAGCAATGAAGCCCTAAATGCAATGGACACCCTGGATCAGATTAGTGCAATGGGCAAGGGAGGGTAGGAATGAATGGCTGACACTGGTTTACTCATCCTGGGGGAGACAGCTAGACCATTGCAGCACACATCATATTGGCTGTGGACATGTGCCTCAATCTGCCAAGCCGCAACATACAGTAGCCTTGTGTGTGTGTGTGTGTGTGTGTGTGTGTGTGTGTGTGTGTGTGTGTGTGTGTGTGTGTGTGTGTGTGAGCCTGCAGGATGTTGTGGGAGGGGGAGGCCTAGCAGGCCCTTGTTCAAGTGGGAGCCCATATCAGTTCCCTAGGGACGGTAGCTTAGGCCACTGTCAGAAAGTACAGTTGTTTAAAATATTACAATAATGGTAGATGTCTTTCTCTTTACTGCTGCAGTATTCCTTACAATAGAGATACCCTGCCAAGGGTGGCCCAATGTCCGGACAGTATACCAAAGCCTTTAGGTTGCTAAGGGTACGCTGTATGTATGTTACATGTATGGTCCTCGTGTACAGCGTAGGGCATAAAGCTGATGTCCGGATGTGCCATTCTCAGAACTGAGAGTCCCAGTAGGAATGCCAGTCCAAGGATTAGAGAGGCAACCAGTACATCCAGGAGAGACATGGACCAGGGGGAGGATGGAGGGAGTGAATACTGCAACAGTGAAGAGAAGGACATCTACTGTTATGGTAAGATTTTACACAACTGTATTATGTCCTTCCATTTCACTGCTGCAGTATTCCTTAGAATAGGGAGAGTGCAAAACACTCAAGAAGGAAAAAGGGAGGAGGAAGGACCAACAGAGCCCCTCTAGGAACCCATGAAGAATGTCTCTAGCAAAACCAGCTGTAGCCCTGGATATCACATCCAACTTGTAGTGCTTGGTAAACGTATGCACAGAACTCCAGGTAGCTGCCTCAAGAACAGAGTTAGTATCTAAACCCTTGAAAAAAGCACCAGAAGAAGCTACAGACCTAGTAGAATGAGCCTTAACAGAAGAAGGAAGGCTCTTGCCGTGAAAATAATAATATAAAGAAATGGCTTTATATATCCAAGAAGAAATCCTTTGCTTGGAATCAGCCAATGATAAAGATCTAGGATGAAAGGAAGCAAAAAGCTGATCAGATTTGTGAAAAGTCTTGGTCTTAGCCAAACAAAATCTGAGATGTCAATGCACATCCAAAGTGTATAAACCCCCCTCACTAGCAGACTGCTGTGAATGGGAAAAAGTTGGCAGATGAATAGACTCATTAAGAGACAACTCATTCACGACTATTAGGAAAAACATATTTCCCATGATTATTCTTCAAAACATGCCTATTCATTTGCAGTTTCTTCATGAATGAGTCAAATAAAAGGTTTATAAAATTGTTTATGTTAAAAACAATATGTGGTATAGATGCATGATTATGCAAACCGCAGTTATCTAAGTTGTAGTATTTCCAGTGTTTTACAACATTGCATTGCATTCTAATATCAAGTTATAAGTGTATTAACAGATAACTGAAGGTAAAGGAAAGTGGTTAAGGGATGTTACTATGATCAAAATAATCTGGTAAAACAACATGAAACAGGTTTTGTTTTATGAGAACAGGCCTCCTTAGGCTGAGGAATGAGTAGTTACAAGGAATGTTGGGGAGACTGGTACGGAAAGCTACAAGGTTGAATAACAAAACAGGTTGTTAGGCCAGGTGGTTTGTGTTTCTAAAACATTATTGTTACTAAAACACAGTTAAGTGTTCATGTGCAGCACTAAGAGGGAGGCATAAGGTTCTGCAGTGACCCTATTTGTTAACTAATATGAAATGTCAGAATTCTGTATGCATGTTACTGATAAGAAATAGTATATAAACTGTATGTTTTTGCTGCTCAGGGAGACTGATTTGAAAACTTTGTTGAGGCAGTCTCCCAGAGCTGTGATTTGTTTGAAATAAAAGGGAAAATGCTTTGCATATCCTGAAGTGTTATTCTTGACTCAGGACCAACAGGTAAATCATTGTTATTTATGTATATTTTAATTGCACTCATACCTCTCAACCTCTTAGAGCAAGAAATTTGGACAAAGGCCCCAAAATAGGGGTAATTTTTAAATATTACTCTTACAAACTTAGAAAGTTGACAGAATAACCAGTTTTATGCTAGCATGGATTTTCTGAAGGATAGGAAGACTGAAACTCAGATGTCTGGCATTATTTTCTAACTTCAAGCTTTAATTATTTACCAGTAATCTTCTTCTTCTTTCGGCTTTTCCTGGGTAGGGGTCGCCACAGCAGATCACCTGTCCGCTCATGACTGGCAGTGGAGTTTTACGGTGTCGAGTTGCCAGCCAGGCACCCAACCTTCCACAGAAGGCACACACATGCATGCACTCACGCCTAGGGCCAATTTAGAGTGTCCACTCCACCTACAGCATGTCTTTGGGATGTGGGAGGAAACCAGAGCACCCAGAGGAAACCCATTAAAACACAGGGAGGACATGCAGACTCCGCACAGAAGGCACCCCAGCCGAGGATCAAATTATTTACCAGTAATATGCCAGAAAAACACAATTTTATGACAAATTGAGCAAAAATATGAGGAAAAAATCTGGACATTCTGCGAAAGTCTGTACAGTTAAGAGGTATGACTGCACTATAACATCACTTTGGGCATAAAAGAAGGATTAGTACGAAGGGATACCCTGTCTTTATGGAAAATTAAAAAATGACAAGCCATAAGGGTGTGAAGTTCAGACACCAGTCTGGCAGAAGTAAGAGCCAACAGAAGCACAGTCTTTCAAGAACAATGCTGCAAGGAGGCTGAAGCTGCAGGGTCAAAAGGAGCCTGGGTCAATTTCTCCAAAACAAAATTAAGATCCCAGGAAGGAGAGACAGGCTTCCTGGGAGATCCAATATGAAGAACACCTTTAAGAAACTGTTTAGCCTCAAATATAGAGGCAAAAAAAGCAGCTAACATTGGACAAGCAGAAATAGCTGACAAATGAGCCTTAAAAGAAGAATATGCCAACCCAGAATTGAGTAGTTCGCATAGAGAAGAGAGAACCAAAGAACAGCCACAGAAACTGGACCCAGTTTACGAGAAAACATGTTCCATTTGGATAAGTAGGATTTCCTAGTAGTGGATTTCCTGACCTCCTGCATGACACTAAGCACTTCCTCAGAAAAAAAGGTCTCTCTATGGAATCAAAATTCTATCACCCACAGTTTCAACCAAAGAGTGGACAGATGGGGATGAATGAGAGTTCCCTTGTCTTGTGTAAGTAGGTCCACCCTGTGAAGTAACTTGTGATGATTGCCCTTGGCTAAATGCAGAAGAAGAGGGAACCAATGCTGTCTAGGCCAAAAGATGGCCACCAGCAAGATTTTGGGAACATCCTGCTTTATCTTGAGCAGGACTTTTGGAATGAGAAGAAGGGGAGGGAAGGCATAAAGAGACATTCCCTTCCAAGAGAAAGAAGGCGTCCACCTTCCAGACCAGAGGACACGGCTCTGTCACAAAAAAAAAAGAAAGTTGTCTGTTCAGAGGGGAGGCAAACAAATCTATTTGAAGAGTATTTCACTAGTGAATAATGGCCAGAAACACATCCCTGGGAAGTGTCCACATGTGAGATTGTGATATGGACCTGCTCAGAGAGTCTGCCACAAAGTTCTGACCTCAGGGAATGTAAACTGCCTGAAGAATCATTTGATACTGGATAGCCAGCTTCCACAGAAGTGCTAACCATGAGATAAGATCTTGTCCCCCCTTGCTTGTTGACATACCACATCACTGTGGTGTTGTCTGTAAATACCTTTGTCGGGTCTGGAGTAAAAAGAAGATGAAAATGCTTGAAGAGCCAACAGAAGAGCTCTCATCTCTTTAACACTGATGTGGTCTTTCTTTTGTTGAGATGACCGGAGGTACTGCATTTTTAGAGAGCCATCTAAAGCATCTATGAAGAGCTCCTGAAAGAGGAGTGGAGGTTGAAAAGGAATCCCTGGATTGAATGACAACTGCCAAACCCACCACTGAAGAAGAGGGACTATGAAATCTAGAGGTTGAGAGTGGTAAAGCCAAAGTGACTTTAGAAAACACTGAAACTTTCTCATGTGGAATTTGGCTAGCGGGAGCATAGGAATGGTGGAGGCCATGAAATTCAGAAATTCCCTGGCTGTAATTGAGGCCAGAGGAAGAAGTGATTGAAAGAAGGCAATGAGAGTTAAGGACTTCGGAGGAGGCAGAGATGTCAGCTTTGCAACAGTCTAGATCTTGCGTCCTAGAAACACATGATTCTGTGAAGGAGTCAGGAAGGACTTTTGGAAGTTTACAGTAAACTCCAGGCTTTGCAGGAGAGACATGGCAAAGTGAAGATGCTGCAGTAGAATGTCTGAAGAGGAGGCCTGAAAGCAGGGAAGACCTGCATTCCCCTTAGCCTGCAAAAAGCAATCACAGGTGCAAGGCACTTGATGAATACCCTTGGGGCAGTGCACAGTGCAAAGGGAAAAGCAGAGAACTTAAAATGCCAGGAAGCAACAAAGAAATGTAAACATTTCCTGAAAAGGGGATGAATAGGGATGTGAAGATAAGCATCCTTGAAGTCCAGAGAAACTAGAAAAGCCTGAGGAAGAAGCAGAGGAAACAAAGTCTGAAGGGACAACATCTAAAAGGAAGGGACCTTCAGAAATGTGTTTAAGTGAAAGAGATCCAAAATGGGTCTCCAACTGCCTTCTTTCCTAGGGACCAAGAACATTCTGGAATAAAACCCCTTACCACTTTGAGAAATTGGAACTTCTGGAATAGTTCCCTGAGTCAAGAGACCCTGAAGCACCGCTGGAAAAAAGGTTAATTGTTCCTGAGAGGTCTGAGGAATGCCCGTGAAAGGAGGAAGAGATTTCCAGACCATGTATTACTCTAAGCAAATAATGGACAGAACCCAGGAATCCTGAGTAATCTTTAACCAAACAGGAAGGGAAAGAGAAAGAGGAATGTGGCTGAGAAGAACAGAATAGCCAGACAGCACCAGGTTTGTCAGGAAAAGGAGATGTTTGAGCTAAAGGAGTCTGGGTAGCCTTAGCAGGAGGAGCCCTTCTACCACCCATCTTACCTTTGAGGGAGGGTGAGACTGCCTACAAACAAAGGCCAGATTTATTAGGGGAATTCCTTTGGAATTTAGGCACAACAGAAACAATGGTATGTTTTAGATCTTGTAAGGCCTCACCCTTTTCCTGTAGGGACTTAAACAATTCTGCAACAGCAGCACCAAACAAATGCTTGTTATTTAGGCACAACAGAAACAATGGTATGTTTTAGATCTTGTAAGGCCTCACCCTTTTCCTGTAGGGACTTAAACAATTCTGCAACAGCAGCACCAAACAAATGCTTGTTATCCAGACGAGCATCCATCAACTTAGCCTTAATATCATCAGGCAAAGGTTGAAGCTGAAGCCAGGAATAACTCCTCAGCACAGACCTAAAAGCAGTAGGCCTAGAAAAAGCATCCACTGCACCATAACTGCATTTTTAATAGAATGGCGAGCCACCTGAGAAGAATTTCCCTAACAAGAAGAGAGCAGAAGTCTTTCCCTCAGAATCAGGAAGGTCAGAAATAATCTGATAGGCCTGAGACAGAAGACCCAAAACATATCTTGTCATACAAAGTCTGATAATTGACAGCCCTAAAAGCAAGGGTAGCCAAGGTATAAACCTTCTTACTCAGTCTTTCCATAGTTCTACTGTCTTTATCAGAAGGAAGCAACTTTGTAGAAGGCAGTAAGTTTGATGGCTTGTCAGACGCCACAGACACCACAAAAGGGTCAGCTGATGGGAAATTATAAGGAACCTGCAATCATCAGGCACTTTATAAAACCTATACCTTTTTGGGAGCAAGTGGGTTGGGAATCAGGAGCCTGAGATGCAGTAGGAAAGGAATCCAACAGGGCAGCCAAAACAGGAAGAACAGCAGAAGGTCTAGGAGAGTCTATTTGCAGAAGCTCATAATACCTCTTTCGAACCTCAGACACCTGGGCCCAATCCCATTTGAAAAATTCCATCTTTCTGGAAATTGTGTCCCCAAAGGAAATCTCCTCAAAAGGTGAGTCAGGACTAATGGACTCCTGTTCCTCACAACCATAGTCTAAAGAAGAAGGAATCTGGGAAGACTAGGCAAGGAATTCCTCATCTGAAATCTTGTTCTCTAGGCCTCTTAAGAGGAGTAGAACACTAAGGGGGTTGCTGGAAAAGAAACTCCTTGAGGAGGCTTCAAACCATAAGAGCATTAAAAAAACCCTGACTGAAATTCTGCCACGCACTCTGAGGGTGCTTAGGAGCAGGAGAAACATGTTTTTTTTTTGTTTCTTCTTTAAAGGCCTGTCAACCTTGTAAATTGTAGAAGGCTCAGACCACATAGGACACTCTATAATGCTAGTTGGTACTTGCTCCTAAACCAAAATCTGAGGAAGACCCCAAGGCCCTTTGGTAATAATCAGCTGTGGTTCCCCACGAACATCTAAAGCAGAAGTCTGGAAGGTTTCCTGGGATGTGCATGAAGCTTTATCCATGTCAGTCTCTGAAGCAGTCATGGCAGAGCCAGAGCCAGGTGATCTTCCAGGCTTAAACTAGCCTTGAGAGAGACACATCCAGCACAGTGGCATAGCCGAAGAATCAAACCTAGCTTTCTTGGCCTTCTTCTTCGTGGATGGCTGACCATTGCAGCAGTAAATTCCTTTCATGGTGTCTTTTGTCAAAAGCTTAAGACATTGATTTTCTAAACATATGGTCAAAGAGGAAAGTAGACTATGCAGAGTTTTCAGGAAAGCCTGGCAAATAGAACAAGACGTGTGGTCGTGGGAAGCACCTAGGCAAAATAAACACTGCTCATGACAATCTTTATGGGGAATCTGTTTCCAGCACTGACATTTACCTTTTCTGGATGACATGAACCCCACAAGCAACAAAAACAAAGGAAAAGATAAGAACAAAACCCCAATGGGGCACTTATCTGAAAAACAGCTTGGTGAACCAGCAAATAAAACAAGAGTTCAGCTACACTATCAAAGATGGTATTTGCACTGGTGGCAAAGAATTTATGAAGATGACACATCCACACATCATCTTTATGCCCTACACTGAATGCAAGGAGCATACATGTGACATATGGTGTACCCTTAGTAACCTAAAGGATTTGGTATACTGGTCGGATGTCAGGCCGCCATTGGCAGGGGATCCCTATTGTAAGAAATACTGCAACAGTGAAACGGAAGGACATCAACTCTGATGGCTGCCTGGATGATGGTCTCACATGACGTCTATTTCACTAAGGGGGGAACACATAGGCCTTCTGACCTGAGGAGGGCTGACAGGAAGTGGGGATAAAAACAAACTATGGTAGCCATCATTGTAAAACAGGGATTTTGGTCTTGTAGTAAAAATGTCAGTCAAATGAAACAGACCTTTAGGGGTTGCAACTTTACCTATAACAGCTTGGCAAGGTGAAATGTCTCCCTGTCAGAAACTCAAGCTCTAATACTATGAGCGCCAACACTTTGAAAATATTACTGCAATTCCAAAAAAAAAAAAAAATCATATTTTAAAGTTAAATTATTTTTGCATGGGGCTTCACCCACTCTATACCCTGCCACCCCTGCTACCTCTCTCTTCTCTCTCTCTCTCTCTCTCTCTATATATATATATATATATATACATATATATATATATATATATATGTGTATATATATATATATATATATATATATATATATATATATATATATATATATATATATATATATATATATATATATATATATATATATATATATATATATATATATATGTATATATATATATATATATATATAAACAGTCAAAAATGAGCAAACAAACTTGTAAAATGTGTAGAAACAGGCAACCTGATGTCCAGATAGTCAATACTAACCACAGGAAACAAAGTCCAAGTTTCTTCTTTAACGTAAAAGTATTTTATTTTTCAAAAGACAACGCTGCGTGACCCTGTCACAGCTTCCTCAGAAGAAGACAAGTAAAACAGCTAAACTGGTCTGTTCAAATACTCAGTTAACAGGAAGTGACAAATAATTGCACTTCCTGCACTAATTTGACTCAATAAAAATAATGAATAAAATCATGAATAATCATAAAACTCCGTTTCCTGTGGTTAGTATTGACTATCTGGACATCAGGTTGCCTGTTTCTACACATTTTTACAAGTATATATATATATATATATATATATATATATCTGGGTCCCCTTCAGATGATCAAACTTTTGAAAGATCGACTTTCATATGGCCGGGACTATATGATCGACCTTTCAAAAGCTTGACCAATCTGAATGGAGATCTCCATACAGTGTGGAACGGGAAGATTTCCCATTACCGCAATGTAGTGCGATCTCGGAGTTAGTATATTTAAGTAGCAGGGGGTGTGGGGGGCAGAGCCCCTAAACAGAGTTAGTGTTTTTTTTTTATTTTGTGTTATGGTGTTTACTTTACATGGTTGATGTTTCAAATAACCATCATATGGTCTCGACCATATGAAAATCGAACATTTGAGCTGTCGATCATGTAAATTAGACCTATATATATATATATATATATACATGCTAACACTGAGATCACCATGCCTTGTAGAATGTAGAAAACTCAAACATACAGAATTGTGAGAATATTTAATTATTTAATTCCCCTAACAGTACTTCCTTCTTTTGCTCTTCTACGGATTGCACTTAATGTCGTCAGACTTTCAGCTGGTACCCAGGTAAAGAGAATCAGCAGCGATGCAGACTTTATAAAAACTCTTAACTGTCCTTCTCACTTCTAACCTGCAACAACAGTGTCAAAGCACTTTCTTCTGCTTGTGAAAAGAAAAGATAACTAATAAAGTGAGAAACAGACAAACCAGTGTTTCTGTTCCTCCTGGGCCTGTCACAGTGAACAGGAAAGGAAAAGAAAGGAAAGGGTTTTCCTTAGGAAGTTACAGGAAAAATGAATGGTGACAAATGAGGAAACAACAGATCAGAGAGCTACCCGAACACAAAATTATTTTATAGAAAAGAAAACACTATCCTATTAATGTACAATTATATTAAACGTTTTCCAACTTGTGAAAGTGTTGCAAGCATATAAGTGGTCAAATTGTAAAGTACAAATACAGCATTATGTATTTTTATTTTATTATTTTATTTATTTTACATTTGTTGACCGGCTAGTCTAGTTGGATATATTTCCATTTTCAGTAGAGGCCCGGGGAGAAAAGCTCCACATAGAACATAACAATGAGACATATTATTAATAAACACATAGAATAAAAGTAAGACAACATTAGTAATAAAACAAATAAAAATTGGTAATAATAAAACTTGGTGATAAAATTAACAAAAATTAAGGCACACCATCATTAAAAGTCCTGACTAGAGATAGGACAGTTTCAAGAGATACAAGGCTGTATTCTTTTATTCAGTTTATTTATTGCCTTTTATCAGGATTGTCTGACTGGGCCAGTCAGGCCCATTTTCAAAAGACGCCCAAGTAGAAAAGTTCCATTAGAGATATAAAAATTACAAAGAATTTACAGAGAAAAAAGAATAATTTTCTTAACATTAGAAATGGGGTTTTAGAATCATCCAATGGGTAATACAATTAAGACAGAGGTTAATGCAATTTGATTTCTATCTTAAATAATTAACAGGTTGCATTTACATATACAGCAATATACAAATTTCATTTACATAGGAGTGATGAAAAGCAGTATACAGTTATAAATATAGATAGACTTTATTTACATTTACAGGATAAAGTAGGAGAGCTGGTGAGCTAGGGTTTGGTGATAGTCTAGAGCTCTCTGAGAGAGAGAGTTAGTCAGGGTGTGAATAAGAACAGAGTCTGAGGAACTTAAGTAGCGCTGTTGAGCTGTGGTGTGGTCGAAAGCCATATTGTGTGCAGAAGAGTAGTTTGATGTTTATGAGACAGGTTAGGAGCTGGGAGTATATGCATCCTTCTGAAATTTTGAACATAGGGGAGAGAATTGCAATGGAGTGGTAGCTGGAGAGGTCTATGGCTGATCCACCTTTTTGAAATGGTATAATATGTGACTTTTTCCAGATAGCGGGTACATAGTTTTCAGTGACAGCTCTATTTATGAGTATTGAGATGGGGTATGACAGGGCACTAGCAGTTACTTAAGGTACTCGGGTGGGAGTTTGCCAGCACCTGGTGCACTTATTACATTAATTTTACTCCCCTTGACATTTTTAGTGATCATATTTGTTACTCTTCATGTGCACTGTATGGCATTTATTTGGGTTGTTTTTCAGTTAAAAAAACATCACAAGCAGACAATACTATTGTAACTTTTTTGGGAAAATGGCAGTATCAGTGCCAAGCCATGCAAGGTTGCATTAGCACTGCCTCATCCCCAGTTTTAAACATCTGCAGTGAAACCCAAAACAGAGGAAGAATATGAGTGCTGCTGCTTAACCTTTGCAGTATCTCCTATCAGCACATAACAGCTCTAACACCACCTTCTGTAGTAACTATATAATCAAAAATGAAAAAAAAAAAATGTGTTTTAGATAATGTCTGGTATTCTTAGACAGCTAGTACATAGCATTGTGCAAAGTAACTTATAAAGTGGAGGCTTGCAAGTAGGAGAAGATACAGTGATAGATGTAGCACAGCTAGGGTAAAAATAGCACTGCATGCAGCAAACACATAATGGTATGGATACAAGGTTACTGATGCAAATAAAGAACAGTAGTTATGGAAATGATGGCATCAAATAAAGCAGATTAATTCAGAGACATATAAAACAGGTGAGCAAGCAGGACCATTCAGTAACCTATAGGGACACACTAACAATATCATGTATATCAGCCTCATGTATTCAACACCAGTCCCTTGACATTATGCTGAAGTATATGGAGGATGCATACATAGTTCCCAAGCACTGCGAAGGAGAGACCGACCACTGTGCAGCTGTTGTATACCACTGCTCCTTTCCCCTGGTATCATGGGAGACAATGGTTGCCCACATGATTCCATCAATGCCCCATCTGGTCCACACAGTGACAAGTACAACAACAGGAAGGACTTCCACTCTGTCAACAGTGAAGTGCTATGCAGTGCCCAGGGGTATCCTCTATAATGTTTTTGTATATCATCCAGGCAGTTCCCATGATTCTGATATCTAGCACACATCAGGCCTATATTCAAGTAAGGAGGACTTCCCACATAGGAATGTGTTAGTGGTTTAGGAGGCCAGTATATACGGTTACCAAGCAGTTAGGCCATAGGACATATTTAATGGTGTCACTGCTGCATGTTACAGTGGATGCTGGATATACACTGGAACCATGCGGCGACACAGAATGAAGTAGAACATGTTTCAGACAACTGAAGGGACTCTTCCACTGTCTTGATGCATCCTGTGAGGCATTGCAGTAGTCAGCTGTGACCTGCAGCCACATATTTGTAATATGCACCATGCTGCATAAAGTACAGTTGTGTACACTTACCATAAATGTAGATGTTCGAGTGTATTCACTGTTGCAGTCATTACTTTTGGGTTATCTGCCTGCAGGTAGCCCTCAGCCGGCCTGAATATCAAAGTCTTGGATCCCTGTGTCGGATGCTGTCTCTTCTTCCATGGGGTCAGGTCGTCAGGGGTATAAAGTATGCAGCCGATGCTATTACATAAGTTTTTCCTGCCCCAGATGTCAGGTGCCCCAATAATGGGAAGCAAATTATATATATATATATATATATATATATATATATATATATATATAAAGGTTACACCTCCAACAAAAAGCAAATACACCAGAAAGCTGAAATACACTAAAGAAGAAGAAAGGTATAGTCAAGAGAAGTCAGGGGGCTGGAGGGAGGGTAACCAGGACTGCAACAGTGAATATGCTCAAACATCTGCATTTATGGTAAGTGTACACAACTGTACTATGTTCTTCATGTTTCACTGTTGGTCATTACATTTGGGTATATTCCCAAAGCTAAGGAAGAGAGGAGGAAGTTAGAGAGCAATAGGACCAGCTATTATGCCCTGCAAGACTGCAGTGACAAAACCAGCTCTGGATTTAGAAAAGATAGGCAAGTGGTAATGCTTGGTGAAGGTATGTACAGAGCTCCAAGTAGCGAGGGACACCTCTGAGGAAGGCTGTAGAGGTAGATGCAGCCCTGGTGGAATGTGATCTTATCCCCTGTGGGGTAGGTTTTCCATGGTGCTTATAGCAGAAATGAATGCAATGTCCTATCCACTTAGAAATGGTTTGCTTTTAAATGGCCTTCCTCTCTGCTCCTGCAGCAAAAGCAACTAGCAGCTGTTCAGTTTTCCTGAGAGGCTTAGTCCTGTCCAAATAAAATCTAAGTTGTCTGTGTATGTCCAAAGAGTGCAGTATTCATTCTCCTTTGTTCTGTGGATTAGGAAAAAAGGTTGGCAAATGAATGGACTGATTAAGGGCCACACTGGATACCACCTTGAGCATGAAGGAAGGGTTGGTCCTGAGGGACACCCTGTCCGCATGGAAGATGATGAAGGGCTCCACTGCCATGACGGCCTGTAATTCAGACACTCTTTTTGCTGAGGTGATGGCTAGAAGGAAGGCTGTTTTCTAAGGAAAGGAATTTCAACTCTGCAGTTGCAGCTGTCTCAAAAGGAGGTAGAGTGAGCTTTTCTAATACAAAGTTAAGGTCCCAGGCTGGAGTAGGGGCTCTCCTGGGTTGTCTTAATTTTTTGGCACCTCTGAGGAATTGTTTCAGCAGGGGGTGAGAGAAGAGGGATGGCTCAGTATTATAATGCGCTGAAATGGCTGAGTCATGAATTGTAATTGATGAGAAGGAAAGGCCCTTGTGGAGCATCTCTGTTAAGTATTGAAGAATACGAGGTAAGCTGGGCACAGTTGTGCCCATCCCCTGAGCCTAGCTCCAGGAACAGTATCTTTTCCACTTTTCAGCATAGGATTCTCTAGTACTAGGTCTCCTTGCCTCCAGAATGACATCTAGCACCTGCTTACTGAGGGATGCCAATGGAGAGCTCAGGGAATTAGCCAGGCTGCAAGGTTCAGAGTTTGAAGCCAGGGGTTCAGAATCTGGCCCAGCTACTGGGACAACAGGGAAGGGGTCTGAAGCAGGTGCCATGGTTCCAGCAGTGACATACTGCACAAGAGTGAGTATCAGTGCTGACGTGGCCAGTCTGGTGCAATCAGTATTGTCCTTGGTTTGTCCTGTTTGATCTTTAGCAGAACTTTCGAGATGGGGAAAGGCATAAACTTAGAGGCTTTCCCAGGTTAAGGACAGGGCATCTACTTTCCAAGCTTGACTGTGGGGAGTCCTTGTGCAGAATTTGTCCAATTGGTAGTTCTGAGGGGAGGCAAACAGGTCTATCTCTGGGTTCCCCTACTTGTTTCTCAAAATGCTGAATATCTTTGGTTCCAGTTTCCACTTGTGTGGGTCCATGAAATTTCTGCTTAGGTCATTTGCCAGTGAATTTAGCTTGCCTGGTAGGAATTGAGCTTGTAGGTGCACTTGGTAGCTCAAGGCAGTGTTCCACAGAGCCGTGGTTAGTCTGCAGAGAGGATACGAGTGGGTTCCCCCCTGCTTGTTTATGTACCACATAACAGTGGTGTTGTCTGTCTTTACCAATAATTGTCCTGGAAGAATGTGGTCCTTGAAGGCTGTCAGGGAGTTCTGTACAGCTAACATTTATTTTTGATTGATATGCAGGCACATTTGACTTGGGTTCCATTTGCCCTGAATGCACTGCCCTGCCAAGTGAGCCCCCCCATGCACAGTCTGATGCGTTTGTTGTTAGGGTTTGGGCGGCAGGGGGTAAAGTGAATGGCAGTCCCTTGTTGTGGTAGCAGGCCTCTGCTCGCCAAATGAACTCTGTCTTTAAACAAGGAATGCTAGGAATCATTGATTTCAGGTCCTGAGAATGTTGGCACCATAGGCTTTTTAGATTGTAGTTTCCTCATATGCAGTCTTGCATATGGAATTAGTAGAGTGCAAGAGGCCATGAACCCCAGGGCTTGCAGGATTTTCTTTGCAGATAGCTGGGTCTTTGTGGCCAGTAGTTTGAAGTAGGCTGTCAAACTTGTTTCTCTGGTGTGAGGTAAGCCATCTGGGAAGTTGTGTTCAAGCTTGCTCCCAGGAATACAATTTGTTGGCAGGGTACTAATGGTGTACCCAAGTGAGGTTAGAAGTTTCTTTACAAATGTCAGATAATTTAGTAACATGTCCTGGCCTTCTGCCTGAATTAGACAATTGTCCAGGTATGGGTATATCTGAATATTTCTTTGCCTGCAAAATGCAATGACTGGAGCTAGGCACTTTGTGAATACCCTGGGTGCAGTAGAAGGGAAGCGCAGAAAACTGATAGTGCATGTAGCCTGCTCTGAAGCGTAGGTATTTCCTGCAAGATTCCCTTACTGGGATGTGCAGGTAAGCTTCCTTTAAGTCCAAGGTTGCCAGCCAGACATCTTTGCCTAGCATAGGAAGTAGCTGATGAAGTGTTAGCATTTTGAATTTTGGGATTACCAAAAAGGTGTTTAGAATAGAGAGATCCAGGACAGGATGCCAGGAGCTGTCTTTCCTGGGTACCAGGAAAAGTCTTGAGTAAAAACCTTGTCCCCTTTCTTCTGTTGGGACAGGTTGAATAGCCCTGATACTTAGAAGAGAGAGAACCTGCTGCTGAGCCTCTGCCCACTGATTTGGGGGTAGGTCTGGCCAACCGTTTGGGGTTGGTAAGGCATGGAAGTGGAATCTGTAAACTATATTTAACACCCATTTGTCCTGGGTAATGAGTTTCCAGTTTTTTGCATGCAGGGCGATCTTTCCCCCTAAGGGAGCAGGCAGTTGAGCAGGGCTTGGAAGGTTTAAGGTTAAGTCATTGTGACAGTTTTCCATAGGGGGGTGTCTTACTATTTCCAACTTTGGAAGTGGGAGCCCCCCACTGCTTAGGCCTGTGAGTACCTTGAGACTGTAGCCTAGGTGGTCTGCTGTTCCTAGGTTTGGACTGAGAAGGCCTGGAAGAGACAGGAAAGGACCAATTCTTAGAAGGCCAATGACTACTAAATCTGGGAGGCTGTACTTGCAGGAAATCAGTTTGCAAACATTTAGCTTTTACCTCCATCTTTTTAAGGACTTCTACTTTGTTGCCAAACAGGTGGTCTTGGTTTAAGGGAGCATCCAGTAATTTAGCTTTAACATGATCTGGCAAGTTTTGCTACTTAAGCCAAGCATGCCTTCTAAGAACAGATCCAGTGACAGCAGCCCTGCAAGATGCTTCTAAAGAATCAAAAACCACATTGCAAAGTATGTTTACCAACTTGTTCAGCAGAGTGCATTAAATCCTGTAATTCTTTATTTTCAGCACAGTCAGGAATCAACATCATTTTTTTGTTTAAATAGTCCCATAGTATGCTGATACTTTAACATATGAAACTGGCAGTTTAAGGACCTAATGGCTAAAGTAGCAGAAGTGTATACCTTCTTACCCCATCTGTCCAAGGCCCTGGAATCTCTGTCAGAGGGGGTAGGGTTTTTGGCAGTAGTAACCTTAATGCCTTTAGGTCCCTGGGAAATGATCTCTGGGTCCGCAGTAGGATTCTTGAAGAGGAACTTGTGAGAGTCAGGTACTCTGTAATACCTGTCAGGTTTCCTGGGAGCCAGAGGTAAAGTGTCTGGGGCAAGGCTAGATTCCAAGAAGGCATCTACAATATCCAGGACAGGAGGGATAGCTAAAGGCCTGTGTTGAGGTAGGAGTAAGAATTCCTTAAGCCTCTTTTTGGATTCAGAGTAATCCTGGCTTTCCCAGTGGAAATGCTCCCTAAGAGAGTGCAAGGTTTCACCAAAAGAAAAATCTTCTGGAGGGGAAGCAGAGGGAATGGAGTCCTCTGCATCAGAATCCTCATAGGTAGATAAGGGCAAATCCTGGTAATCGGAAGAAACAGAAATTTCAGAATCCTGATCAGAAGAATCAGAAGGAAAATCAGTTCTAGGTCTCTTAGAGGGTGAAGGCTGGCTTCCCCTAATTAAAGTAATAAGGTCTTCAGCCATTCTTATCATTTGTTTTTTAGGCATATGGACCTGACCCTGTGGTTTGGACGTCGGTTTTCTAGGCGTGGGTCAAGTTTTAGGCCTTGAAGAAGAAGATGGCGTCGGTTTGAATTGCAAGTCAGTAGGGCCTGAATACACCCTTGGAAGCTGGTGCCTGCACAGCGGCTCCGGACCCATCCAAGGTAGAGACATCCGCAAGTTCCATGGTCGAAGAAGCATCTCGCGGCATACCAGACTCCCAATGGGTCTCAGTAGAGGCCTGAGAATCTGAAGTAGCGGGTATCAGGGGCTGCAAAAGCACCTCACTGAGTACAGGCGAACTGGTGACTAGCTTAACAGAAGCATCATCGGCAGCTTTGGACCTATGCAGTCTGTCTCTGTCTTTATCTTTACGTTTTTTCAGAATGTCTATAGTCGGATGGCTTACTGAAGCCATTTCTGGATAATTAAACCGAGTACTGAAATAGTTTGATGCAAAAAATGAACCGATGATGAATAGTTTGAGGATTGAATAAGGCACCAAACTGACAGTGAGGGATGTCGTGGTCTGGGCCTAAGCAAGGAATGCAGTACGAATGAAAATCTTTATGAGGTATTTGCTTTCCACAGGTAATACAATTGTTAACTTTTACTGACATCGGTTTAGGGCAAGAAAAGGGATCCCCAATGGGGTACTTAACTTTTTTGAAGACTTCGATTCTGAAACTCGAAAACGAAAATTTCAGGAGTCGGTCGACCGGCACTTGCGAACTGCTTCTGCCTCGGGCACCACACAGCAAGAAAGAATGATGTAATGGTGTCAGCTGCATGCTTTATACCCCTGATGACCTGACATCATGGAAGAATTGACAGCCTCCAATGCAGGGATCCAAGACTTTGATATTCAGGCCGGCTGAGGACTACCTGCAGGCAGATACCCCAAATGTAATGACTGCAACAGTGAAACACGAAGAACATCATGACCATGGGAAAACACCTACCACAGGAGAGAAACATCCCAGCAAGACCCACATATGGGTTGGAACAGGAGGTGATGAGCATCAGCAATATCCCAGTCAAAGGAGAAACAGGCAGCATAGGGACTCCTTTGAGGGAGAGGTAGGTACAATGCATCATAACACCATCTAAGAGGTAGCTTCTGGCCCACAACTACAGGCCATGATACAGACAACAAAGAATAAAATGATGCATGCATGCATTATCACACCCAGACTATGGAAAATAGTACATGGATTGGGCAAGCATCAGACATTACCTTACCTACACAGATGAAGGGGTTGTGCAGGGTACAGTCATCATCATTTACACAGACGACTGGGACACAGTGACTGGTGGCAGCAATGACATTATATGGGCCAAGGTCATGGCAGGCAGATGTGGTAGCCATGCAGTCTCATGTAAATTGGTCATGTTTTTTATGTTCATGATCCAGATGAATGCCACATATAGGTGTGGTGCTCCTTCTGCCCGCAGGGAATATTTATGGTGTCGGATTAAAGGAGCACCACACCTATATGTTGACTTCATCTGGATCACGAAGGCCACATATAGTTCACATATAGGTGTGGTGCTCCTTTAATTCAACATCATCAATATTCCCTGTGGGCAGAATGTGCACCACACCTACATGTGGCCTTCATCTGGATCATGAAGGCCACATATAGGTGTGGTGCTCCTTCTGCCCACAGGGAATATTGATGATGTCGAATTAAAGGAGTGAGTGTGTGTGTGTGTGAACTGCTGAAGTGTCCAAGGGGTACAGCCCGAGAAGCATTGTTACTACATACATGAGACTGGCTAAGTGTTGTGACCTCTGTGGCTAGTAATGACAGAGATGCTACCTCAGGAACAATCTGTGCCATCTGGGAATATTTAGCCTGTGACCAGCCACCTCACAGTTTGGCTATGATGGATTCCATTACCTTACAAATGATACTGGTGAGAATCGTGGGGTCACCCTTGTACAGTAGTACTAATGTGTCGGCTCTCCAGACTATAACGACTAAAGCTGATGAGATTCATTAAGGGTTGAGCAAAGCCGTGTTTTACTCTGAAATGGAGACAGTCAGATGTGTTGTCTAGGCCCACAGAACTAGAGGCTTTGGTTTTGAATCATGCCAATAGGACTTGCAATTAGGTGATTATGGCTGTAGAAGTAATTTGAAGAGCAATGGGGACAATGCAGGGGTACACAGGATGAGTGAAATCTGAGCTGAATTTGTCAGCTGGGATATTGGTGATGGCCACCTGCTGAGTATGACATTATACTTATCAACTGTCCATATTTTTGCAGAACGTACAGATTTTTGTCTCACATTTCTGGTCTGTTCCTATTATAATTAGTGGTTTTCTGACAAATTATTGAGGATTGAAGTCACTAAATAATGTCATACACTTGAGTTGAAAGATGTGCTGGGAGTTGCTTCTGAGTTTCCAAAATGCAGTTAACAATACAGTTAAAGACTTTATGACGGTCTCTAGTTGGTTTTAGTTGACAGCCTGCTTTACACTTTCTTATAGAATCCGTTGTGTCTTTACTGACCAGTTTTAAATCCTTTTATATTGGGAGGAAGGGAATTTATTGTACATAGCAAACATTTTCCTGTTATTCTGACGTTTATGTTAGAATTCCACTTTAAGGGTTAATTTTTGAATTCTCCACTATACTGATGGTGGACAGAGACAAATGCCTCAATACAGCAGTTTAGATGTGAGTAGAACTCTGAGCTATATATATATATATATATATATATATATATATATATATATATATATATATATATATATATATATAAATAAATAACAGCTTTGGCTGGAGCCTGGTTAGTGCTGCCAACTACTTTGGGTGAGTACTTATAGGTTCATAGGTTAGTACTAAGCTAACTGCCCTTGCGAGCCATTTTAAGTCTAGCCAATTATCCCTTGTGAGACTCAAACCCTGTACCTTGTGTTTGTAAGGCAAACACCTTAACCATTAGGCCACCCTCCCAACCTTTGAAGTTCTTCAGGTTACCGGGTAATGATAAGTGCATGTCTCTGCATTAGTCTCTGAATACAGTAGGGATTGTAGACATTGTTTTTAGAGAGACGATAACAGCCTGGTGTTTAGACTTAATCAAAGAGGAGGCAGTCTATGGTGGGGTTCAGCCTGTGGCAATGTCTACAAGGACATGGTCAAGAAGATTCTCACTTCTGATAGGAAGGAGTGCAACTTGGTCCAGGGAATTAGCATTAGCACACTTTAGGAACCCCTGTGCATACTTGTTATTGGTTGTATAGGTTTGTCGGTTGATATATGGGTAGCTGACGTCACCTAAGATTATTTGGATTTATTAAATCTATAATCCAAATGATTTAAGTATATACCATGGGCAGTAAGAGACTTTTGTGGGGACCTATAATTGCCATTGTCAGTAAAGTGACAGTTTTGTTACATGAAACCAGGGTTTATAGGAGTTATGAGTGGGTAGAATGTAGTATTTGACATTGGATAATGGCATTGTGGATGAATACAGGTATGCTCCTACAATTCCCAGACTGTAAATGAATGATACTCACTGCACTGAGGTACAGACCGAGTGCTATCAGTACAAAGAAGCTATGTTTCAGCAATTACAAAGCTATGCATGTTCAAGAGTTAGGAAGGCTTCAAGCTCAGTCATTACAGTTTTAGTTAGACTCCTAGCAGTGAGTAGTGCCACCTTTATGTAAGCTGGATTAGAAATTATTAAATTGATATAGGCAAAAGATTGTGTGCACCTAAAAAAGCACTATGTACTAGCTTTTCCTGCCCTGGACACATCAATGGATAACTCAAGTCATGTCCATCTGCATATCCTCTAGGGCAGAGCATCTAAGGTCATTCTCCCTAATGTTGGCAACCACAAGATCATATCTGGATTTGGGAATAGAGAGACCGAAGGTCCTTATCATATCAAAGATGCCTGTACTAGGAATTACATTTCTGTTGTGTTATACTGCTTTGCATCAGTTCATTGTCAGCATTATTTCATTAGAAGCTTTTATATGCAATCTGCTGTATAGCTCTTATATTACTGTTACATGTACAATATGCAAAAATGAACACAGATGAACAAACAATAAAATAAAACTTTCATTAAGGTGCTTTTGTGCAAATCTCTTGAACAACAATAAATAGTAAATTGAACTAACCCAGTGCCAGGAGGCTGTTTCTATGGGGCATTACAATAGCCAAGGGAGGAAGGGACCAGAGCATGAATGACAGGGAAACGATCCTGAGGTGCTTCATCCTGGGAATGTTTCTTAGATGTAAACAAGGTAAGTTTACCAATACTGATACCTCAACCTAAACATCAGACAATTGTCAAAGAGAATACCAAGTCAATGTACCTTTTACACGATCTCAAGTCTACTGTCACCTAAAAGAATAAATGCTAGAAGCAGCAAAGAAGCTAAAGAATTTCTCAAAGTGGCATGCCCAGCCTTGGCTTCAGTCTTGGACATGTTAAGTTTCAACTGATTACCAGACAAGCAGAAAGAATATCTTCTAAATCATTGGTTAAGGAATACAAAGTCATCGTCTGATCTTGAACGAAGGAAGGAAAAGACAGAGTATCACTGGCATAGCAATAGCATGCTACCCTCTCCAAAAAGAAGCCCAAAGAAGTATAAGCAACATAACGAGCAATGAAATCCATATTAAACCCTGTAGCAGTCCCTAATTCAAAGGTTGGGAATTAGAGGAGATCAGTCCTGAAACAGTCCTCACCTTCGAAAATGTTAATGTCTGCGCATTCACCGAGACATGGCTCAAAGCCATGGAAAGCACCCTGACAGTGCAAGGCTACAATGACTTCTATATGGTCAGACCACCAACTGAGATGGAAAGAACCAAAGGAGGAGGTGTATCCATTTTCATAAAGGACAAGTACACCTCAAGACTGATCAAACAGTACAACTCTCTCAAGCTACACCATGTCCAACTAACCGTAGGCAAAATCCCCTGCCACATTATCACTAGCTATAGGTCCCCATCATAAACCAGGAACATACCACATATCTGGACTTACTGATCACCATGTAGTCCAATATCCTACTAATGGGGGATTTTAACTATCCTACCATTGACTGGTGAACATAAATGACCACTAACATGCAGGCTTAGAGGTTCTTTTTACTTTGTCATTGCAAATGCTGTGGAACAGCTGGTCGGCATACTCACTAGGGGATCAAATATCCTGGACTGTGTAATGTCCTCTTTGGTAAGATCGGACCACAAAACGGTGTCCTTTAAAATAAATATAAGGCCAGATACGCCATCAAGCTCAAAAATGTTAAAGATTTTCCCCTATACAAATTATCTCCTACTAAGCGATGGCATAAAACATTTTAAAGCTCCCCTGAACCCAGAAAACACAAAATCCCATGAAGAGGTGTACACCAATGCCCTGTATAACCACTTAAGGAGTTGCACAGAATTGGCAATACCCGTCCGGATTAAACCCAGGTCTTACTGAAAAAACAAACCACCCTGGTGGACCCCTGGTATAAACAAGCTACACAACAAAAGGAAGAAACTAACATCCAAAAATAAGTAGGAATAGGCTCAGCAGAAGAATAAATCCCTCACTAGTCTAAACAAACAAATCAGAGATCTGGTCAAGTTCTCAAAAGCAAATTATGAAGCAAAAATAGCCTGCCTAGCCAATGAAAGTCACAAAGCATTTTTAACTATGTCTGAAATCTTAAGGAAAATATCCAGCTATGTGCAGAGATGGTAGTGGATGGCACCACCCATACTCAACCAGAGGAAATAGCCAACCTGCTAGCTGACCAATTTGGATCAAACCCCACCCTTCTGTACTGAACCAGACTTCCCCCAAAGTATACCTGCCACCATTCCTCAACCTATTATTTCAGCAGAGCAGGTCATCTTTGTGCTCTCTGAGGCTAAAAACATGACATCATTGGACCCTAACAACATCCCAGCTTGCCTTTTAAATAACTTAAAACATGACCTAGCACTCCCATTTGGATCCCTATTTATCCACTGCCTTCAGACAGGCTATGTTCCATCAGAATGGAGGACAGCTACAGTCATACCTCTGCACAAGGGAGGAACATCAACTGAGCAAGGGAATTATAGACCCATAAGCCTGACGAGCCTCATCTGTAAGGCCATGAAAAGAGTCATCACGGACCTTCTCAACAAGGACATAGGTAATCTCTAGACTCTGAACCAACCAAGTTTGGATTTGTTAAGGGTAGATTATGTCTGTTGAATCTGCTTGACTTCTTCGAGAAGGTCATCAAGGCCATGGATGAGGGAAAGATTGTGCATACCACCTACCATGTGACACAGCTGCCCACTCAGGTATTATACAGAAACTCTCTCAATTGGGCATAAACCCCTACACCACCGGGTGGGTAGCCAAATGGCTCACTGACAGGACCCATACTGTCAAAGTGGGTGAATTCATCTCAAGCAAGAGGTCAGTCATCAGTGGCTTACCAAAGAGTTCTGCAATAGACCCTCCCCTGTTCGGGATTTATTTCTCAGAAGTGAAGGTAAATGCAGACAAGCCTTTCGATGACTAAGTTCGTGGATGACTGCAAACTGAGGGCAATCATTGAATCCCTGAATTATACTGATAGACTGCAAAGTATTAACTCAGACAAATGACTGGTGCCAGAGCCATGGACTGAAACTAAATGCAAAAAAAAATGCATAATTATTCCCTTTGGGAAAGCCAGTACCCCAGCTAATTACAATATAGATAGCACCCCCAAGAGTAGACCCAGTGGTACGTGATCTGGGTACTTAAGTTGATAGTAATCTGAAGTTAGACCACCGTGAGTCCATAGTGGTGAGAAAGTCCTTCTATGTGGTACAACTCATAAGTAAGGGCATGGCATCCCGATTGATGGACGTTATAATTCCACTGTACTTGGCTCTTATCAGACCAGTAATTGAGTACAATGCACCCTTTTACATGTTCCTTACTAGACATCCAGAACTGCTGGAGTGACACCCAGAGGTTTCCCACCAGGAAGACAGAGGGTATAAAAACAAGTCCTAGGCGGAAAGATTGAAGGCCCTATCACTGTATTCTATCGCCTACAGACTACTAGGGGGAATCTATGTCTGGCCTACGTAAATCAAACTGCAAGAAGGCCACTCATTTCAAGGATCTTAAACTAGCCTCTGACATAAATAAATAAATTATGTTGCAGCTACAGATACATCTCTCAAAGACTACCCCTTCTCTGGAACAAGATTCCTATTCACATAAAGCAAGGCCCTTCCCTGACCTTATTCAAACACAACCTAGATCAATGGATGGGTAATCATAAATTTACTCCAGGGGTGGTGGCACCTGTTATTACGGACAGAGAAAGTCGGTATTAGATATGATAGCATAGCATAAGCTCATACCTTTGTTAACTTCATTCACCTAGCTATTGAAATTTGGGAAACTCAGGTTAAATATGACTAGGCTTGTAAGGCCTCTTGGGCCGTTAGACTAGTATGAACGTATAAACTTATGATAATGCACTTGAGCTTCTTCTCCGTGTTCAAATCACCATAGGCAAAATCCCATACCACTCCCTTGCAAGCTATAGGTCCCCCTCTATGACCCAGGAAACCCATAAAATTTATTTAATCGTATTGGAAACACACACCATCCAACCCAATACCATATTCACGGGTGACTTTAATTACCCCACTATTAACCTGGAATCCTATACGACACAAAACGTACAGGCAGAGAGATTCCTGGATTTTGTAAACACATACCCCCTGGACCACATTGTCAATACATGACCCGAGGTGCAAAAATACTGGATCTGGTCCTCACTAATATGGGAGAGTGCTGCACACCCTCTAATGTAATGTCTACTCTGGTAAGGTCAGACCACAAAATGTACTCTCTTGAAGTAAAAAATAAAACCTTCTTTGGGGTTCTGTTCTTTTTGCTGTAGAAAATAAAACCTGCAATCCCAGCTAACCCTGGAATATTCAAGCACTAGCATAAGGCTATCTTCCTACTATTAAGTGATAACCTGGCAACATTTCAAGTCCCCATAAACCTTGAGAACACTGCTGCCTATGCAGAACTGTTCACAGAAATCTTATAAAAGCATGTTAATAGCTGCACAGAGGCAACTGTACCCACCAGGAAGAAGTACAGAACTAATTCAGAAAACAAGCCATGCTTGAGGAAGGACCAGTTTATTGTTGAGAGATGGTTATTCAGGATATCTGATTGAAAATTAGAGAATTTGCAGCACTCTATGTACCTATGTGGTCTATTATAGTGTGGAGAAAATCTGATAAGTATGACTGGACAATGATCACTGAGGGAGTCAGGCAGAGTCTCCAGGAAGTGATATTTTTGAGGACTTGAGAAAAGTATTCAGTCAAGAACAAAGGAGTTTGTAGGTTTGTTAGTGAGAGAGTGAGTGGTGATTAACTGAGAGAAGCATGTAAACTAATATGTGTTCTAAGATGATTGGAGGAGAGGGATAGCAAATTGATATTGACATCTCCCAGGACAGTGGTTTCGTTAGGTGAGTATTGTGAAACCCAGGAGAGAATATTCTTTAGTATTGAGATATTATCCCTTGGGGGTATGTAGAGTGCAGCTATAGTAATTAGATTGTGGTCATTAATTTTTCAGTTGGCTACTAGAAGTTTGGCTGGAGAGGCTGACGGGATGGGGAAAGCTTGGGGAGTTACAGTTAAATGGTTGGAGAACCTGATGGCCACTCCTCCACTTATTTTTTGGTTCTGTGCAGGCGTAAAATGTTACAGCCTGGGGGTAAAAAGTCTTCATCTGGGATGTGGGGTTTCAGCCATGTTTCCATGAGGGTGATAATATCATGTGAGTGATGGGCCATCCAAGCATGGAATTAATTTGATCTCTCTCTCACCTACTCAGTAAGTGCCATCAAATATAGCTCCCCCTACTATCACTAGGGAACCAGTCCTTAATGCTCTAAGGCCAAGAACACTGCATCAATGGGCCCAGACAATATCTCAGGATGTCTTCAAAATAGCATGAAATATGACCTGTCAGGCCCCCTGAAATTGCCATTTAACCTTAGCCTTCAAATAGGCTTCATGCATTGTAAATGAAGAACAGCAGGGGGGGGGGTTGGGGGGCATCTACAGACTCATAAGTCTCATTCATCTCAAATGCAAAGCCGTGGAAAGAATTGTCATGGAAATGATCAATGATGACATAAACCACCAGACAGTGAACCCAACCCAGCTTGTTTTTTTCAAGGGTTGGTCATGGCTGCTCAACCTGGTGGACTTCTTTGAGTAGGTCACCAAAGCAATGGACGAGGGCAAAATGGTTCCCACTGCCTACCTTAACCTGGCAAAGGCATTTGACACAATATTCAGCTGAGGAATTGTTGACAAACTCAAGAGGTTAGGTATTAACCCTTGTATCATTCAGTGTATAGCCAGCTGGCTCACAGACAGGACCTTCTACAAAGAGGCCAGTCAGCAGCCAAGCCCTTCTGGGATTGGTCCTGGGACCTCTCCTTTTTGGCATTAACTTCTCTAAAGTCAAGGCCAATGTCATGGGCCTCTGGCTGACCAAATCTCCAGATGAATGCAAATTAGGAGTCAAAGAATCCCCCACTGACACAAATGCTTACCAGAAAGGGCTGACACAGACAAATAACTGGCGTCAGAGCTATGGATTAAAAATAAATGTTAAGAAATGCATAACAGTATTCTTCAGAAAGTCATCCATCCCAGTAACTATCATAATTACAGCACACCCCAAGAGTTGACTATGTAGTCAGGGACTTAGGGACACACAGACAGTAATCTAGCCTTCGACTGTCATATGTCTACAGTAGTGAGGACAAATTCTACGTTGTGCAAATTATAAACAAAGGTATGGCATCTAGGTCCAAGGAGGTCATTGCTCCACTGTGCTCATCATTCATCAGACCTATCATGTAATACAATCCCCCTTTGGTATGCAGCTAACCAGACACATACAACAACTGGAATGTCCAGAGAGGTTCCTCACTAAAAGAATACTGGACGTAAATAACATGTCTTATGCAGACCACCTCAAGGCTCCGTTGCTGTATTCTGTCTCCTGCAGGCTGTTGAGGGGAGATCTATGCCTGGCATACAAGGTGTTGTCAGACCCCTCCCCGATGGACCTCCTGCATATTTGCAAAACAAACAGCATCAGAATTACCCATTCTAAAGACTTAAACCTTGCTTGTGTTATAAGTATGACCTACTGATGAGACAGGTATGTATCCCAGAGACTACTCCTTCTCTGGAACATGTAGGGCTACCCATTCATGTGAAGCAGAGTTTCTTCCTGACCCAATTCACATGTAACTTGGACAACTGAATGGGGAACAGGAAATTCATCCCTGGTTTGGCACCTATGTCTCTAATGGACACAGGCAGCCTGTAAATAGTTAATCTCCTAAGCTCCTGCTTGTAAAGCTTCCATCACATAAGCTCCTGCTTATATTCATCAAGAGTACCAGACTTTGTCATAGATTTGAGATGCATGGTTAGGCTTAAATAGGCCCTTGTGGTCATTAGCCTAGTGCACACCTATGAACCTATGCAGCATATCTGGGCTAATAATCATCAAACTGGATGGGCAAGGGTCCAGCCCCCAAACTATAAGGCACAAGCTGGAAATCACAGACAGGAACTTGTCCTAATCAGAAATGCCAAACAGTAATCAAGAAAATAAAGTACAAGCCTGGCCAGATCCCAAAGTAATGCCCATATGAAAATCTAGCAAGGTATATTAGGCTGCAACAAACAAGATCTGGATGATAGTTTAAATAAAAAAGATGCTGATGCATACAAAATCTGGCAGGCTTTAAATCTAGAGCCAGTCAATGACCATCCAACAAAAAAAAGAAAAAAAAAGTGAAAAATCCTAAAAGCTTAAGAAGTTAATCCAAGATTATCTTTATACCACAGAAATAAAGCAACCAACCAAAAAATATCTCAGTGCTAACACTATCTGGTACAGCTGTACCCTTTTGACCCGCAAATTTGGCTATATGTAAGAATCAAAAGCACATGTTTCAAAGATAAAATGTATCAGAGTACTTTAGTATATTGCTTAAGGAGTGAATAAGTACAGCGGGGTGAATATATATAGGTATGATGACAGTGCAGACAGTAGCTGGCTCATTGTTGCAAAGCTAGTTCTTGCACTTTTTTATCCTGACAGGGTCAAACCAAATACTATAGGAAGGCAGCAGGCAGTGGCCATGGGAGGCTATTTGTAGATGAAAAAAACAGTGCTATTTTTAATTTAATAGGTTTTGACTTGCACTATTTTTTCTTTTCTTTTTCTTAATCCTGGTATGGTCAAGCCAGATACTTTGGGTAGGTAAAGTGTATGGGGGTGGTTTGTGGATTTTTTTTTAAACTAATATCATGGCATGGCATGGTCAAAACAGATGGTTTAGGTAAGTAGATAGGGGGTGTGGTATATGTTTGTGGGTGCTGTGATTGGCCCTGCAGTTTTGTTGTTGAAACTCTAGCCTGGCATGACTAAATAGTGTGTTTGGGTGAAGTAAGATCAAGTACAAGCTCTTGGCTATTTTTATGTGAAAAAAATACATTAATGTAGCCGTTGCCTTTTTTTACCTTGCTGGGTCAAACCAGACACTGTGGGTAGGCAATTGGAATGGGGGGGGGCTATGCCTATGGGCGAATGAAATGACCGGTCCTGCTATTTACCAGATACTGTGGGCAGGTAATGTGGATGGCAGCTGTGAGGGAATGAAATGACTCCCCCTGCAGTTTACTGTTGTAATTTTGGCTTTGCAGTACTGTAATATTCATCTTTTTCTGCTTTCATATAAATGTAATCTAATTAGCAACTGTATGAATACGTGTTAATGTATACATAAGCCAGCTTTAGGCACCAGCAAACCCTGCGGTCGCTGGGGGGCCCCCTGTTACTGGGGGGCCCCCAACCATAGCAAGCTGTCTTACCTTGAGAATTTGTAACATCTCTGTCAAACCAACAAAAGCTAGTACAGCAATTTTGTGTACTTAATAAACCAGATGGGTAATAACTTGTATTTATATGTCCTTTAAAACCGAAAGATATCTTTGATACAGTAACCGTGTTTTGTCAAGCAACAGGCTTCACAATTCCATTAAATATTTTACCCCTGACATAGTACTCCTGGCTTAGTAAAACTCTGCTTGTGAACATTCACTCCCCTAAAACTAACAACATCGCCAACTTTAGGTACTTGCAATACCCATGACTGCAAGGGGGACCCCTTAATCATCCTTGTCTGTGTGTGGGGGCCCCACAGAAATTGCTGCTATTTGGAGAAAAATGAGGAGAAAAAATGTATTAATTTCCTGATTGTGCTCTTTACTGTGAACAGGTCCGTAAAATGACCCTGTTAGGATAAAGCTGATACTGAACATAAGCAATGTAAGCACTAGAGAGATCAGCAGTTCAGAGTGACTGAGATCGGTGCAAAGCTTGGATTTTAAGAAAAGCTGATGCTTCTGATCTTAAGAGATGGTTTTCTCTTTCAGAGAATTTTATAAACACTAACAGAACACCAGCTACTAAAACTTTCAATTTCTTTGCAGAAGAATTCAGTACAATGTCTATAATAGCAGAATAAAGGCTCAAAATGATGAGCAAGTTCTAAATATTACTCTAACTGAATTAAAAAGTTAATAGTATAACACGTTTTGCATCAGCTTTCATTTTTTTTTTTTGGACAATAAGTATAAAACTCTGATGTCTGGATTTACTGACTGTCTGTAATTCTGAATGATTTACAAGCAAATCAAACTTTTTACAAAGGATAGAGCAAAACTATGAGAAAAATCAGGGAAAGTAAATAAAACCGACTTACCCTGCTGGGTATCAGTAAAACAAATGTAGCTAACAAGTAATTATATTTCAAAAGTAATGAATAAAATATATCACAGAACATTCAGACATTTAGATCTTCTAGGAGTCTGGTGGCCCCACTCCCCACACTGTATATCTGGATACATGGGGCTCCCCTAATCATCCTTGACTTTGGGGGCATCACAACAGATGTTGCCTGTTGGGGAAAATTAAAAGGAAAAAATGTATTAATTTTCTGATTACTCTCTCTAACCTGAATAGGGGTGTGATATGACCCTGTTAGGATAAAGCTGATAATGGCCTCTGCTCTCAACTGCACCCATTCTAAAACCAGCTCTGCTCAGGTGTGTGTGTGTGTGTGTGTGTGTGTGGGGGGGGGTTATTACTTCTTTAATTGTCATCACAGTCAAACCTTAGATGTGTGCACATGACGTCATTATAGTTTGTGTTTGGGCTGAGGACAGTGTGGTCATTGTTTCTTTTATTTTTCTTACAGACTTCAGAGGTATACAAAGAAGGTTACTATAGTTTGTGCAGTGCCGGTGTACTGTCTAGGAACAACAAAGCACAATACATTACTGTGATTGTTATTTTTTTCACTTTCCTCACAATCACACTTCAGACATGTATGCAGGTAGCTGCCTTTGACAGTTCGGGTTGAGGAACGAGGAGGCACCTATGTATATGTATGTCAGCAGTCATTTGAAATACATGACTGTAGAAATTTTAACCTCTGCTTTCATCCCATTCGAACACCAGTGGGATGCATAGCCAATCTTTTTAGGGGTTAGGGAGGCAGGCAGTTCTAAGATAAGACCTGCGTATCCAGACAACAACTGTCATGTCAGTTTATTGTGAGTTACTGTTTTGTCATCTTTGAACAGTAAACCTTTGGTACAACTTATGACTTCATTGAAAGAAAAAAAATATTTATTAATATTAAAATTATTTTCTTACTAGTGATTTTGTTTAGGCCACCACTGGTTGGGAAATTCTCTAAATGTATTTCAGAACACGC
This sequence comes from Protopterus annectens, assembly GCF_019279795.1. Classification (NCBI taxonomy): domain Eukaryota; kingdom Metazoa; phylum Chordata; order Ceratodontiformes; family Protopteridae; genus Protopterus; species Protopterus annectens. The sequence goes on along the minus strand of NC_056741.1, from coordinate 332,993,799 downwards.
ATAACCCACTGCTTCTGGGGGCTCTGGCTTAACTGAGTTATTTACTAAATGGTTACAACTGTGCTTATTTGATCAGGAAAGGTGTGTTGAAATGATGCAAGGAAAACTAAAGCTGAACAGCAACACAATTTCTTTCCTTAATCAAAATTTCTGTTCAAGCCATCATTGGATGAAAAGGCTGTGTAAAAAGAAAAAAAATTAAAATGCACTTCAGAGCATATAGGAAGTTATGGCATCTCAAAAAAGCTGAAGAGCAAAGCAAAATGTGAGAAAAGGAGGAAAAAAGTAATGTGTGTTGTACAGATAATCCAAGATGGGGAGAAAACAGGGACAGACTTGTGTGTGTGTGTGTGTGTGTGTGTGTGTGTGTGTGTGTGTGTGTGTGTGTGTGTGTTGGGGAGTTGGTTGAAACAGTAGGTCGAGGGCACCATTTCACAAAGTCCAGACCTGTACATAGAGTTGCTGCAATGTATCGTTGGTACAGCTAAATGCCATTAACTTTAAATGTCCATTTATGAGATGGGCCCACATAGTGTTGTACATAGGCCTGTTGTAATTAAGAGCACTGCAGCTACAGGTCAGTCTGTGATTATTACTCCTAAAAGTTTGCAGCATGAACTAAAAGGTTGCTTAGAAGGGTTATCAGTGACAGGGTGATACATAGACTGGAATTGCCTAGGGGGCCCCAAAATGCTATCACCGGCCCTGAGTGTATATACATGAACAAACATTAAATAATATACTATATTATTTAATGATTGTTCATGTATATAGCAAAACCACAAAAGATGTTAAAAAACAATTCCAAATACTACAAAAAGGACCACCACAGCTACAAAAGTAGGAAAATTTAATGCACATTTAACGCCTTGGCATATAATGCCTTCCAAGAGTAAACAACATCATAATACATGTGCTTAAATACATCCATTAAATACATTAATTAACAATCAACTCAATAAAACAATTATTTAAATTACATATTTCCAATTACACTCTCTATTAAGCCCAAAGGGCTCCAATGTGCCATACTTTAAAATAAGCAATGTTTCCTTCTGTAGCAGTTTATTCTTAACATTTTTATGTTCCCCAAGTAATACTTCTCTAACACATAACCTTTCAGATCATCAGTCTTAGAATTATGATAATTTAGAAAATGGACACCTAAAGGACTTTCTAATCTCTTGTTTTTTATGTCCCTAATATGTTCCTGCATGCGTACTTTAAAACTTCTATATGTCCCTCCTATATAATACAAATTGCAAGTACACTTTAATACATAAACCACTCCCTCAGTGCAACAGGTGAAATGGCATCTAGGAGTGAGCTGTATTCTATTGTTGTTGTTGTGTCTTTCGGCTTTTCCCGGTTAGGGGTCCACTAATGACTGGCAGTAGATTTTTACGTACCAAGTTGCCAGCTCTGACACACAACCTTCAACGAAGGTGCGCCCATTCACGCATGTCTCCACACAGAAGACGCTCTAGCTGAGAATCGAACAGGACATCTTACTGTGAGGCGACAACGCTACCGCAGCACCAACACTGCAGTGAATGTAAAATAGGGCACTAAATATTTACAAATTGAGCACTTATTACAAGGAAAAGTTCCCTTTTCTTTTATTCCACTTACATTTATATTACTAGATGGCAGACAAAAATGATTATGTACTACCATATCTTTCAAATTTCTGGCTCTCTTATAAGAGATTTTAATTTGCTCTGGTAGCAAATAACACAGTTCCTTATCTCTTAATAACATGGGCCAAAACTGTTTTACACACTGTACCACTCTATTTGTAAGTACATTAAAGGTAGTAACAAAATAAATTTCCTTTTGTGTCTGTCTACCCAAAACTCTACTATTATTTTCAGCTATATAATTTTCCCTATTTCTAGATAAAAATCTACCTCCTTTTCTCTTTTGTCCATCTCTAAGTTCAAAATTTTTAACTTTAACCTCCACTACCTGTTGCTCATCATAACCTCTATTGAGGAACATTCGTTCAGCCATATTTATTTCTGACCTAAAAACTTCCTCTGTACTACACAATCTGTTAATTCTCAAGAATTCATTATAGGACAAAACAGCTAACAAATGCCCAGGATGACAACTATTTCCATACAAAAACTGATTTCTATGTGTGTATTTATTATATAGACCTGTATTCAGTCTAATAAGTTTAATATCTAAAAAAATTCACACTATGACCCAATTGTATTCCATCAAATTTTAGGCCCATTGAATTAACTTGTAAATCTTTTACAAACATAGCAGCATCTTCCATTTTTCCTTGACATAAAAAAATCAAGTCATCAATAAATCTCAAATATAAAATAACACTTGCTTTATAAAAGCTATGTGGGTATCTATTTCAAATTTAGCCATAACTAAATTTGCATACATGGGGCAAATGCAGCCCCCATGGCTGTACCCTGCAATTGTTGAAAAATTTCACCATTAAAAGTAAAAAAAATATTTTTTAAACAGAAAGATACCAATTCAATGAGAAAATGTGACATAGGTGAATCCCCCCAAAAATAAAAAGGAGATTGAATACCTATTTCATGTTTTATATTTGTATATAAACTTTTAACATCTAGGCATAGCCAGAACATAGAATCATTCCACTGCACAGTTTTAATCCTACTCAAAAAGTCCTGGCTATCCCTAAAATAAGAGGGGATTCCTAAAACATAATTTTTCAAGTATTCATTTAACAAATTACAAATAGGCCTCAAAAAATATTTTTCTGCAGATACAATTGGTCTACCACTCAAATTTTCTAAACCCTTATGTGTCTTGGAAACACAATAAAACACTGCAATTGTACTATTTTCAGCCTGAAACTTCTTAGATACGTCATGGGTAGTAAAATATCCCAGTCTATGTCCTTTATCTAATAACAGTATATATTCTTCCACAACCTTATGATAGTTCGAAATATCACACACCTTTGATAAACATCTGCGGCATTAAGACGAAAATAACAAATATCTAAATATTGTGTGTAATATAAAATTACAATTTGATTTCTCTTGTCAGATGGTTTAACTACTATATTTCTATTGGCACAAAATTATTTAAATTCTAACCATTGATCTTTAGTCATATTGAAGCAAACATCAGACTTATTATTCATACATGCCTTATATAGTTGATCAATTTCATAATTAACAAGAGAAATATATCCCTGTATATTACTATTTGTAAAGGGAAGAATAAAATAATTTTTTTGCTGTAATAGCACTTGTGTCCAAATTATCATATGCATTATAAACTTGTTCATTAGACATATCCGGTATAGATGAACATGAAAAAAAATATTCATCTGAATCATGTATATACTTGAATATCTATTCAAAAATGTTTATGATATGCTGAAGCTTTTCTCCCTGGACATCTGCTGAAAGTTTTTTCTTTTATTTACTAAAACCAGTTGGATAAACCTGGTTAACAAAAGTAAAATGAAATGAAATAAAATAAAATAAAATGTGTATTTGGGCATACAAGCTGTGACTACTGTTTCTGTGCAACAAAACTACATTAATGCAACCACCATTACTATTACTGTTATTTTAAATCTGATAGGGTTGAAGCTGATACTTTAGGTAGTCAGTTGATATGGTGGTTATTTATGGAAGAAATGCCTGGCCCCTATTGCTTTTCATTGTTGTAATAATGGATTTCCATGAGTAATTTGTACTTGGGAGAAACAAGATTTAATGCAAGCTGTGTGTGCGTGTGTGAAGCGTGTGTGAAGTGTGTGTGTGTGTGTGTGTGTGTGTGTGTGTGTGTGTGTGTGTGTGTGTGCGCACGCGCGCGTGTGTCAAAAATACATTAATGAAAACATAATTTTTTAATCTTGGCAAGACCAAGCCAGATACTTTAGGTAGGCCATGGGCATGGGGGGCTGAAATGATTGGCCCTGCTGTTTTGCTGTTGTAATGTCTACAGCACAACAGGTAGCACACTCGCCTTTGGTGCAGAAGGCTGTGGGTCCTTTTCCCATATCAGGTAGACGGATTGCTGAAACTGCAGTGCAGCATAAGGGTGTTGCTGCACTCCTGAGTATGTCATCCTTCAGATGACATGTTGAACTAAGGTCACATCTGCTTCAGTTTGTGTTAACTCAGTTGGATATAAACAATTACCACAGCACATATCCAAAACAGTAGAAGTTCCGCAATGCTCTAGCCAAACTTCCTCTAGTAGTATAAATACCACCCTACTTTTTCTTAAAGAAGCTCTGGAGTGTGAGGAAGTCTAATATTGGAAGACTACTTAGCATATGCAATAGTGAGTGAGCCATTGTTTATGTAAAATGGTAAGCATAGTCATTGTTGATCCAAGTATAAAACAGCTCTGCCCTGTTGTAGTTAGTTCCACCCACTGCCATTGGCCCCACCCCATTCAGCTGCTTCCTGCATGCCTTGGTTTGAAGCATACCTCTCAGCTGTCCAGATTTTTGCCCTATAATTTTGGTCTATTCCTCATAAAATGTTTGGTTTTATGGCAAATCATTGAGGACTGAAGTCAGAAAATAATGAAAGATATTTGAGTTTCCGATTTCTGCGGCAAGGCTAGCCACCCAGCAGTGTAAACCTTGGCTCAAGATGATGGTCACTGTTGTGGCACCCTGACCCCATGTGTGAAAATAGGAAAAAGGGGTTGAGGATGGATGGACGGTTTTGAGTTTCAGACTTCATACATTTCAGAAAATTCTTGTAATGCAATACCTGTTATTCTATGAACTTTCCAAGTTTATAAAAGCAATATTTAAAAATTGTCCCTATTTTTGGACCCTTGTCACTCCCATTATTTATTGTGTTGTCCAGATTTCTTGTGTTAAAAGGTTGAGAGGTATGGTTTTAAGTGACCAGATGTCACTGACTACAGTGCCTATTAGTAGTCTTACTTCTGCCTGTCCAATTATAAATGTATTCCTCTCCTACAAAACGGATTAAGGAACAAACAAAATAAACAACAAACTGACAATTTATTTGGCATTAATCACCATACTATGCATATAAGTTGTCTAATTTGCAACTTGTGCTTTGGTAAGCACACAATCACACAAAAAAAGACAGTATTTGGAAAAAAATAAAGAAATGAGAATCATATCTGTAGTGGTTATGAAACAGGTTCACCGCATCACTTCCTAACATAACAAAATGATGCAAAGGAGGGAAACACCTTTGTCTTAATCATTTCTGACAAAGGTCTTTGATACCCATTGACTGCATACCCCCCACCATCTCCTGTGACATTAAATAGAATATGCAGTGGGTACTGGAAAATGGATGAAAACATGACATTTCTTGATGCTATAGTCTTTGAAACACAGAAACCTACTCACTGCATTGCTGAAGCCCACAACTCTTATTTGAAAAGTGTTTGTCGTAAAGCAGATACTATACTTGATCTTAGCCAAAAAGCCAAATTAAATTCCCCCACTATCCGCTGCAAGTCATTCTGTACTGTGATAAATGTACTGATTTTTATGCTAGCTTTACCTATTACATGTACTTACAGCTGCGTAACAGTGCGTTACACATTCTTTAGTCATTAACTGCTCAATAGTTTGATAACTTCTGCAAAGTTCTCTTCTTCTGCAGTCTGTATCTGTAGCATGGTGCAGCAAATGTTTTGTTTTTCAGGGACAGGGATTAGACAGGATGTGTGCTTAGTAGAGTGTTTCGTTTGATGCATATTGAGATGCAAGACACCAATGTTCAGAACAGAACTCCTCCTTTTAGGGCCTCACGTGGTTTGAGCTAGGTGTAGCCCATTTTTTCTCTACTGTTTCATATGTGTGAAAGGATGTGGAAAAAGTAATTATCAGTCCCCACCAACAAGATGGTAAATATATACCAGAAATGTGCTAAGTAGGCGTCATTACTTAGCACAGCGAATTTATACAACAGCTTGAGTTAATCTTATTGGTAAAAAAATTCCAGAAAATAAAATCTACTGACTACTTATCGAAAATGTTAGAGAGTGAGTGAGTGTGTGTGTGTGTGTGTGTGTGTGTGCAAATACAAATACAGTGCAGATACTGAAATAGCAGTCAGGATAGTAGCAACTACAAGACAAGTTAAGTGTGAACACCATGTACGCCTTGCCACATACTACCCTTATATTGTACCCACAACTTCCATGAGGGAAAAACATGTAACTATCAAAACGTTCTCTTGAAGGAAGGCAAGGCAGAGGTTTAACATACAGGAGCATGGGGCGGACGCTGGGTAATGAATCCCTTCAATGTGTTTTATTTGTATTTTGGTAGACGTGCAAATCCTTGGTTCAGGTGGCTGTGAAGGTATAACAGATCTTCTAGTGTGGAGTCTTTGACACAGAATACCAGGCATAAATGTACATGCAGTACAGCACTAAAAAGGAAAGAGCCCAAGTCTTGATATCTAGGAAACTCCCGAGTATCACTTCAGAACAGTTACCTGGATGTGTTAAGAACTATGTAATTCAGCGTTGTAAAGAAATTGTTCTTTTATGAGTATCTTAAACGCATCTCCTGGAGCTTTCTCCATGTGCCTTTGCTAAAACATTGTTTTTTTTTTCCCAGTCAGACTTTCTAGAGTAACAAAGACAGACCAATAAATAAAACTCTCTTGCTGACCAACCTTGTATGCATTTGAAAATGATTAGAGTATTTTCATAACAGAAATGTTTATACAACCATTCACCTGTTTGTCTTATAAAGAAGCTGTTACTGCCTAATGCAGTTAACATACATAAAACAGAGGGATCTGTCACTGAATCAACTGCCTTAACAAGGTCCAAACATCAACTGCAAGCTCCATATCCACAGCTGGATTATGATATCATAGAAATGCCACATATTGATGACATGAATGCCCCATTACAAAACAGCTTTGTGCCACATCTACATTTCAACTGTTAAGAAATAAAACCCAATAATGTTCTCGCAAAGACTTTTCCAATATTCCTGGTTAATCTTATGGGTCTACAGTTATTGGCATTATTAACATCTCTGCTATTATTTATAGGGACCGACATACCACTCCATATGTTAGGGGAACATCCAAATTACAGTCTAGGTTAAAATAAATGGGTGGCTACTGCCTATGGACTCTACTCAGAAAAAAAAAAAAAAATATATATATATATATATATATATATATATATATATATATATATATATATATATATATATATATATACACACACACACACACACACACACACACATACATATATATATATATATATATATATATATATCATTACATAAAACACAATGTATACCTGTATACCCTCTTTAGTTATAACTTGACACCTGGGATGTGCCTGAATGTTAACATCATCAGGGACTATAAGTCACAGCATTCCTTAAAAACACTTATTTCCAGAACCATCTGATACACTATGACTATCAGTTATAATAGTGCCTTTGTATCATAGGGTAATCCTGTGTTAATTATTTTTTTAAAGTGCACCCTCATATGCTTCATACCTCTCAACCTCTTAGCACAAGAAATCTGGACAAAGCCAATATAGTGAGGGGACAAAGGCCCGAAAATAGGGACATATTTTAAATATTGCTCTTATAAACTTAGAAAGTTGCTAGAATAACAGGATTTGTGTTAGCATGCATGTTCTGAAGGATATGAAGTCCAAATCTCAAATTATGTAATTATTTAGTGGTTTCAGTCCTCAATGATTTGCCAGAAAACCACAGACCAAAATATAAGGCAAAAATCTGGAACGGTGAGAGGTATATGATAATTCTTAAAGAGAACTTGCTTGACAACTAGTAGCAAACCAATACATACCTCTCAATCTCTAATTTGGACAAACTCTAAAATAATGGAGGAACAAAGACCAAAAAATAGGAACAGATTTTAAAAATTGCTCTTATAAACTTGGGGAGTTGCTAGAATAACAGGATTTGTGTTAGCATCGGTTTTCAAAGAATATGACATCTGAAACACAAATGCATGTCATTATTTAGTGGCATCAATCCTCAGTGATTTGACAGAAAATTCCAAATTTTATAAGGAAAAGACCAATAATATGAGGCAACAATCTGGAAATTCTGTGAAAATCTAGACAATTGAGGGGTAATCAGTCTTTACTCTTCTGATTTTTTCTTTTATCTTTTTTATGTAGTAGATCTCCTACAAATAAACCACTAAAGATTTTCATTTTCTGTCCGCTGTTGTGCATGCCTAATTCACCATAGAGGTATATATTTTTTTAACATCCTGAGATCCCCTCCCGTGTGCATATTTACATGTGACCTCAAATATTTCTGTACAGAATGAACTCCAACTATTATTAATGCTCAGGTTTAGCATTTCCAACTTCATGTTTCATGAGTGTCATTCTTAAAATATAGCATTAACAATCTACCTGGTAATAAACATAAACAAATGTCATCTCTGACTTCAACCATGAGAGGTTTAAAGCACTGTGTCCTAGGCAACCTGCGTTAGGTTAGTGGCACTGTCACTAGAGCGACTGGGCGGGGAGGATGGGAGTGAGTGGCCATTGGTTATTTATCCATCCTGGGGAAGGTGGGCAGCTCAGTGCACTGGTGACACCTACTGGAGAGTAATGAACATAGCAAGATCTCACTTTCAGCGGTGCAGCACTTAGGCAGGAAAGCATGTGAGGAAGAATACATATGCTTCTTAGTGAGCAGCTACAGTGGAGCCTGAAAGCCATCTCTGAGAGAGGTCTGTTCTCTGTCACACCCCACTGTCAACAACAAGGGGGAGGGGCTGGTTAGCCTCCCTCACTTCAGTCAGGGAATGACTGGGCTGTGGGTTCTTGTCCTTAACGTGGAATGAATGGACACAGCTGTCATTACAGGAACAAGTGGGCCCGTAGGCTGCTGGTAGGCAAATTGTGCAAGAGGGGATGGAGAAACAAAAAAGTGTCTCCTTTTTCTTTTCAGCTGTTTCATGTTTTATACTGCAATCTGCAATGCTTAACTCTGTAAATCCACTTTCAACAATATAACTCCTTTTAGTGGTACTTGCTTTATATTGATGAACATTTATGTTAATATGTATTGATGTTCAGTTAAGTGTGAGAAATACAAAAAATTCCTGTTTGCAGTTCTGGAACATATCATGATGGATCAAAGGGGAGATCATTATAAAAATTTAGTTGAAAAATGTGAAACCAGGTGGCAGATTAAGCTGCCTGCTGACAGACTGCCAGGGTTAAATGATGCTATAAATACAAAGTGCTTCCTTAGGAACAGAAGGCTTGCAATCACATGAAGGGTTAATAGTTATATATAAAGTGTTATTGGTTAATTGGTTCATTGTTTTAACATTCTAACTTTTTAAAATGATTGGCTGAAGCTGTCTTATAAAGTGTAAAAATGCTTGTTTTATTATTTATTTATTTATTTTATTAAAATTTTTTTTCTGAAGTCATAAAGACAAAAGCGGCTAATGAAATTTGGTTACGCTTAAGAACTTTGGAGGTCTTGTGTGAAACCAACACTACAGTGTTTTATTTTATATGTATCAATGAACATTTATGTTAATAATTTTGCAGTATAATATTCTTTTAAGTGCATATCCCAAGGATGAGCTTGATACAAGTCCACATGGATCACTGTTCTAACTCTGTAAACAAATTTAAAATGACAGTTCTCAAACCTCTTAGCACAAGAACCTGGCCAAAACCTAAAATGATGGAGGTGGGGGATCAAATGCCCTAACATAGGAACAAATTTTAAATATTGCTCTTATAAACTTAGAAAGTTACTAGATTAACAGGATTTGTTTTAGTCTACATTTTCTGAAAGATATGAAGTCTGAAACTCAAAATGCACGTCCCTGTTCAGTGATTTCAATCCTCCGTGATTTAGCAGAAAACCACAAAATTTATGGAACAGACCAAAAAATATGAGGTAAAAATCTGGACAGTTGAGACGTATACGAATACTCCAGGCTAGACCCCTCTGTTTATCCACAGCATAAAATGTGTAAGAACAGCGTTGCTTATCTGTTAGTACATACTCTAAGCTAAGATTGTTGACCTGCTATTTTACCAAAATTTGCGCGTGTTCTTTTGGTCTCACTGATACAGTTTCCATCAAATGTGCTTGTCAGCAGCTCATCTTCTGCCTATCAGACTGCAGCTACCCTTGTGGTGTGGACAGCCTGTCAATGGACACCTGTAAATCACCGGAGTGAGTAGGGAATTTGGAGCTTAGCTTCAGTACTTATTGGATCATGCTTTATTTAGTCTACTTCACTCCCTTAATGCTCAGACAACAAATGTAGGGGTGCAGGGGTAGAGCCTAAAATACAGGCTGTGGGCACATGCTGTCAGTCACCTTCCTTGGCTGCAATGTGCTACACTGGTTGGCCAGCCATACTTCCTACCTTTCACTCCATTCTACAGCTCAGTGCAGCCCCTTGCTTCTTCAAGGCAAAGCCTAGACTCTGTCATCTTGTAGCTCTGGGAGGCCACCAGCAGTCACTCATTCCTGTCCTTGAAGTACTAAGGTCTCTAAGAATTACCCAGGTTGCATATGTTTGAGCTCAAGGCTGTTTGATTTCATCTACATGTGATGTACTTAAAACAGTTGAACGTAAACAGCCGGACACAAAAGTCCTCTATTGAAATAACTCAATACTCAACTTTCCTGAAAGATATTATTAAAACATGCCATGGCGTCCAAGCAAAATAAAAAGGAGGCCAGGTCCATAGCTGTAAATTATGGGACTTCATTTGGAATTCCTAGTAACTATAACCACTTACTCAGCCTAGCTTTTAAACACAAAGCTTGGGAGTAATGGCATGATAAGTACTAACTATTTTTTCACTATGGAAATGATTCAATGTAGCGGACTGTAAATGCTATTTGTTAATGCCAATAAGCTTTTTATTTTTACATATTTTTTTTTTGTCCTTCAGCCACCGACCATGTATTCCTGTAGCCCAATTTGTTTTCTCAGCTTGCCTGATGTAGCAACCCACATTACACACTGGGCAGTTTTTCCAAGCAGTCATAATGTGTTGCGGTCCGTTAACTGTAACCGCTTCACTTTCACATGGAATGTAAACATCATAACTGATTGAGCTGCACTTTTGTTTACATTTCTTGCTCCTCTAGAATGGCACTGCAGACTGGAAAGTGCAACGTACACAGCATCAGTCCTTGCTACTGCATCTTTAACTGCTTGGCAACGGTTTTGCATGCCATCTTATGTCAGGCACTAGATCACTGATTTGTAAATTGGTAGTTAGCTTTTTCTTCTTAATCAGAGGATACTTTTTCAGATAAACCCTGCTTACTACCTCTGAGATAGGAGAACTATATGTCAGTCATACAATTCTACTTCTGTCTTTCCAAGAAGCCAGGTTACCTGCATCTTTATCAGCGCCAGAACCTCTTGGCCAAATGGAGTTAGCTAATATTGAGAATTTTTGGTAATTATCTGAACTCTGTGTATTCCTAAACACCCTTCTAGTTGTATAGTATTACATCTGGTCCACTTTAAAGAAGGCACTAGAGGCCTGGAAAGATTCCCCTCAATAACTACATGGCCAGGTGATTAATAGTGACTAGCTTGTGCTTGCTACACCAAAGACCATCAGTACTATAGTCAAGCCCTGTGGCTCCTTTCTCAGTTCCTCATCCATAATGCAGACAGAAAAAAATGTGCCCATATTACTTAGAACACTGGTCAATGAAGGGGTGAAGATGAGCCATTAATAAAACAATTTCTTCCCTTATGGAAATATTCTACTATTAAAGTATAACAGCATTGGTTTGATTTACAATCACAGATGGCCACAAACTGTAATTTCAGTGATATGTACTAGTTTTGTTCTAAGAAAGAAAGATAAATTTAAAATTTAGAGCAAAGAAATTATGCATGTGCCTCGGAAAATTTAACATTTTCAGTGATCAGGATATTCCATCCTATATAGTGTCTGTCACAAGATACATTTGACTTTTGGGGGGGGGGTTTAACTCATGGCAGCTCCAGAGAGATACCATTTTTATGGGACCTGCACTACACTTTTGGTACAATAGTTGTCTATTAAAACCGGACACGTGTTAACAGAGTTTCTAGCAAACACACAAACAACTGAAATATATACAACTCCACTGTGAGCTGTGTAACAGCACTGACTAGCTTTCATTTGTCTTTACCAACTTCTGGAATCCTTGCTGAGTCACATTAAAGCACAGCTCCTAGCAACACTGCAGAACTTATAGCACATTTCAGTGTCATTCAATCATTTTTCATAGTGATGAAAGGAACCCTAGCACATGGATTTCAGTAATGAGTGCCACTTACTAATCTTTCATTTTGTGTGCTAGAGTGTTTTTTCATGGTCAGAAGCATTTTTTCATGGTCAGAAGCAGTTCTCTACATCTTATAATAAAAAACTGTGCACCAACACAAACCTCACCAATTCATGGAATAGGATAGCAAAAATTACAATTGAATCTGTAACAGGGCCTCTACACTTCCTGCTGTGAGATGTTTGCTCAGGGAAAAGAATGGCAAAATTTGACCTAAATTAAATACGTCTTGTAGCAATGTTTAGCTAAGCTTGGAAATAGCAACTTTATCACAGCAGAAGGGAACATAGGACTTAGTTTTGGTCAGGACAGGTAAGGGCAAAAGAAAAGATGGTCAAATGTTCTTTTACCAAAACTGGAAGAAAGAAGACAAAGCTGGGGGGGAGGTAAATACAATAAACTACAGGAAAGAGTGACCAGAATACACTTGGTATCATGGATGACAGCAAAACAATATTAACTAGAGAAACAATTACAAATTAAAACCTATCTGAATACCTTGCTAGCAAAGATCCTGTAACAAATTTGTGTTTAGAATGGGAATCCCACACGATTGTAGAGAAAACAGTTGTTGTCTCTTTCGGTTTTCCCGGTTAGGGGTCACCACAGTGGAACTCCGGTCCGCTAATGATTGGCAGTAGATTTTTACATGCTGAGTTGCCGGCCCTGACGCACAACCTTCAACGAAGGTACGCCCATCCACGCATGTCTCCACACAGAAGACGCTCTAGCTGAGAATCGAACAGGACAATGTCTTACTGTGAGGCGACAATGCTACCGCAGCACCACCACCGCAGTATTGATTGTAGAGAAAACAGTACTGTGTGTTAAATCACAGGACTGATGTTGTAACCATCAAAATGGAAACAGACTATCATACATATGAATCAGCTGGCCCAACATAATCTGCTAATTTTCTTACCTGTTAGATAAGGAGATCATGATCACTTAATGTCTTACCTTTCCCAGGCACTCATGAAAATGTGCTTTTTGTCTTCATGTACTCCACAACTGTCTTACTGTTTTAATCCTGCTACTCACTGCAAAGGCCAAGGACACATCAATTATCTACCATACTCATTGTGAAAGAAATACTTTCTCATATCACCACATTGACTAATGTAATATATACTTTCAGGACATATCTTATTGTTATAATGCATTTATTTTTGAAAGATGGTATTTATTGGACATTGAGCATATCCTTAAGGTAGCTGAACATTTCTATCTATTCCCTTCTCTTTTCTTTAGACAAAGTAAACATTTTACGTTTTTATCTCTCTTTTTACAACTTCTGGTGCAGACAATGGATTACTGTGTTGTCTTTGTACAGTCTCTGTTTATAAAATGTCTGGTGCAGACATGCACTACTGTGTCACCTTTTTACAGTCTCTGTTTATACACCTTCTGGTGCAGACATGCACTAATAGGTCACCTTCATACAGTCCCTGTTTATATAGCTTCTGGTACAGACCATGCACTACTGTGTCACCTTTGTAAAGTCTCTGTTTATAAAATGTCTGGTGCAGAGTGCAGACATGCACTACTGTGTCACCTTTGTACAGTCTCTGCTTATAAAATGTCTGGTGCAGACATGCACTACTGGGCCATCTTTGTACAATCTCTGTTTATACACCTTCTGCTGCAAACATGCATTATGGTGCCACCTTCCTATAGTCCCTGTTTATATCGTTTCTGGTACAGACCATGCACCACTGTGTAACCTTTGTACAGTATCTGCTTATAAAATGTCTGCTGCAGACATGCACTACTGGGTCACCTTTGTACAATCTCTGTTTATACACCTTCTGCAGTAGACATGTATTATGGTGCCACCTTCCTACAGTCCCTGTTTATATAGCGTCTGGTACAGACCATGCACTACTGTGTCACCTTTGTACGTCTTTGTTTATACACCTTCTGGTGCAGACATGCATTACGGTGCCACCTTCCTACAGTCTCTTTTTATACAACTTCTCGTGCAGGCCATGTGCTACTGTGCCACCTTCATGCAATTTCTCTTTATACAACTATTGGTGGAGGCCATACACTACTTTATCACCTCCTTCTGAAATCCCTCAGTTTAACATATTTGCAAAGCTGAAGTCCCAAGAAATGCCCAAAGGGTTCCTAATAAATCCAAGGTTAAAAAAAGTTGATATTTCCCCTTGCAACATGCTGTCGTGTCATATTGCCTGCTTGTTATCTTCAGGTCGTCTGATACGTATGCCCAGGTGTCTTTTACTTTAGTTATCCCTGCTGCTTCCAATGCAGATGCATACTTTTCCTGGGATTTAAGCTGTTGCCTTTTGAGCAGTTCTTACTAAATTAAAGGATCTCTTTTCATTTGTTCGAGCATTTCATGTGCATCCATCCTTTGGAACACTGACCGACATCTACAAAAAGATATACATCCTTATTTAAAGTTAACAGCTTGTGAAGAAGCTTGGCATATCCTATAGGCAGATGTAGGTATACCTTACTTCACATACTATGTGATCATTAGCAAGGCATATATATAACCTCTTCGGTTGCCTTGTGAGCTGCTGCTAAAAATGTGTAGTCTAACAAATGTCTAGCGGATTTTACCTGTCATCAAGGAATAAACTAAAAAGAATACCCGTCGTCACGTACAGTAAGGATTCTGTAAGATTTTTTTTCTTCTTTTTCCTGAGTGATATGTGAGAAAATGCAATGCAAGACGGGATGACTTGCATTTCTTGATGGATTTGGTTGAGGAAGATAATAGCCCTTGTAGACACTGAAAAAGTAATGACTGAAACCAGACAGCCTAGATTATAAAGTACTGTATATTAACATGGAATATTTATGTTTGTAAAACATCCACTTACCATGTTATCAAATAAAAAAAAAAAAAAAAGATGAATGAATGAACGTGCTATAGAGCTACAAGGATCAAATGTAACATCAAAGGCGTACAGATATAGTTCCTATGCACAGAGCCACCAGGCCTCTAAGGATCTCACTGCTTCCAGAAAAAGTATAGGAAATAGGGGCGATAACAAGAGTCCAAAGTGCCTGACCTCATAAGGCTTCATTAAACAGTAATTTCCTGGAGTGTCTGGAAGCGATAAATACAGCTTCTGTTCAGTGTATGTCATGAAGGGTGCCTGACTCACTGTTTAGCCCACAGACACACCACTGATCTAACCGAAACAGGGGAAGAGGTTAACACAACATCCTCTCAAGCTAACATTGCACCAGCAATCCTAACAACCATGACTGCTTATTTATCCACACCCATTCAACTGGCCAGGATGGCTTCTTCTTCCAAACCATGCTCTTGACTTGTATTCCAGTCTCTGAAGAGTGCCCACATGGATTTAAAGTTTTTTTTCTGTATTTCTTTCTCCTTATGACTGACATTCTGAAGTGTCAGCTGGTTAATATTCTTTGAAGCAGACTAAGTCTGTCAGAATCATACATTTGAAACAAGAAAGTGCAGGCAACACACCTAATGAAAATCAGAGTGCATAAGCTTTCAGATAGGAAGCAAGTTGGAATTAGTCCAAACTTCACTTACCGCATATCAATAATCTAGCTTATTTAATTATTTTTAAAAACCTAATCATTAGGTGATAGTGCTCCATGAAACTGCATCATTTCTTTCTCTCACAGGAATTTTTAAGTACAGGTCAGTAATGTATTTATTAATTACATGTAATAACAAGTTAGGTAGGCTGGTTCTCCGATCCTTTCCAGCCAAAGTAACAGTGCAAAACAGAACTCTGGAATGATCAACAAGATATCCGAGAACTTCTAGGATGTCAGCAACAGATGTGACGGACTGTAGGGTCTATGTTAAATCATAGAATGCCTAAAGCAAACAATGGATTTATCAAACCCATATAAGCGAAAGCTTACAATCTCGAACACTTAGAACAGCGATTTTTTCCAAGGGAAAAAAAAATCGCTGTTCCACAAAAAAAAAAAAAAAAAATTTAAAACATTACATAAAGTGGGGGGGGGGGGCTTGCCCACACCCCCTACTTAAATATACCAACTCTGAGATCGCACTACAGTCACGAAAATGGCAAAGTAACGGAAGTGGCCAAGTGATTTCTTTCCCAGGGAAAGAATTCGCTTATATGCCGTTTTGCTATTTTGCCTTTTTGTAGCTCGATCAAGACGCATTCAAAAGAATGCGCCTTCAGTCATTTAATAGGAACCCCAGACTGTATTCACCAATGCTCCTTTACAGCTGCTAGCCATTACACTGCCCACAGGTGCTTTAATACTCCTTAAATTATGCTGTATGCAGCTTATAATAACTTGTGTGGGTATTCTTCCAGCCATCTGTCCATCACAGTGACCTAGTTAAATGGTACTGAAAGACGGCCATCTAATTCCAAATGCACCCCCATCTTCAGTGTATTTTAAGAGACACTGTACTGCTATAGCCATCTCTACCCCATTTTCTCATCTTACATTCTGTACACCTAACTATACCTCATCCCTCTACAAAGAATGCTGCTTACCCTGCACCTAGCTTTCTAAACTCTGTGGCATATAACGTGCACACTAATACCTACAGCCCTCATGTTACAGCTACAGTTTTTACATTTCTCCTTCACACATCCTCCTGTCAGAGTTAGTTGCACTTAACAGTCTTCTCCTACTTGCACATATGTAATTGTTTATTCTTTGTAAAAAAAAAAACAAAACAGTATTTTTAAACACACTTCATTACTAATTAACCAAAATGAACTAACCTAGTGCAAGTTACTCAACATGTTATAGCACCTCTTCATCTGACATCTGTTAATGGGATTCATACTTAGTAAATGAATATTGAAACTCAACCAATCAACCTAAACCAGCACCCTAATTACTGCATAAAGCATCCATAAACATATGACTCCTTTTACCTCTACTGTCTTTGAGGCCTGCTGTTACCAAAATACTGGTTTGTTTTCCTTTCTTCTTCATAGAAACCTTTATTCTAGTCCAGGGACACCCTAATCCATACCTTAATGAAACAGTTAAAATCTGATTTTTGGGTCAGATAGAACTCTCTGGGCGTAGTATTCTGTGTGTGTCTCTTCAACATACCTCTTGGTACAAAAAAAACTGAACAAAGACAAAAATAATGGGGGGACAAAGCTCCAAAAATACGGACAAATTTTAAATATTGCTCTCAAACGTAGAAAGTTGCTAGAATAAAAGGTATCGTGTTATAATGCATTTTCTGAAGGTTATGAAGTCTGAAACTCAAATGCCTGTCACTATTTAGTGAATTCAGTTCTCACTGATTAGCCACAAAAATATAGAAAACCACAAATTTTATGAGGAACAGAACAGACCAAAAATATGAGGCAAAAAATCTGGACAGTTGAGAGGTATGATGACCATTTAGCAGTGGGAAATAATGACTTTAAACTGAGTAAAAATTATGCCAGTGATAATATGTATTGAACAAGGAATATAGATTTGTCTTGTTTCCATTTTTCTTTATAACTTTTATAAAATAATCCGTGGCTAGACTGTATATAGGTTCATAGGTAGGTACTAGGCTATCGGCCCTAGGGCCTATACAAGCCTAGCCATAACGACTCCCTGGCTATTGCTTCCCACAAATATTTACTTTCCTGGACCCCTGTCTACTGATGTGATCCCCGGGGTGAATTTCCTATCTCCCATCCAATTGCCAAGATTCCTCTTGAAGAGGGCCATTGAGGCACTCTGCCTGACATGTATAGGCAGCCTATTCCAGAGTATGGGGAGTCTCTGGGTCAGGAACCTATCCCTCCAGCATGTTCTACTCATCGTGATGGCAAGGTCAAGATCCCAGGTGTGTGTGGCTTGGAGGGATTGGGATTTCTTTAAGTGTAGCATGTCCAACAACTCTGGGTTTGACATGGCCTTGTATGTTAGGCAGTGATCGCCTCTGAGTAGGCCATATGTGACAGAGTATAGCTGAGTTTCTTTAGACGGTCAGCATAAGGCATCTGCTTTGGGCCTGTGATTCTTTCTGTGAGGTATTTCTGTGGCCTTTCTAGTTGTTGCAGATGTCTTGTGAGGTACATACCAAATGGGGCATCGTATTCTATAATGGGTCTAATGAGGGATGAGTACAGAGGGACAATTACCTCCTTTTTTCTGGATGAAAAGCCTTTAGTGATGAGGTGTGCCATGTAGAAGGATTTTCTAACTGTTGTGGCTATGTGGTTTTCAAAGGTGAGACCACTGTCCACCTGTGTCCCTAAGTTGCTTACCATACTTTCGGTGTTTAGTGTACTGCCACCTATGTGGTAGTTCACAGGTACGTGTTTTTTCCTAAAGGGGACAACTATACATTTTTTGGCATTAAGCTTGGGCTCATGGCTCTGGCACCAGGCATCTGTTTAAATAAGGCCCTTTTGTAGTATATCCACATAATCCGGGGATTCAATAATGGCTCCCAGCTTGCAGTCATCTGCAAACTTTGTAAGCCAGACTTCCTTAGTGTTGGCCTATACTTCAGAGAAGTAGATGCCAAACAAGAGTGGTCCCAGGACAGAACCCTGCAGTACACCACTTGTCAATCGTCTGGAGCTGGATTTGGAGTCGGCTATTTTTACAGTGTGTGTTCTGTCAATAAGCCAGTTTGCAACCCATCGAGTGATGTATGGATTAATGCCCAGCTTAGTAAGTTTATCAATGATTCCAGAGTGGGGGATAGTGTTGAAAGCCTTGGCGAAGTCCAAGTAGGCTGTGTGAACCACCTGACCCTCATCCATGGCACTGGAGAGTGATTCGAAGAAGTCGATCAGGTTCAGGAGGCAAGATCGGCCCTTCACGAACCCAAACTGGGTGGGGTCCAGTGTTTGAAGGTTGCCGATGTCTTTGTTTATAAGTTCCATGATAATACATTCCATGGCCTTGTAGATTAGGCTCTTCAGACTGATGGGATGGTAGTTCCCGGGATCCAAAGTGGATCCTCCCTTGTGGAGTGGGATGATTGTAGCTATGCGCCACTCTGGGCATGAAGTCTGAGGTGAGGCTATGATTAAACATGACACATAGGTGAGGAGCCAGTTCCTTTTGTAGTTCATGCAGTACACAGTCCGAGATATCATCTGGTCCCATGGATGCTGTATTCTTGGCTTTGGAGAGTGCATTTTTTACCTGAGTGGCCATAACTACTGGAAATTGGCATTCTTTCGTTATTGAGATGGGCCCTTTATGGGGTGACAGGGAGGTGAAGTTAGCACTGAATCTATCTGCCAGGATACTGGCAATATCCTTGGGATCAGTATATCTAGTGCCATTCTGCTGTAGCTCAGAGCAGATCTGAGTATTGCCATTTAGATTCTTGACATAGCTATAGAATGCCTTGTGGTTGTCTTTGGAATCTTTGGCAATTTTGTTTTCGTAACTAGCTTTGGAAGATTTTATGAGGGATCTCAGCTTTCTACTGAGGCTGGTGAGGACGTTTTTTGAATCCTGGGTTCTCTCTCTTTTCTGCAACAGTTTCTTCCTTCTGTTATACAGCTTGTTTATGGCAGGGGTCCACCACATTGGCTTCCATTTTTTGGAGGACAGCGTCTTGGTTCTATTTGGGATGGCTCGGTCCATGCATGAGTGAATGTGCTCATACAGCACCTTAGTGTAGGATTCGGCAGTTGAACTTCTAGTTCCCATCTGCATGGGTGTCATAAAGTTTGTTACTTCAGACTTGAGAAGCATGAAGTTGGCTTTGGAGAAGTTTTTTAAGGAGGTTTCCATAAAGGGGTGGGGGGTGGGGATGTGGACATCAAGGGTGATTAGCTTAAGGTCTGATCTAACCAACGAGGGGGTGACCACTGGTGTGGAGTATCAATCTCCCATGTTGGTAATGACTAGGTCTAGAATACTGGTACCCCTGGTGGGACTATGAATTAGTTGCTCTAGGGCATTGGAATTTATGAATTCCAAGAACCGTTGAGCAAAGGTGTTGGTACACGAGTAGTTTTCCCTGTTAATGGCAGGGTAGTTGAAATCACCCAGTATTAAAGTGTTTGGCTGTATGTTAATATTTTCCAGTATGTTTAGAAAGGTGCGGTGAGAATCTTGGGGCATGGTGGGGGATCTGTAACAAGCTACAATTTGAATATCCTTGGTGAATATGGACACTCCTCCACCTTTAGTGTTTCAGTCCTGGTTTGGTGGCCGAAAGGTGTGGTATGAGTTGTAGCCTGGTATTGCAGGGGTGCTCTCTGTAGCTTTGAACCAGGTCTCAGTTACTGCACAGATATCGATGTTCTCCATTTTTAGGAGAGCCTCGAGAGACTGCATCTTGAGGTTTAGACTTCTAGCATTGAGTAGCATTACCTTCAGATTTTGCTTCTTGTACCCGTTATGGTGGTAGTTTTGTCCTTTGAACCTTGCCTAAAAAAGGCACTATATGGGGTGGCAAGAGCCTTAGCCAGGAACCTGAATCCCAGGGGCAACAGGTGCAAACCATCTCTTGTAAAGCATCGCGGTTTGTTGATCATGTCGTCCCAGGCAAACAGATACTGGATTCCATCCCCTTTGAATGACACCAGAAGCTTAGCCAATTATTGCAGTCAATCATTTTGTCCTTATACTGTGGTATCATTCTGGGTGATGGCAGGATGCTACTCAGGGCTAGGGTCATACCTGCCTCAGCTACATGATCAGAGAGCTCTTCCATGTCTCTTTTCATGTAGTCCAGGGAGGTATGTCTCAAGTCATTAACTCCAACTTTAATAAATCTTGACTTGATTTGGCAGGGCATGGAATAGGTAAGTAGGTGCTGGAACTGAAAGGGTTAATCTCCCCAGAATCAAAGGCAGGGTGCATCTATAGTTACAGGAAACAAAGATAAATTGGACATATAATAAGTGGGAGATTTAAAAATCTTCTTTTTGGGAGAAAGGTTGAGTAACTTTGGAAAATCAGTCATTTCCTTCGGTGGAAAAAGAATATTTTGCCTAAAAGATTTTCTTTGAAACTGAGGAGTGCAAGTTTCTGTGGAAACTTCTGAATACAAGACTTACTGGGGTATAGCTCTCAAAGCACTGGTAACTATTATATTCTGTTGCTTCTGGGCCTGGAAACTGGTCTACTATTTCTGCAGCTTACTATTAATACATGCGAAAAAATTTGCTCAATTTTGCCTTTAGGAAGAAAAACTGAACTGTTTAAAACTGTGTTTTGTATTGGGCTCTGTTACAGGAACTATGTTCTTCTCTTTTATGAATAAATTGTGTAACAAGCAACTAAAATGAGCCCATAGCCAGTACAGCAGTTAAAAGAACACTGAAACAAACTGCATGTCTAAAATTGTTTGGTTTACAAAAATTACTGTTCTTATTCTTGCATGTATTTGGGAATTAGGAGTGAATAAACTATGCTGTGTTTTTGTTCTTTGCTGCCTGTTGACCATCATCTCCCTGTTATCTATTTGCCTGTTCATTCCTCTCAGGTAAAAGCTTTTCTCAGCCTATTATGTTCCATGAAGGCGAGTGCTGATTGCAGAACCATCATACTTGCAGCCATCACGGCCTTTTCTACTTATAAACTAGCACTGCCCCCTGGTGGCTGACATGATCACCTGCATAACAGCAGGTAACTCGGCATGTGTGCGCTTCCACTCACATGCTGCATAGATTAATCATCACTAGCCTGACTGAAACAAGCTCATGTGTCTGGTCTACAGCACCATTTACTGCCTGCAGCCATCTACCTACATAGTGGTGATCGGCTGACTAACACTTCCAATACCAACCCAAGATGGGCAAGGCATCATTGGCTACTCACTCCCAACCTCCCTCACTCAGTCTTTTGTTTCCTCCAAACCTTTCTTTCACATACAAGTAATAAAAATAACTTGTATGATAATTTTATTCTAGAATGCCATGTCATCTTAGTCCAGGAACTACTGTACTCAGACAGGGTTGCTGACAACAGCGTGATAGCATTTTTGTTTTGTTTTTTTTTTTTTGGTTCTCCCCTTTACACATCATACTTATATGCACAGCCTCCCATGCACCATGTCCACTCTGGGTTTACCAGCTAGTCTCCTATCCCTTGGACGTCTAGAATTGCTGGGGTTGGTAATGTATCCTAAGGATATCCTTGGGTCTTGGATATCTTTTTCTTCTCTCCTGAGGAGGGTTTCTGTTATACTTCCTTGCCCCCCTTTATTGACCACATTTGAGGGCAATGCTCCTATATGGACCACACCTCCCCTTAGAGAGTGTCATCAATGAGTGCCCTAAAATGGGCACACCCACACCTCCCTCTCTATGCCTGTTAGCCAGCTGCTCAAGCTGCCAATCAAACTCAGGTCAGCTGGGCCATACTCAGG
The DNA here is from genome assembly GCF_019279795.1 of Protopterus annectens. NCBI lineage: Eukaryota > Metazoa > Chordata > Ceratodontiformes > Protopteridae > Protopterus > Protopterus annectens. Next base: position 332,971,156 of record NC_056741.1, on the reverse strand, counting down.
GATTTATCAGTCTATGCCACAGGAGTGGATATCACTGTTACCATGCCTTTGGGGGATTAATGAACAATTGCAGCCCCCCCCCCAACTGAAGAATGCTTGAAATGTGTAACAGCAAATTTTACAATTTGCTGATTTTCAGTTTGAACTGCATCTTAGTTTTCAAAGTACTGAAATGGTACTAGCAGGACTCACATTTCTTATAAGGAACCATTATAATTTGAAATATCTTTCAGTGAAGCCGGAAATATAGTTTTTCAGGCTTTGTAACTAACTATTAGAGATCATGTTCTAGGGCAGTGGGATCCCGCTTTTACCCCACTACAACCTTCTTACTTTGCTAACTGAGTGGGGGGGGGGCATCTGCCTGTACTTACTGGTAACCAACACTATTCTAGATTCGGGGAATATTGGAAAAATTAAATGTATTAAACGTCAGTCCATACTTATTATAATGAGTCTGAGCCATAGGAAGGGTGGCACAGAGTTAGTGGCTGACTCAGATGCCAATTTTTAGGTGGTCCCAATTAGAATTTGCAGCTTAAAAACAAAAAAAAAAATCTGACAACTTGTAAAAAGTCAAACTGTTCTTTTCTTTCAAAGTTAGCAGCAAGTTGTTAAACTGTTACTTTATGTAACAACCTGAAGTATAACAGTTTACAAGCTGTCATTTTTTTTTTGCTTACATTCAGCATGGGGAAGGTTTGAAATGAAGGGGTCATCATGGTGCCAAACTGCCTTAACTAGAGCTCTGCAAAAGGTAAAAACATTTGTTAAACAAAAGGATACAAAAAGTCATGGTGGGGCTACCATTTCATTCCGATGGTGGTTACTAGTGATGTCTCAAAAACAGAAACTGTGAAGACAATTTTTTTCAACTGTTTTTGTTAGATATAAAAGTGGATGAGTGCAACATGTATAACATTACTTCAATAAAATGGATATCTTTTTCAACCTGGAGAACCACAACCGTGATCTTTGGAATGCTAAAATAATAAAGGTAAAAGTGAAAGAACACACAAGTTTTGAGCTTGTAGTATCTCTGAGCATTCCCTCTACATACTTTGCTCTGACTCTGTTTTTCATTGCGATTCTTTCAGCTTGCCAACTCTGATTTCCATTTTGTATATAATGGTGGTGCAGCAGTTAGCGTTGCTGCCTCACAGCAAGAGGTTCTCCGGTTTGATCCCCGGCTGGGGTGCCTTCTGTGTGGATTCTGCATGTCCGCCCTGTGGTCACGTGGGTTTCCTCTGGGTGCTCCGGTTTCCTCCCACATCCCAAAGACATGCTGTAGGTGGATTGGACACTCTAAATTGGCCCTAGGTGTGAGTGCATGCATCTGTGTGCCTTCTGTGGAAGGTTGGGTGCCAGGGCTGGCAACTCGACACCGCAAAACTCCACTGCCAATCACGAGCAGACAGGTGATCCTCTGTGACAACCCCTAACCAAGAAAAGCCAAAAGAAGAAGAAGAAGATAAAATGCATGTATATATATTGCTTCATCAGTCACTCTATACATAGTTTCTTCACTGCCTTTATATCCTCAAGTCAACTCTATCTTTTGTGTTTACCATGGAATGAGACTGAAATAGGTCCAATGGGACCAGTGCTCTACTTTGGTTAACAAATATAAAATAAATGTATATAACTAACATGAGTATGGGATATTCCTGGAAAATGTTTTAATTTTGGAATTCCCTGATTTGGAATTGGTAGTGAAGTTTACGTCTTTTAGTTTCAGAGATCTCAGTTGTAGTTCTCAAAATTTCAACAGAGAACCTAATAAAACAAGTTGAAGCTTTCCAGGACAGTCTTCAGAAAATATGTATCCAATACAGTAGTCATGATTTCAGTTTTAACATCGATAGAGGCTGCATCTTGACACTTGGTAAAAAGAGTTTCTGTTGTGATTAAAACATAATTACATGGTATACCCACAGTGCACCATAGATTTAACAAAGTTATGTATGGCTTTCATTGCAAATGGGTGGTATGGCTGACCAGTCATTTACATGACATCGTACTGACATGTTAGTGTTTGCCAGACATTTAAGAAAGGTAATAGAACTTTAAAAGGAGCAGTCAGCTTTCCAGTTCCAAAGAAATTATGCGGATTTACTTATTTGTGTTTGCTAACTTAGTATACTGAGAGGGATAGAGCCTAGTTATAGTGGTCACTCAAAAAATATACAGTCAAGCAATGAAAAGGTAACAGTAAAGAGTATACTTAAATTTTATAAAGATGATTACTACAGTAACAGCAATGTAGACAGGATATTAAAACATTATATTCTGAATAGGGAGGACTGTTAATAAGTTAGTGTGTGTAAACAATGTGCAGACATTTGCTCATAGGGTCATAGGAGATAACTAGGCTATCGACCCAAAGGTCATTTTAAGCCTAGCTGTTTCATCCTAATAAAATACCATGAAAATGCTAGTCAATACCAAAGACTGCATTTAGTGATAACTGCCCATGTCCAGGAGGGTTGTGGGTGCTATCCCTGGTAAGAATTTATGGTGCCCCATCCACTCATTCAGGTTCTTCTTGAACAGTGTTATAGAGGTGGTCTGTTTCACATGAATTGGTAGCCTGTTCCAAAGATGTGTCAGTTACAAGGAGATAAATATGTCCCTCCAACATGTCCTATTTAAGTCGCAGGCCATATTTAGGTCCCTGGAATGTGTAGCCCTAGTCATGTTTGACTTATTGATATGCAGCAAGTTCATTAGGTTTGGGTCTTGGATTCCTCTGCAGGCCAGGCATAAGTCTCCCCTAAGAAGTCTATACAATACGGAGTATAGTGACAGGGACTTTAGTCAGTCTGTGTAAGGCACATGCTGCAGCTCCTTGATCTTCTTTGATCCTCTGAGGTCTTTCTAATTGCTACAGGTGCTTTGTACGATACATGCTGTACAGGGTATTATACTCAATTATGGGCCAGATTAGTGCCAAGTATAGAGAGGTTATAACCTCTTTTGCTCTTGAGCCAGTGCCTTTACTAATCAAGTGTGCTGTGTAGAACGCTTTTCTTACTACAGTAGACACATGGTGGTCGAAGTTAAGGTTGCAGTCAACTTGTGATCCCAGGTCCCTTACCACTTCATGGGTATTTAGGGTATTACTGTTGATTTGATAGTGTAAAAGGACAGTGTTTGTGCTGAAGGGAATGATGATGCATTTCTTTCCATTCAGTTTGATACTGAAACTGCGATTAATACACCAGTCATTGGTCTGTGTGACACCCTCCTGAAGAATACTGACATAATTTGGGGATTCAATGATTGCGCCTAGTTTGCAGTCATCTGCAAACTTGTCATCCACAACTCCTTAGTTTTGATCTGAACTTCTGAGAAGTATATACCAAACAGTAGGGGGCCGCACTGACCCCTGTGGCACCTCATTAGTAACAGGTCTGCTGGTTGATGTGGAGTCACCCACTTTGATAGTGTGTGTGTCCAGTTTGTGAGTCAGTTGGCAACCCATCTTAAAATGAAGGGGTTTACATTCAGTTTGACAGGTTTATCAGTAATGCCTGAATGTGGGATTGTGCTGAAAGCCATTGCCAAGTTGAGGTACACTGTGTGTACAGATTTGCCCTATCAGTGGCCCAGGTCACATTTTCAAAGAAGTCCACCTGACTTAACAGCAGAAGCTGCCCTTAATGTAGCCAAATTGGGTAATATACAGGGTATGGAGGTCAAATCTGTCTATTTATGAGGTCCATAATGATATGTTTCATGGCTTTACAGATGAGGCTGGTCAGGCTTATGAGTCTGTAATTCCTGAGTCTGTTGCTAGGCCACGTTTGTGGAGGGCAATGACTGTTGCTGTTCTCCATTCCTCAGGAATGACGCCCGTGGTTAGGCTGTGATTGAAAAAGGTACTTAATGGTGATGGTAGTTCATGTTTTAGCCTGTTTAGAAGACAGCCTGGCATGTCGTCTGGTCCCATACAAGCTGTGTTTTTTGCCTTGGACAAGGCTTTGAGGACCTGCTCTTCAGATGTGTAGGGTCGGGGGAAGGTTTGTGATAAGTTAGGAGGGGATAAGGGAGTGAAATTTTCACCAAACCTATCAGCTAGCAGGTTTGCCATCTCTTTGGGGTCAGTGTGTGTGATACTGTTGGTCACTAGTTCTGCACATGCTTGGGTCCTACCTTTTAGGCTGTACGTAGCTGTAAAAGTTCTTATGGTTATCCTTGGCTGTATTTGCTAAGTTTCTCTCAGAGGAGCCGTTAGAGGATTTGACAAGTTGTTTTACTTGCCTGTTGAGGCTGAGGAGGGTGCTTTTCCATTGTTGGGGCCTTGACTTTGTTTTCTTGGACAGCAACATTTTGCATTTATTGCAAAGTTTGTTGATGCTGGATGTCCACCATGGCAACTTGCCTTTACTTGGGGCTCTAGCTTTGATTCTTTCTGGTACAGCTGAGTTTATACAGCTATGCAAGTGATTGTATAGGACTTTAGTGTAAGCTTCAGTGTAGTTACCACTTGGAATGCATTTATACCTTTGCCTAGGAGGGTACGGTTTGCCTTTGTGAAGGTTTTTGGTCTGATTTTACCCTTTGTGAGTTCTGGTGTTTGTGCCAGCTGAAAGGTGACTGTTTTGTGGTCAGATTTAACTAATGAGTGTCTGACAGTTGTGGTAGTGCATCTGTTTGATATGTAAATGATATGTAACGCACTCTCCGAAACCAAGAACACAGCATCCATGGGACCTGACAACATCCCAGGCTGCTTTCTACACGAACTACAGAACGAACTGGCACCCCACCTAATTACCATGTTCAATCATAGCCTCGCCTCAGGCTTTGTGCCCACTGAATGGCGCAAAGCAATTGTTATCACACTCCACAAAGGGGGAGCCACCACGGACCCTGGAAACTACCACCCCATTAGCCCGACAAGCCTGGTCTGCAAGGCTATGGAACGTATCATCATGGAACTTATAAACAATGACACTGATAATCTCCAAACTCTGGACCCTACCCAGTTCGGGTTTGTAAAAGGCAGATCATGTCTCCTAAACCTGATAGATTTCTTTGAAGTGGTCACCAAAGCTGTAGATGAGGGTAAGGTAGTTTACACAGCCTATCTAGATCTCGCGAAGGCTTTCAACACCATCCCCCACTCTGGAATTATAGATAAACACACTAAACTAGGTATAAATCCCTATGTTACAAGATGGGTTGCCAAATGGCTCACTGACAGAAGCCACACTGTGAAAGTAGCAGACTAAATCCAACTTCAGACCAGTGACAAGTGGAGTACCACAGGGTTCAGTCCTGGGTCCTCTCCTGTTTTGTATCTACTACTCTGAAGTACAGGCTAACACAGAAGGACTTTGGCTAATGAAGTTCGCAGATGACTGAAAACTAGGAGCCATAATCGAAACTCCTAACGATGTGGACATCCTACAAAAGGGCCTCACTGAGACAGATGCCTGGTGTCAAAGCCATGGCCTCAAGCTCAATGCCAAAAAGTGCATTGTCTTTCCTTTTGGTAAAAACTCTGTACCCATGAACTACCACATAGGTGGTAGTCTACTTAACACCGAAAATGTAATAAGAGACTTTGGGACACAGGTAGACAGTAGTCTCTCCTTTGATAATCACATTGCCACAGTAGTCAGGAAATCCTTCTACATGGCACACCTCATCACAAAAGATTTCTCATCCGAGGTCATTGTTCCCCTTATACTCGTCACTTATTAGACCCATTATAGAGTACAATGCCTCTTTTGGTATGTACCTCACAAGATATCTACAACAACTGGAAAGGCCACAGAAATACCTCACAAAGGCTTACTAGCCTCAAACAGATGCCCTACAGAGACAGTCTCAAAACACTCCAGCTTTACTCCATCGCATATCGCCTACTCAGAGGCGATCTCTGCCTAACATATAAAGCTATGTCCAACCCAGAACTGTTGGACATGCTCCGCTTAAAGAAATCCCAATCCCTCCAAGCTACACACTCTAGGGACCTAAACCTTGTCACCACAATAAACAGAACATGCTGGAGGGAAAGATTCCTGTCCCAGAAACTTCCCATACTCTGGAACAAACTACCTACCTATCTATATCAAACAAAGCTCCTTATTGGCACTCTTCAAGAAAAATCTTGATGACTGGATGGGAGATAGGAAATTCACCCCAGGGATCACTTCTGTGGCTCTGCTCGACAGGGGCACAGGAAAATAATTTTCTTGGGTGGCGAAAGCCAGGGTACCATTTGGCTAGGCTTATATAGGCCCTAGGACCAATAGCCTATTACCTACCTATGAACCTATGTTAGTGAGGACTAGATTGAGAATATTTGTTCCTCTTGTTAGGGTATGAACAATTTGTTCCAGGGCATTTAAATTAACAAAGTCAAGGAACGTTTGTGGTAGGGTGTTGGAGCTAGTGTAGGTTTCCCAGTTAATGCTGGGATAAATTGAAATTTGTATCGTCTCCAATTTGCTCAAGTAGACTTTGTGCGTGTTGTGACCCATGGAGGGAGATCTATAACTGGCTATAACTTGAACAGGGGGTCTTACCCAATGTAACCTGGACTTGGAGTAACTCCATGGAGTTGTCCAGTATAACTAGATGGGAGGTGAATTTATCTCCAATACAGATAGAAACACCGCTGCCTTTGGTTTTCACACATTCATTTTGCAGTCAAAAGATGTGGAAGGCATTGTAGCCTTGCAAAGCCAGGGTACTCTCTGAGGCCTTGAACCAGGTTTATGTGACTGCACAGACAACTACATCTTCTAGTGATAGAAGTGCTTCCAGGGAGTGTAGTTTTTGGTTTAAGCTATCATTTAGCAGGATGACCCTTATTGTGTTCTGGTTGGCTAATTTCATGTTGGTAAAGTTGTTTTCAAAACCTTGCCAAAAAAAGGCACTATAGGGGAGGCAAGAACCTTTGCCAGCAGCTGAAAGCCAAGAGGTGCCAGGTTCAAACCGTCTCTGGCAAAGCAGCGAGGTTTGTTGACCATGGCTTCTCAGGCTGATAGGAACCGGCTCCTCTTTAAATGACAACAAAAATTAAGGCAATTATTGAAATCAATCATTTTTTTGTTTATACTGTGGCATCATTCTAGGTGATGGTGGTATGCTGCTCAAGGCTAGGGACATATACTCAGAATGCTTAACCATGTCTCTTAATATAGTCCAGTGAGGTACGTCTTGGGTCGTTCACACCAACATGAACTATGGCAGAGTCATAATAGTACTTGTTGAGAGACTTGAGTGCATGCGTGTTCTGACAAATCCTGGCACCAGACAGGCAGCTGACCGTAACTTTCTCCTTGTCCAACCTGGTGAGTGGGAGATCCTTGTGTCTCACTACTTTGTCTCCAATGACAAGAAGGTTTGGTTTTTGAGTGTTTCGCCTTACAGGCTTGGTGGGTGAGACACTGGTGTTGGTATGTGTCGTGGGTGCTGTGGGGATTGTGTTAGTTGTAGCAGTCTTGTGTTTTGGAATGTCTCTGGTGTTTAGGTAAGTTTTTGAGAGAACCTCCACGTTTGTAGATTTGTGTGTTTGATGCATACTATGTGCATGTGTAGTGGTGGGTAAGTTGAAAATCTCTTCCGTGTTACTGTTTTTAGTGTGAGAGAGCATGGATTAAAGATTCTTTGTGCAGATATATCTCTCGCACTCTGTACTAGAATGAATTAGTAGATGGTTGTCAGTGTACATGAGGCAATTTCTACATTGTCTCAACCAATCCAAGTCAACAAGGCTGGCAAGAGAAACAAGGTTAGTCCAACTGCCCATAATGCTAGGTTGAAGACTGTTGTCACTACTAGGGGTGGCTTTTCAGAATTGTTCACAGAGGAGCTCAGTGGTTGGATATTTCTGCTTGGGGTTGTATTTTTTTTTTTGCTAGCAGTTAATAGCTTACAGCTCACTAGCAGTATTTCCTTGACTGGGAAAGCGCTAAGGATGAGGGCTACACTAGTGTCTAACAGTAGTATCTAAGGAAATAATTGTTGAATTTAACTGTCCGGCTTTGGCGCACAATTGTGTGACAGTGCCTGGTGCTGTGCAATGCAGAAACAGGCAGAAACCTGCTCAGATCTTCTTCTTCTTTTGGCTTTTTCCCAGTTAGGGGTCGCCACAGCGGATCACTGTCCACTCATGATTGGCAGTGGAGTTTTACAGTGTCGAGGAGCCACCCCGTCGCTCAACCTTCCACAGAAGGCACACACATGCACACACTCACACCTAAGGCCAATTTAGAGTGTCCAATCCACCTACAGCATGTCTTTGGGATGTGGGAGGAAACTGGAGCCCAAATACCAGAAGTTAAAAACTTGAAAAAAAAACTTAAAAAGATTCAAAAGGATCAATGAGAATGCTTATTCCAAGCCCTAGACCAATCTTCCTTTACCAGACAGCATCCAGTCAGCACAATCCTCTCACTAAAGTGCATATAGGCCCCTTTCAATCCAAGATGGTGATGGCCTGTTAAACATGCTCAGAACAAACCCAGATGCAGCAAGCCTGTATCTGGACTATGCTACAGGTACTAGCTACCCTACATTTAGTGGGAAACACTAGAGAATGTGTAAGAGCAGAAAAATAGCAGTGAGGCACTAAAAACATGTTTGAAACAGCAGAAAATGGGCAAGGAGCCTCAAAAGAATGTTTTAAACAGCTAACAGATCAGTTATTTAAACACTGCTTGCAGGGAAAATCAGAACAAGTAGAAGAGATAGCTGTAAAATAGAGAAAAATATCAGTAAATACTTAAGCAGTGAAAATGGCAAAAAAAGCTTTGTAAACAGTGAAAACAGCAATAAATTTGATTTACCAGACACTGTAATGCAGACAATTGCAGTACAACAGTGTAGTTTAGTACACAGTATATAAACACAGTATAAAAGTAGGCAGCAGGGAATAAAAAGTGCAGTAAATAGTACAAATAAGTAAAAGAAAACAGGCAACTAATGTTTTTCAAAGCCTGTAGTCATCTGGTATCTCAGCTCAGAGTTGTGGCAGGCCTAGTTTAAAGGGTTCCTATTAGAAGACCGAAGACGCATTCTTTCGAATGTGTCTTGGTCGAACTTAAAAGACTGAAATGGCAAAATATCGAAGTGGCTTGGCCGCTTCATTACTTTGCCGTTTTTGGCACTGTACTGCGGTCTCGGAGCTGGTATATTTAAGTAGGGGTGTGTGTGGGGGGTGAAGCCCCCCTTTTAATGTAATGTTTAAAGTGTTTTGTTTTAACATTGAAATTCAAAACACTGAGACCATAACATCGAAAATGCAAAACAATGAAACCTGCCTTCATCATCAAGCGACTATGCGTTTGGGACTCAATTAAGTGTATTTGAGGCTTATTCATCATTGTGTTTTGACTGTGGCTGTTCAGTAACAATTGCTCCAAGTGTGGAGCACATACCTCACTATGTAAGTGGTGGCATCCATGGTCAAATGCCCAATTTTGTTAAACAAAGTGATCATGACTTTTGGTGTTCCAGTGCGAATGTAGTGGATGATGAATGCTCTGGTTTGGACAAGAAAGCGAAGCGGATTTCACTTCCATTATCTGACTTATCTCTTTATTCTTTTGGCGAGGTTGAGTTTTCTGGTAAGGTCGATTTTAATGGGCCTAGTTTTGGTAACTATGGTTATGTTAATTGTGAGTCTTCTATACTTGTGCATAAAATATTTGAAGAAAATGATGATTGTTCAAGCAATGACATGTTAAATCAAATAGGTGATACTAGCATGTTTGACATAAATGAAGAGTCTAACTTGGAAATCTTGATTCAATGCTTGGACGAGCAACAAAATATTGAGACTCTATTGGAGCCTGACATTATTTTTAACAAAAAGGGTGATTTTAAAATTTATAATTATTTTAACTTATGTATCAACAATAGGGATGCTGTAGATTAGGTAACATGGTAAAGTCCATCATTGATTTAAAATGGTTCACTAGAAAACTGAACCTAAAGGTTTGGTTCAATCAAGAGAGTGAATTAGGGTATCATGCTAGAGACATTTGCAAAAGGCCAAGTACCTTCAATACTCCCTTGAATAAAACTATTGAATTGTTTGAGAAAATTTATGAGAAAGACATCAGGAGGATTTATGGTAAAAAGGAAGGTAGCCGGGGCAACTTTGGATCTAATATGACTAGAGAAGAGCAGCATTTGTTAATGGATTTGGTTAGAGACCCCACGGACAGGTTTATGAAACCGGACAAGGGTAGTGGGGTAGTCATAATGGATAGGGTGGACTATTTAGATGGGATGACTTCCATATTGTTGGATGACACCTTTGAGGAAAGCTCATTAAATGAAATTAAGGTGTCCTATCGTAAGAAGGATTTATTGCTGGACAACATGGTATATCAGGCTCAGATTGATAAAAATGAATATCATTATATGAAAAATGAACATCCCAGGGTATCCAACATATTTGGGATCCCAAAAATCCATAAGGGCCTTATAAATCCGAAATTTAGGCCCACTGTTGATGGCAAAAGGTCAAAGACATATTTTATTTGTAAATATTTGGATCAAAAATGCAAGTGTCTGGCTATCTTTAATTATATTAGCAAAGACTCTTGGCAATTTTTAAACAAGTTGAATGGCACTGAGGTAGTACCTGATTTAAATTTGGTTACTATTGATGTTGTCAATCTCTTCACCGTGATTCCCCATAAGGAAGGTCTAAGCTGGTTGGAACAGCAGCTTAATAAAACTAACATTTTTTTTCTCAAGATGAAGTTAACAAATTAGTTACACTGATGGAGGTCATGTTAAAGAACAACTATATTTGTTTTGAGGGACAATATTATAAACAAAGGGTGTGGCAATGGGGGCTGCTTGTGCCCCCATTTTTGCCAACCTGATTATATCCTATTGGGAGCAGGAGTATTTGATAAAAAGTTCATACATGACTCACAGTGCATTATATTCAATTTTTGGACGACCTATTCCTCATTTGGATGTGTACTGAAGACAGTTTGAGGGAGTTCCTCTTGTTTATCAATGAAACTGTGTATTTCTTAAAATTTACACATGAATATAACAAGAACAAAATGTTATTTAGATGTAGAATTGGAAAATGATCAGACAAATAAAAAGTTTATCACTAGAATTCACGGAAAGTCAACCTTTTCCAACTCCTATTTGGATTATGGTAGCTGGCACCCGCACCATCAAAAGAAGTCAATTCTGAAGGGTCAGTTGGTGTGGGCTGCCAGGATGGTAAGTTTAAATGCTGACTTTCTTTTAGAAATTGAGTTTATTATACAGACGTTCAGACAAAGGGGATGCACAGACGGTCTTTTAAGTGAGGTCAGGGATGAAGTGTTGAATAAACGTGGGCAAGGCATATATAGGCCTATATTAGGTAATGGATTTTTTGGGATCCATTGGATGTGCAGATAATGATATGAAACACACTTCAACCCTGATTATTACCTACAATGGTGTAGCTAACATCATTAGTGAAGTTATAAAAGCCAACTGGGAGATTTTACAGTTTGATGTTAACATTGCACAGAACGTTGGAAAGGGTCCTAGGTATGTCTTCAGGAGGGACAGATCCCTAATAACATTTTGTAGGGTGTAAAAAAGAGATGGTAAAATCAACAGAAAGATTGGTAACTATAAATGTAACTCTTGTGCCTTTTGTCCATTCATATTAGAAACAAAGGACATGTTTAGAGTTAATGGAAAGGTCATTAATATTAAAGGGCATCATAATTGTAATAGTAATAATGTAATTTACATGGCCAAGTGTGAGAATTGTCCTTTTTTTATATAGGCAAAACATATAGGAAATTTAAAGTAAGAATTGTCCTTTTTTTATATAGGCAAAACATGTAGGAAATTTAAAGTAAGAATTGGTGAACATTTGGGTGATTTGAGGCACTGTAGAATTACATAAACGAAGGACATGTTTAGAGTTAATGGAAAGGTCATTAATATTAAAGGGCATCATAATTGTAATAGTAATAATGTAATTTACATGGCCAAGTGTGAGAATTGTCCTTTTTTTTATATAGGCAAAACATGTAGGAAATTTAAAGTAAGAATTGGTGAACATTTGGGTGATTTGAGGCACTGTGGAATTACTAGTGCCCTTTACAGGCATGTGAAGGAATATCAAGGCCATCAATTCAAATTTCTAGTGGCTCAACAATTATTCAAGGATGAGCATGGATGTATTTTGGATGTTCATTTGGATGTACTGGAACTGAGGTAGCAATTGTATTTAAATGCCTCCCAGTATCCAGGTATAAATGAAATAAGTATTTCTAGTATTTTAAAACTGGATCACATCCTAGGTCAACTGAACAAAGTTATTGTTAGGAACATTTTTAGAGTTTGCATTTTGTTTTAGTACTAGTAGTTCAGAAGTTTTCTAAATATATATATATATATATTTTTTTTAAGTGGAGTGTTTTAGATGTTTAAGGTCATAAAATGACTAGAATCATTTTAATCGGAGTTGATGGCTACTGAGACTTGTCCGCATATATCAACTGGATACAAGCTGATTTAAGAATACTTTTCTCTGCACTTATTTAAGATTTGAGTCAGTAAATACTGTGTGTCTTTGATTCAGTAAATATTGTGTCTCTGTCTCTCTGCAGTTAAGTTGCCTGAAGTGTGAAAAAGTGTAGCCATCTGGGCTCATTGAAAGTTGTTAGACTGCTTTGAAATTCCTGTGTTAAGTGTTAGTTACCCTGGGGGTTTCTGCTAGCATTAAAATCGGTGTTGGTTACATTTCTAGTAATCATTTTAATCGGAGTTGCTGGCTACTGAGACTTGTCTGCATATATCAACTGGACACAAACTGATTTAAGTATACTTTTCTCTGCACTTATTTAAGATTTGAGTCAGTAAATGCTGTGCGTCTTTGATTCAGTAAAAATTGTGTCTCTGTCTCTCTGCAGTTAGTTCCCCACCCCCTTCATGTTTCCTGTTGTTGTGTTAATCTTGGTGGCTTTGGAATTGCCCGCCCCTTCTGTAAATCTGTTTTTGCACACTCCTCCTGGACCCATCTCATTTGCTCACTCATCTGAGTACAGTGAGTTCATATTTTGATTTCAGATACTCCTACCAGTCCCATCTCCTCTGCGGTGTATAGAGACAGCACTTGGGAAGGACATTTCCCTATAGTATCTTAATCTGCTCTGTTTCCTCCCTCTCCAAAAAAAAAATGCACTTCATCTGCTTTACTGTATTTCTGTTTCTTCCTACTTTATTACCTTATTTTGCTTTTGCCTCTTCTTAAAAGTACTCAATTGAATTTATTCTGCTGCCTTTATTACTGCTTGTTAGTAGCCTGATTAAATTGTAGCTGTTATTCTAAGGCCCTTGGTTTAAACACTTGGGCTACAAACCAGCTGTTTTACATTAAGAAGGTTTGTGGTCTGCACTGTTGTGGCAGGACAGGTAGCGTACATCCTTCTAAGTTGGGAACTGCTGATTGAAGGCTCAGTGTCTGTTATTCTAAAAGTGCATTAATTCTGGGTTAAGCACTTGGGCTTCAGGCCAGTTATTTTACATTAAGAAGGTTTGTGGTCTGCACTCTTGTGGGAGGAGAGGCTAGATTCTGCCCTTCTGAGCTGGGAATTTCTGGTTAAAGGCTTATTGCGCATGCTTACTTGAACTGCTTCTTTCTGAAATTGGTATGCCTTGTTTGCTGTAGCATAGACTAGATTCAGGCCAGCTGGATCTAGCTTTGTTTGTATAACTTGTGCACTGATCCAGGCCGTCTTTTTTGGAGAAGGTTTCTCTGTACCCTAGTGGCAGGACTGTGCAGTTAGAACTTGTCTGATTGAAGACTGCTGGAACAGGGCTCAGTTTTAAGCTTTTTAACTGGTTAATTGGGTAAAGTGTTGCTTTGATTGTATCTGCTCTATTTTCTGAAAAACAAAAAAAAATACTTGTTTCCCACCTTTCTTGAACTAGTATAGTCCAGTTTTCAGGTTATTGCTGAATCCAGGGCTGTGTTACAAGTTTCTGTGTTGCCCATACCTTACTTGGATAGAAGGAAGTTTCTCTGTTCACCTGTGAGAGAGGGGAGCTTTGAGAAGCCTATCTGTCCCTGGAGGAATGGTTTCAGCCCAGAAGTTAGTAGTTTATTGGCCATTTTGGGCTAATTTTTATTGTATCTGCTCTATTTTCTGGGAAAAAAAAACAAAAAAAATATTTGTTTCCCACCTTTTTGAACTAGTATAGTCCAGTTTTCAGGTTATTGCTGAATCCAGGGCTGTGTTACAAGTTTCTGTGTTGCCCATACCTTACTTGGATAGAAGGAAGTTTCTCTGTTAACCTGTGAGAGAGGGGAGCTTTGAACAGCCTATCTGTCCCTGGATGAGTGGTGGTTTCAGCCCAGACGTTAGTAGTTTATTGGCCATTTTGGGCTAATTTCTCTCTCTTTCACTTCCCTGCTGTGCTTGTATTCCAGTCAGCAAGTGCCTTCCAGGTGTTCTACAGAGTCTATAGCAGCAGACAGACAAAAGAGTGACTTTGGAGTGATTAAGTATAATTTTCTGCTTTTCTTGCTGTCTTAACTAATTCCGCCTAAAACGTCAGTTTTTTGTTTAGCGAATCTGTGATTTAAAAAGTTTATTACTACATATTGTACTTATTTTCTGCCTGCACTTGAATTGTCATTTTTGTGTTTAAATAATCTGTTTAACTGTTGTAGGCTACACATTAAAGAGCAATAGTCTTTTCTGTGCATTTAAAGTGTTGTTTGATTGTATCTGCTCTATTTTCTGAAAAGAAATATATACATATACCTGTTACAGTTTTCAGGTTATTGCTGAATCCAGGGCTGAGTTACAAGTTTCTGTGTTGCCCATAACTTACTTGGATAGAAGAAAGTTTCTCTGTTCACTTGTGAGAGAGGGAAGCTTTGAGCAGCCTATCTGTCCCTGGAGGAATGGTTTCAGCCCAGAAGCTAGTAGTTTATTGGCCATTTTGGGCTAATTTTGATTGTATCTGCTCTATTTTCTGAAAAAAAACAAAACAAACAAAAAAATATATATATACACTTTTTCACACCTTTCTGAACTAGTACACTCCAGTTTTCAGGTCATTGCTGAATCCAGGGCTGTGTTACAAGTTTCTGTGTTGCCCATACCTTACTTGGATAGAAGGAAGTTTCTCTGTTCACCTGTGAGATGGGGGGAGCTTTGAGCAGCCTATCTGTCCCTGGAGGAGTGGTTTCCGCCCAGAAGTTAGTAGTTTATCAGCCATTTTGGGCTAGCTTCTATCTCTAGTAGCCAACTCCAAATCTAGCTCCAGACAAGTGACAAGTGGAGTACCTCAGGGTTCAGTCCTGGGACTGCTCTTGTTAAGCATCTACTTCTCTGAAGTACAGGCCAACACTAAGGGACTCTGACTAACAAAGTTTGCAGATGACTGCAAACTGGGAGCCATTACTGAATCCCCAAATGATGTGGATACTCTACAAAAGGGCCTTACAGAAACGGATGTTTGGTGCCAGAGCCATGGGCTCAAGCTCAATGCCAAGAAATGCATAGTTATCCCCTTTGGGAAAAAACATGTACCTGTGAATTACCATATAGGTGGTAGTACACTAAACACCGAAAGTGTGTTAAGAGACTTAGGGACACGGGTGGACAGTGGTCTCACCTTCGCAAACCACATCGCCACAACAGTAAGGAAATCCTTCTATGTGGCACACCTCATCACTAAGGGCTTTTCATCCAGAAAAAAGGAGGTCATTGTCCCAATGTACTCATCCCTCATTAGACCCATTATAGAATACAACGCTCCATTTGGTATGTACCTCTCAAGACATCTGCAACAACTGGAAAGGCCGCAGAAATACCTCACTAAAAGAATCACAGGCCTAAAGCAGATGCCCTACGCTGACCACCTTAAAAAACTCCAGCTATACTCTGTGGCATATTGTCTACTCAGAAGCAATCTCTGCTTAACATACAAGGCCATGTCAAACCCAGAGCTGTTGGACATGCTACAATTAAAAAAATCCCAATCCCTCAGAGCCACATGCTCCAGGGATCTAAACCTTGTCATCACAATAAACAAAACATGCTGGAGGGATAGGTTCCTGACCCAGAGACTCCCCAGACTCTGGAAAAGATTGCCCATACATGTCAAGCAGAATGCCTCTTTGGCCTTCTTCAAAAGGAACCTTGACGATTGGATGGAAGAAAGGAAATTCACTCTGGGGATCACGTCAGTCGCCCTGCTAGACAGGGGTCCGGGAAAGTAAATAGTGTGGGAAGAAATAGCCAGGGAATTGTTATGGCTAGGCTTGTATAGGCCCCTAGGGCTGATACACTAGTACCAAACTATGAATCTTTCACTTCCCTGCTATAAAAAACACATTTGTGCAGTTTTGTGCACGGGGCAGCGCCGTTTAGCTAGAGTTAAACTATTCTCGGCTACACAAAGTCTACTCTTCAATTTTTCCCTTGAAACTAGACAAACCTTCAACTTCAGCACTCAAACCATTCATTTCACAGTCAATGACTTGCTTAAAACTCATAGCAAGCACTAATTAATCCTAGCACTAGACCCCCCCTATACTGTCCAGAAGGACAAGGCTCTCTATACATCCCCACCAGCCAATCAGAAAAACAGCTTACTCTACCTATTCAGGCATGTCCTAAGGGCAGTTTCCAGTGTACTCTCCAGTCCAACTGGTGAATCTGGGCATTTTGAGGCAATGTTACAACTGCCTCATGTACACAGATAACCCTCTCCTCCTACCACCAAACACTAATATATGTGAGAGATGCAATTATACAGCCAAACTGGAGGCAAAGCTCTCTCAACCCAAGACTGGAACTGACAGTCAAGAGGAGAAGGAAAATACTTGCAACACCCCACCACAGTCTCACATAGACCTACTAAACCAACACCGGCAAATAACACACACAAATACATGAAAACATACTCTGAGGCTCTAAATAAAAATCTGCAAAAGCAACAGAGATCTCCAAAGCAGACATCCAAGTAGCCTCCACACCACATCACCAACCATGAAACATATACTTCACATAATCAGTGTGCCATGCAATCACAGCCCTTAACGCAAAATAACATACCCAACACACTAGTAATAGGCGACTCTATAGTCAGGCACACTGATGTCCTCCTGACTAGGCTGGACAAGGAGAAGGTTACAGTTAGCTGCCTGTCGGGTGCCAGGATCCGCCACATAACACAAGCACTCAGGTCACTCCAGAACAAGTACAAATACAACTCTGTCATTGTCCATGTTGGTGTGAATGACCTGAGACGTACCTCCCTGGACTACATGAAGAGAGACATGGAAGAGCTCTCTGATCATGTAGCCCAGGCCGGTATGACCCTGACCATGAGTAGCATCCTGCCCTCACCAAGAATGATGTCACAGTATAAATAAAAAATGATCAATTTCAACAATTGGCTAAGTTTCTGGTGTCATTCAAAGGGGATCCAGTATCTGTCCACCTGGGATGACATGCTTGACAAGCCACATTGCTTCGCAAGAGATGGCTTGCACCTGTCACCCTTAGGCTTTTGAATACTGGCCAAGGCTCTTGCCACCCCCATAGTGCCTTTTTTAGGCAAGGCTTGAAAGACAAACCCACCACCATAAATAGCACAAGTAACCAAAAAACTGAGGGTAATGCTACTCAACGCCCGAAGTCTAAATCTCAAAATGCATGCACTCGAGACACTCCTCAGTATGGAGAACATCGACATCTGTGAAGTAACAGAAACCTGGTTTAAGGCTCCTGAGAACACCCCAGCACTACTAGGCTATAACTCATACCATACCTTTTGGCCACAGAACCAGGACCGAAACACAAAAGGCAAGGGTGTATCCATATTCATCAAGGATACCCACACCTCCAAGTTAGTGGTGTAGCACAATGCATCAGAGATCATCCATGTGTGACTAACAAAGAGCAAAACTGCAATCCAAATTGTAGCTTGCTACAGATCACCCACCATGGCCCAGGACCCCCATTCCGCATTTCTGGAGACACTGGGAAATATGAAGTCCTACCAAACACCCTAATACTGGGTGATTTCAATTACCCAAACATAAACTGGGAGAACTACTCAAGTACTAACTCCCTTGCCCAACACTTCCTAGAATTTATAAAGTCGAACGCTCTGGATCAACTGGTCAACACCCCCACCAGAGGAAACAACATATTGGACCTGGTCATCACCAACATGGGTGACCGGTGTTCCACACCAGAGGTCAACCCCTTGCTGGTTAGATCAGATCATAGACTAATCACTCTGGATATCCACATTTCGCCCCCACCCCCAATCAAGGAAACCACCATGAAACTTCACATTACTTAAGACCGAGGTGGAAAGATTCACAGCCCCCATCCTAAAGGACAATGCTGTCTGAGCTGCTGAAACCTTTACAAAGGCACTCTATGAGCAATTGCAGGAATGCATGGATTGTGCTATCCCAAGTAAAACCAAGACTCACTCCTCCAAGAAAAGGAAACCAGTCTAGTGGACCCCTGCCATAAACAAACTATAGAACAGAAGGAGGAAACTAGTACAGAAAGAGTAAAATCCCAAGAAGGAAAGACATCCCTGATCAGTATCAGCAAGAAACTACGATCCCTCATTAAATCATCCAAGGCTAGTTTCAAATGAAAAAATGCCAATGACTCCAAAGATAACCACAAAGCACTCTTTAGCTATGTCAATAACTTAAGTAGAAACTCACAGATCTGCTCTGAGTTAGTGCACAATGGCACAAAATACACTGAATCGACTGATATCGCCAACATTCTGGCAGACAGGATTAGTGCAAATTTCACCCCCCTCTCACCCCCTAAAGGGCCCATAACAATACCAGAAGAATGTAGGGCCCCATCAATCACCAACATACAGGTTAAAACAGCCCTATCCAAAGCCAAAAACACAGCTTCAATGGGACCGGACGGTGTCCCAGGCTGTGTCTTACAAGAGCTCCAAAATGAACTAACCCCTCACCTAAACACACTGTTAAACTCATCCTCTCTACAGCCTACATACCCACAGAGTGGTGCACAGCAACAGTTTTCCACTCCACAAAGGTGGAGCCACAATGGACCCCGGGAACTATTGCTCTATAAGCCTGACTTGCCTGGTCTGCAAGGCTATGGAATGCATCATCATGGAACTCATTAACAGAGACATCGGGAACCTCCAAACCTTGGACCCTGCCCAGTTTGGCTTTGTTAAGGGCAGATCATGCCTCCTAAACCTGGTGGACTTCTTTGAGATGGTTACCAAGGCATTAGACAAGGGAAAGGAAGTCCACACAGCCTACCTAGACCTTGCAAAGGCTTTCGACACCATTCCCCATTCTAATATTATAGACAAGCTCACCAGCTTGAACATAACCCCCTACATCACGAGATGGGTTGCCAACTGGCTCATGGATAGAACCCACATGGTGAGAGTTGCAGGCTCTACATCCGACTCTAAACTGGTTACAAGTGGCGTCCCCCAGGGCTCAGTCCTAGGACCCCTGCTGTTTGGTATATACTTCTCAGAGGTACAGGCAAGCATAGGAGGACTATGGCTGGCCACGTTCACAGATGACTGCAAACTAGGGGCCATAATTGATTTTCCTGCTGATACAGACACCCTCCAGATGGGTCTCACTGAGACGGATACCTGGTATAAAAATCATGGCCTCAAGCTAAATGCCAAAAAGTGCATAGTTATCCCCTTTGGAAAAAACAAAGTATCCATGAACTACCACATAGGTGGTAGTCCCCTAAATACAGAAAATCTAATAAGGGATCTGGAGACCCAAGTAGATAGTAATCTCTCCTTTGATAATCATATTGCCAAGGTGGTTAGAAAATCCTTCTATGTGGCTCACCTAATCTCAAAAGGGTTCGCATCTAGAACAAAAGAGGTTATTGTGCCTCTCTACTCATCACTCATTAGACCCATCATAGAATACAAGCCCCATTTGGGATGTATCTTACAAGACACCTGCAACAGCTGGAAAGACCACAAAAGTACCTCACCAAGAGGATTACTGGCCTTAAACAGATGCCCTACGCAGCCCGACCCAAGAAACTCCAGCTGTACTCGGTTGCATACCACTTACTCAGAGGTGATCTCTGCCTGACATACAAGGCCATGTCCAACCCAGAATTGATGGACATGCTCCACCTAAAAAAAAACAAATCCCGGAGAGCCACACGGTCTAGAGATATAAACCTCACCACAACGATAAATAGGACATGCTGGAGGGATAGATTTCTATCCCAGAGACTCCCCATGCTTTGGAATAGGATTCTAATATACATCAGGCAGAGCCCCTCACTAACACTCTTCAAAAGAGACCTTGACGGGTGGATGGGAAACAGAAAATTTACCCCTGGGATCACTGCAGTGGCTCTGCTGGACAGTGGCGCAGGGAACTAATGGCTTTGCTGGACAGAGGCACAGGGAACTAATCTAAGGGGGTGGCAAAAGCCAACACATTCTGGCTAGGCTTATAAACACCCTTGGGCAGATAGCCTAGTACTTACCTATGAACCTATAATGTATTCATTAAATGAAAAACAATTGTTTATGTTTTGAAATTGTTGGAGGTTTTGCTTTTAAATAAAAGGTTGATTGAATAATTGGGGTGGGTACATAAACAGCTGGGTGCTGTGTGTAAATTGTTCTGATGAAGTATCTGTAGTGGAGAAGAAAGTGCTAAACCTGAATAAAGTGTTTTGTCCCATTTGGACGTGGTTGAGTCTTTTTGCTGGCTTTTGGATTTAAACAATGAAACCTTAGAACACTGAAACTTTGCTTCATAAGACTGAAAACTACAACACACAGGTAAATAACATCCCCTCCAGCTATACCACCACCAAACTAACAAACACACTTTTTGCTACATTTCTGTAGGGGGCAATCCCCTCTGCACCCTCACAGCTGCCGTAAATTAAATATACCAACTCCTACAGTGGAAAAAAAGTTAATTTCCTAACCCCATTGTAACATGATCACCATACAGAATGTTAACATATGAATGTGCTTCTTTCATGGAAGTTAAGATGAAATGTGCCAGAGTTAAGTTAGGCATAGTTAAATTAACTAGGGGCACTGGGCAACTAAAAGTAGTGCAGGAGTTCTGTGGGATGCAGGCCATATTTTATCATTAGAGCAGTGCATACCTTTGCGCAAATACTATCCATCTTGTCTCATAAGTCCTTCTTAAGACTAATCTTTGCTGCAGTCTCATGATTTAACTTGCATGAGGTATTTCACTGTATCTTATTGTCTGCATTCTCTCTTTCACTTTCTTTGTCAAAGAAGAAAAGCAGATGGTCTTTATTTTGTCAGCTAGAGCGTCTTCTGTGTGGAGGCATGCGTGAATGGGTGTACCTTCATTGAAGGTTGTGCATCAGGGCTGGTAACTCGGCACGTAAAAATCCACTACCAAACATTAGCAGACCGGGGTTCCGCTGTGGCGACCCCTAACCCGGATAAGCCGAAAGACACAACAACTTCTAGACTGCAACTCTATGCAGTGGAACCATAACCGCTACTGTCTATTCTTCAGAAATACAAGTTATGCTTAAGACTTCTGCTGAATCAGTTTGAGGAATACTGCACCCACACACAAACATGCTCTTCAAAAACTTTACTAGGAAACTATAACAAAAACTGATGCCTTCTAGAACTGAAGAGATAGAAAGTAATAATCAGACATTTCTCATATTAAAATACTAGATTATTACTTGTGTTTTATCTATTTGTTGACTGGATAAGCCCACTGGGCAAATTAATACAGGTCACCATCTCTGCCCCTAGAGTCTCATGACTTATCTAAACCTACTAGAGATGCTCACCATGCAACCAAACACCCTCTAAAGACCGGGAGAACTTGCACTGTCTCAAACTCACATGAACAACACTTCCTGAAAATTACTAAAAAAAAACAAAAAAAGAAAAGGCGTGTGTGCTCAACCACAACTAATCAACCAGAAAAATGCTGAAAACAGAGCTGTAGTGCACACTATTTAAATGATGATAGTAAATTTTCAATTATATTATTACTCAATATTTTCACTGCAAACACTTTTGGAATAATCCCTCTTGCAGTTTTCATGATTTGGTGAACTTTCTTTTTTAGTTTTCTGGAATAATATGTGCTGCAACTTTGTTTTCAGCATTTTTTTGTGGACTTCCTGGATTTCATTAACACAAACCCACAGGAACAGATAGTGCATGTTCCAAACAGAGGCTCAAACATACTGGATCTGGTACTCACCAACATGGAAGAGCAGTGCCAGCACCCACCCCCATGTCTAATCCTCACTAACAAGGTTGGATCACAAAGATGCCTCCATTGAAGTAAAAGCCAGTCCAGAAAACCCAGCTAAATCAGTAACAATTATGAACCATTCTAAGGCCAACTGTATCCTATTTAGTGAGAGTTTGTCAAAATTCAGGGCTCCACCTCACCCGAGACCACAGCTACCTATGCAGAATTATTCAGAGAGTCCCTTAAACAAACATGTGAATCACTGCATAGAGGCTGCTGTACCTACTGGAAGTAAACTCAAAACAAGCACTAAAAACAAACCACAGGGTGTATATTAAAAGAAAAAAATTCATGACCAAAATCAGGAAGAGCAACTCCCTTAAAGATAAGTGCTGTCTTATACAACTAAACAAGAAACTAAAATGTCTAAGTCCAACAAGGCCAAGTAAGAGGTAAGGACAACTTTACAGGCCAAGGACAATCAAAAGACCTTCTTCAGCTATGTCTGGAACCTTAAAGGTAACTCACAGCAGTGGGCTGAACTGGTGGTAAATGGTACCATCTTCACCAATCAGGGTGACATAGCAAACTGACTGGCTGATAAATTGAGCTCAAACTTTACTCCCCACTCCCTCCCCATTTCTCTGGGTGAAATACCCTTCAACATACTTCCCCCAATTATTAGCAGAGACCAGATGCTGGCAGTACTTGCTAAAACCAAGAACACCACTTCTATGGGACCCAACAACATCCCCATTTACCTCCTGAACAGACTGAAACATGACCTATCAGGACCACTTGATGTGTTCAACGACAGCCTCAAAACAGGCTACATTCCAAGTGAATGCATGACCACAACAACCATTCCCCTCCACAAGCCAGACCATCAACTGACAAAGGGAACTACAGACACATCAGTCTAATGAGCCTAATATGCAAAGCCATGGAAGAAATCACCTATGAAATGATAAACAAGAACACTAGCAATGTATAGATACTGGACCCATCCCAATTTGGCTTTGTTAAAGGAATGTCATGCCTACTTGACCTGATAGACTTCTTTGAGAGGGTCACCAAGGCAATGGACAGGGGTAAAACAGTGCATACTACATATTTTGACTTGGTCAAGGCATTCGATCCAATATACCATTCAAGGTTGCTGACAAGCTATC
Organism: Protopterus annectens; assembly: GCF_019279795.1. Classification (NCBI taxonomy): domain Eukaryota; kingdom Metazoa; phylum Chordata; order Ceratodontiformes; family Protopteridae; genus Protopterus; species Protopterus annectens. The sequence continues at coordinate 332,947,726 of NC_056741.1, read as the reverse complement.
TGATCTAGGCATATATCCTTACATACCACACTGCACTGCTGGCTGGCAAGTCAGGATAGGTGAGACAACCTTTAGCAAGAGAGCAGTCACCAGTGGAGTACCTCAAGGCTCTGTGCTTGGCCTGCTCCTGTTTAGAATATATTTCTCAGACATCAGGGCTAACATTGAAGGCCTTTGGCTCACCAAGTTCACAGATGACGGTAAATTGGGAGCTATTATAGATTCCCCAAAGACACCAACATCTTGTAAGAGGGTTTAACACAGACAGATGGCAGGTGCCATAGCCATGGTCTAAAACTCAATGCCAAAAAAATTCATTATAATGTCCTTTGCTAAACTGTTAACACACGTTAATTACTTCATCAAGAAAACACTCTCAGAATCGACCAAAATAATAAGGTATTGGGGGAGGTTTACTACTGAAATCTGGAAACTGTATTCATTGGCCGATGAAATAGTCACATGGAAGTGTGGAAATATGTATGTCTAACAGGCACAACATCGGCACTGATTTAACCACCATCTGTAGTTCAACATATTCGACATAACTGTAGGTAATGTCAGTCACCCAAGCTATGCTGTAGAACTAACCATTAAACTGTCAAGTCAACAGCACATAGTTTTTACTGTTTTGCAAGGGGCAAGCCTCCCCTGCATTCCCAGCATCCCCTGCAAATTACATATAGAAACTCCAAGATCGCACTACAGTGAGGGAATGGGTAAATTCCCTGTTCCTCACTGTACCTCATTCTCCACTCACAATACCAAAGTCAGAATATAGAATTACACTGCACATTCAGCACTGTTTATTTGTAGTAGTCTGGTTTGGCATTGTGCCTCTTTGAAAAGTGCCTTTCAACTACATGCCGTTTGATCACTGGCACTATGGGACTTCAGTAATAAACTGATTGGGGAACATATGTAGATAGATATCTGGCCTTTGACCAACATGTAACTAAGATAATAAGCAAATCATTTTATGCCACCCAGCCTATAGGTAAAGGTATGGCACCAGGCCCAAGGAGGTTATAGTACCACTCTGCTTGACCCATATCAGACCTATCATTGTACAGAATGCACCCTTTGGCATGTATCTAACAAGATACTTGCATCAGTTTGAATGTTTATCACTGGGAGAATTCAGGGCATGAATACTCTGTCTTACCCTAATCACATAAAGGCTCTTTCTCTGTATTCAGTCTCGTACAGGCTGCTGAGAGAGGATCTTTGCCTGGCTTATAGGGCTTCATCAAACCCAGCCCTGATGGATCTGCTGCATATGTGCAAGCAAACATCACCATAAACACTAGATCCAGGGATCTGAACTTTGCTTGTGACATAAACAGAATGTGCTGGAGAAAAGGATGCGTGTCCTAGAGGATCCCTGCACTGTGGAATAGGCTCCCCAGCCATGTAAAACAGAGTTCACCCCTGATCCTATTCAAACAAAACCTTGACGACTGGATGGGAAATTGTAAATTTATTCACGGTCTGGCTGCCAAGTACTTTATGGACAGAAAGGGTGGCCTAATGGTTAAGGTGTTTGCCTTACAAACACAAGGTGCAGGGTTTGAGTCTCACAAGGGATAATTGGCTAGGCTTAAAATGACTCGCAAGGGCAGTTAGCTTAGTACTAACCTATGAACCTATGAACCTATTAACAAAAAACTGTCAATAAAAAAAGTATTATCCTAACTAACACCCCCCTCCCTCACATAAATCTCTTGGGTACTTTCATTCTAACACTCCCCCTCCTATGGATGCCCATGATACTTGAGATCAAAATAGGTTTGGGGTACACAGCTTGGTTTGTAAGGGCCCTAGTGGTCATTAGCCATGTGAACCTATTAACATAGATCTCTGCCCCAGCCCTGTGCCATAGGGCTAGTATTAACTCACATTCATTCTGCAGTTTCATTTTTGGAAACTTTAACATCTTTACCATTAACATCACCAAGAAAAAGACATTCTTGTTTGTCCTTCTTTAATACTGTGACCATTTCTTTTGAACAGAAAGTTTTCATCCATTTTTTCCATCTCTTTGCAAATGAAATATTATACTTCTTGTAATACTTCTTGCCACATTAATAAATACTCATCAGCAAGTGCAGTAATGATGGGAATTAAGTATACTGTCAGTGTAAACCATTTAATTGAAAAAGCAGTACCTCTGAGGCCTAGCTAGAAACTAATAATGAAAAGAAGGCCTGCTTCATTTCCCTTATAACAAAATGCTTTTTACTGACACAGAAACATACCTCTCAGCCTCTTAGCAGAAAACATCTGTATAAAAAATAGTGGGCGTACAAAGGCCGAAAATCAGGGACATGTTTTAAACATTGCTCTTATGAACTTAAAAAGTTGCTAGAATAACAAGTTTTGCATTGGCATGCATTTTCTGAAGGACATTCATATGTCTGTCATTATCTTGTGACTTCAATCCTCAATGATTTGCCAGAAAAACACAAATTTTGGGGGGAATAGGTCAAAAATATGAGGCAAAAATCTGACAGTGACAGGTATGCTCAGGATTAAACGATGACTGCAAATGCAGTGTGTTTCTAAGAACTTACTGAAACTGACCTAATCTCTCAGTGTATCACTTCTCTGTTCAGATGGGAAGTGACTTGCTTTCTGTGAACTTTGACCCTTCAATACGTACTCGTAAGTTTACTCTAAGGAAGACCATATAAAGCATAAATAGAGAGTAGAAAGGCTAATCATTAAATGTTGTTTTTGCACTGTGATACTGTTCACAGCTCTTTCACTAACAAAACCTGACTTACAAGTCAAAGGCTGCCAAGTTGCTATCATAATGTAAAAGAACAGGAAAAATCCTACAGAAGAGTTCTGGGTGGCATACCTCAATTTCTTTGCTCAAGAATTCTGGACAAAGACAAAGATAATGGGGAGATAAAGGCCCAAAATCAGGGACAATTTTAAATGTTACTCTAATTCACTTAAAAAGTAAATAGAGCAATAAGTTTTGCATCAACATATATTTTTTTAACAAGATGAAAGTATGAAAGTGTATTTCTGACTGACAGTTTTACAAAAGACAAAACAAAAATGTAAAGACAAAATGAGGTACATTTGAAAATTCAGGGACAGTTAAGAAATACACTGGGTACTAATGAATCTGGCAACATTTCAGAAAAGCACCTTATGATAACAATGGTATATTCAATCACTAATCAACATTTGCAATTTTACTGAATGCAAAACTAGGTCTGACCACATCTGAGCATTATTAACTAACTCTCCCAGCATCTGCCGAACCACAGCTAGTGCAAGCATTTCTAGTGCTTACTGCCGTGTGACTAAATGATAGAATGAGCTCACCCAATGGCATGTTTTGCAACTTGCAATATACTGTTCTACTTTCAGATTCAGCTATAGCTATAAACTAGTTTCTATTACTTACAGCAATAGTGGGAAGTACAAATTCACAAACTCGACATATACCTTTGTTTGGTATTGCACTGTTGTCCTGATGTGAGAACATGAACTTACATGTAATGGTAACATAGTAAAGTCATGTGTGATTAGAGCTGAGCCCCAGACCAGTAGATGTGAACTCAGAAGTGACAGAGCAACACTGGGTCATGCATATCAGGGACTAAAGACAAGTTTGTAGCCCAGCTTCTGACCTTATACCAAATGGTAACAGAGCAATACAGATGCATTGGAAGTCCACAGTCAAGTCCTTTTTTAAGCCTTGAACTCAATGACAGGACTACAGTACAGTAAATTAACTGAAAGATTAACTAACACTGTTTTCAAACACTGGATTACATTAACTGTTTACCTCTACTGTTGAAAAGATAGTGACACAGAGAATAAAACTTCTATTCAGACCTGACAAAGGAGGCATTGCTGAAGTTTGCCACACAAGATTCAGTTTTGAATCTAGATGCACATTTGGTGACGACATTGCAATATACTTACCGGGCAGGAAGATAATATTGTATATATAGAATAATTTAGGAGATCCTGGATTATACACATTTCTACACCATAGTTATATGATGTTCAGAGGAATGAATGACTAGCAAAGCATCATTTCATCTGATTATAGAGATGATGCAACAGAAACTTACTCCAGGGAAAGATGTTGATTTCCAAATCACGTCATTTAGTTTTCAGCACAAACGTTTATTAGTTATGTCTACCACTGAAAGATCAAATGACCAATGACTGAAGCACACAAGCTTCTCATACTAGTAAAAGTAGCATGTTTTTGTGGTAAGGTTAACTTGATTGTTCTCAACTGAACACCACTAAAATAATGAACCAATGCACTCCTGTCCCTCCCTTTCCATGTAAGGAATTTCTAGGCTGTAACTCATGATAAAAAAATGCATCGTACCTGTGGTAAATAACAGCAAAACAGCCAATACTTAGTAAAACATCACTTTTGGCAGTAGAACATAAATTACATCATGAAGTGCAACTGAGCAGTAAAAACGTCTATGAGAAATTATGATGGTTGAAAGAATCGTAAAATTTGGTCAGACATACTGTGGTGAAACAGAATACCAGTGTCTCATCTCATATCTCTCTGCAAAAACCCACATTCTGGTGATGTCACTTCAGTACTAAACCTCCAATTATTCCCACTCTGAAACAGTTGTGAGCAGTTCTGCTTTAGGTAAGCAGTATTTACACTGAAAACATGCAGCAAGCTAATTTTTGTTCTGAAAAAAATAATATGAATGAAGGTATCAGAGTCATACTCAAACATATAAACACAAACACTTGGACACACATTTAGAATCAAATAAAGCCGAAAAACTGTATAAACCAAAAAAGTGTGTTGAACTACAGACACTCCGACAAAGTTCCAAACCTCAGTGTTAAATAAACACTACAAAAAGACTCATTACGTTTTTTGGTGTAAACATGCACATACTTTTCAAATAAAGTTTACAAAATATGGCATTAAAATACCTTGAAAAAATCTTTAATGAATTTGCATTAAGCCCTCTGCCTAGGATGTCTTAATAAATGGCATTGAAAGAAACATTCTTCATGCTGTGGTTTACTATAAATTTACACCCCCTGGCATACTGCCCTCCTGAGGTAATGACCTTCCAGCTTCATAACCTGGAGTAAGCCAAAATTTATCATAAGAATGAAAATTCCAAACAATAGCCCTCGCATTCCTCCACACCAAAATATTACTTAAAGGCATTTTGCTTGAATCTGGACCATATGACACCATAATCATTAAGAAACATGGCACAAGCTACAATGGAATTGTTTATGGTACTTGAATTGGTCATTGTCCATGTTATTTTCCCAAAAGTAATTGTTGATTGGTACTATGTTGTGTATGTAGAATAATGTTTCTTTTTTTATTTTACTCCTAATGTGAACACATTTGTCAATACTTTTATATACACCCCATCTCTATGGATTAACCCTTTTCTCAGTTTATTTGTAGTTTCATCTGTCTATAGTATTACTCCAGTCACTCTCTTTTGTTTGTATGGTCACTGAAAGCACTTTTCTCTCTGTATCTGTTCTGTGTTTTCATTTTTGTGTTACACACACACACGTGTGTCTGTGTCTGTGTGTGTGTGTTTGTGTATGTTAGCACATGCTAGACAGCAGTTGCTACCATACTGTCCTCAGCACCATAAAAGTGATCACAGTCTTGTGCTCTGATACAGTGTAACTGTTCTGATACTGTGCCAGAGGCAGGCAGCTATAGCCATATAAGCCAGGCTTGCTGTCTGTTATACATGTGCATATAGCACAATCTGCTACTGTACTGGAGGCCCACTTTCCCATGTAGCTTGTGATGCCAACTATGTATGTATGGCATACTGTGGTGTCACCTATATAGCAGGACAGTCCCTGAGCCTGTGTTTCTCCTGCCTTAGCAAGTGGACGACACCCAAAAGGACTTCAGCCTGCCCCAGCTGTCCCTTCTGCCCTGTCAGATTTAGCCTTCCTTATCATACTATCCTTCCTTTGCTCTGTAAGGTTGAACACCCCTCAAAAGATTGCAACCAGTCCTGCCTGCTCTCTATGCCCTATCACAGTGACTTCTTTCTCAGTCTGCCAGTCCCCTGTAATGCCCTGTGCACACATTCCACTGCTATGACACATTGTCTGTTGTTTACATGTATCCATATATGGTTACTACTGTCTTGAGGTCCATTACCAGATATCCTGCCTGCTGTGAGTTTGCAATAAGGCAGTACACTGGGATATCAACTTTATTCCGATTTTCTATCTTGATTGCTGTAATGTGATATCCTGCAAAAGCTGACAACATTTTATTGTGCTAAAATGGGGCTCATATCTCAGTTATTATACTGGTTAGATGATTTAGTATTATCTCTGAATCTCACAGGTAAAATTGTACATAATCCCTAACATGCACTACAGGGCCCATTCCTGCTCATTCATGGATTTGAAGGTCATATGGTCTTGTTGCATTAATGTCACTTTGCATCTCATTACTGACCACATGCATCTTGCTACTGTTGGTGGGCACCTTACCACTCTGCTGCTCATTGATCACATCATGTGATGTCTGCAGTATATAGCCATGTACCCTGGCTATCATTTTTCTCTTGGAGTTGATCTAGTGAGTGGAAATAGGCCTCAGCAGGTTTAGACTCTGGTCTAGCTCCCACGTGGTAGACCAGGTAGTATAAAATTATTTGATACCTGCTGCACAGGAGACATAATCAGAGCTGGTAAGGGACTATGAAGGCCCCCTTTAAAAAGTGAATGCATGACATCAGCTTGCAAGGGAAATGAATGATGAAATTGGCATCCCCCACTTTGGCAAGCTGTGCTGCTATAAATACAGTGATCTGAACAGGTGTCATCCAGACTTCACTAGTTGGAAGAAGAGATTAGGGAAGGTGAGCCACCCTTTTTTTGTGCACTAGCCATTGTGTTTAACACTGGGTCCTAAGCAGTCTGCAGACCTGCCTCGATGTAGGGTGAAAAGGTCACTGTATGAAAGAAGACTTGGAGGGCTTGCTGGTGGTTCTATTGCTACTTCTCAGGAGGGGTAAGAAGGCTCCTTTTCTGAGAATGATACAGAGGGGCCTTCTTGGGTCACTTGGCATGAGTTGTGGTAGCTGATGACAGAAGTAGACCAGTAGCACGATGACCACATTAGCACCCTAGAGTGATTCCTTGTTTGTCTTGTAGATTCATATAACCAATCAGCCCCAACTACTGGGCCACCAGGGGCAGAATACACCCACCTATGATGTTAGCAATTGAGGTGACCTACTTATAGGTGTGTTCCCCTCTGAGCTGGTTTAGCAAGCCTTCCCCAACCCTACTGCTCCCCATCACTGCGTTCCCTATCCTTGTGTCTACCTCCCTATCTCTTGTTTGTAGGCTAGTCCTCCTCATCACCAAATATCCACCATCTGTCATTCTGCATCTCTCCATTGTTGCTTCTTACTGTGTGTCACTAGCTACAGTGTCAGTCTTTGTCTGCATTCTGTGTTTGTTTTTCTTCTCCTGCTTTCATCCCTCTGCCATCCTTCATGTTTGCTTTCCTTCTACTCTTCAAAAAAATTTCAAACAAATTATACCCTTCTTCTCTCCCATGCCACTCTTCCTTTTCCATTGACTTTATGTATGTTTCTGTGCTTTCTCCTCCATATTTCTGAGCATCTAATCTCCCCATTCCTTCCTATTTATATGATAAAATCAATTGGCACTTTGCTGTGGTGCCCTTGTATGCTCTGCCTGCTGTGCCCATGTAGCAGCTATGGAGTGCTTTGATGCAAGTGTAAATGTGTAATAGTACTGTGCACCCCACCTACATGCAACTACCCCTAGGTCTCTTCATGCCTCATAGTGCAATTGGTTCTGTTGAACGCTTAAAGCCAATATTACAACTGCAAAATAGCTACTGCAAATATTCATTACGCAGCACTGTCCCTGACATGACCATGCTTCACCACCTTTATGCTTTATTGCATTTAATGTTTATTTAATGTTGCATGGGCACTTTATTCTTTTTCTGAATACCCCCCCAAAGAGATCCATATCATTTTATCACAAACAAAATCAAAAGTGATTAATTACAAAGTCTGGACTAAATTAAAAAAATATTATAGGTTCATAGGTTGGTACTAGGCTATCAGCCCTGGGGTTTATACAAGCCTAGCCATAACAATTCCTTGGCTATTTCTTCCCACACTATTTACTTCTCTGGACCCCTGTCTAGCAGGGTGACTGACGTGACCCCCGAGGTAAATTTCCTTTCTCCCATCCAATCATCAAGGTTCCTTTTGAAGAGGGCCAAAGAGGCACTCTGCTTGACATGTATGGGCAATCTATTCCAGACTCTGGGGAGTCTCTTGGTCAGGAACCTATCCCTCCAGCATGTTTTATTTATTGTGATGACAAGGTTTAGATCCCTGGAGCGTGTGGCTCTGAGGGATTGTGATTTCTTTAAGAGTAGCATGTCCAACAGCTCTGGGTTTGACATGGCCTTGTATGTTAAGCAGAGATCGCCTCTGAGTAGATGATATGCGACAGAGTATAGCTGGAGTTTTTTAAGGTGGTCAGCGTAGGGCATCTGCTTTAGGCCTGTGATTCTTTTAGTGAGGTATTTCTGCGGCCTTTCCAGTTGTTGCAGATGTCTTGAGAGGTACATACCAAATGGGGCATTGTATTCTATAATGGGTCTAATGAGGGATGAGTACAGTGGGACAATGACCTCCTTTTTTCTGGATGAAAAGCCCTTAGTGATGAGGTGTGCCACATAGAAGGATTTCCTGACTGTTGTGGCGACGTGGTTATTGAAGGTGAGACCACTGTCCACCTGTGTCCCTAAGTCTCTTATCACACTTTTGGTGTTTAGTGTACTGCCACCTATATGGTAATTCACGGATACATGTTTTTTTTTTCCCAAAGGCGATAACTATACATTTCTTGGCATAGAGCTTGAGCCCATGGCTCTGGCACCAAGCATCTGTTTCTGTAAGGCCCTTTTGTAGAGTATCCACATCATTTGGGGATTCAATAATGGCTCCCAGTTTGCAATCATCTGCGAACTTTGTTAGCCAGAGTCCCTTAGTGTTGGCCTGTACTTCAGAGAAGTAGATGCCAAACAAGAGCGGTCCCAGGACTGAACCCCGAGGTACACTTGTCACTTGTCTGGAGCTGGATTTGGAGTCGGCTACTTTTACAGTGTGGGTTCTATCAGTAAGCCAGTTAGCAACCCATTGGGTGACATAGGGATTAATGCCCAGCTTAGTAAGTTTATCTATGATTCCAGAGTGGGGGATGGTGTCACAGGCCTTGGCAAGGTCTAGATAGGCTGTGTCACCTTACCCTTGTCCATGGCTCTGAAGACTGATTTGAAGAAGTCAATCAGGTTGAGGAGACAAGATCGGCCCTTCACGAACCCAAACTGGGTGGGGTCTAGTGTTTGAAGGTTGCCAATGTCTTTGTTTATAAGTTCCATGATAATACGCTCCATGGCCTTGCAGATAAGGCTTGTCAGACTGATGGGACAGTAGTTTCCAGAATCCAAGGTGGATCCCCCCTTGTGGAGTGGGATAACTGTAGCTCTGCGCCACTTAGTGGGCACGAAACCTGAGCTGAGGCTATGATTAAACATGACACTTAGGTGAGGTGCCAGTTCATATTGTAGTTCATGTAGTACACAGCCCGGGATGTCATCTGGTCCCATGGATACTGTATTCTTAGCTTTGGAGAGTGTGTTTTTTACCTGTGTGGCCATTATTACTGGAATTTGGCAATCTTCCGGTATTGAGATGGGCCATTTAGGGGATGAGAGGGGGGGGTGAATTTGGCACTGAATCGATCTGCCAGGATATTGGCAATATCCTTGGGATCAGTATATTTAATGCCATTCTGTTTTAGCTCAGAGCAGATCTGAGCATTGCCATTTAGATTCTTAACATAGTTATAGAATGCCTTGTGGTTGTCTTTGGAATCTTTGGCAATTTTATTTTCGTAACTAGCTTTGGAGGATTTTATGAGGGATCTCAGTTTCTTACTGAGGCTGGTAAGGGAGTTTTTGCATCCTAGGATTTTCCTCTTTTCTGCAACCGTTTCTTCCTTTTGTTGTAAAGTTTGTTTATGGCAGAGGACTACCAGATTGGCTTCCTTTTTTTGGATGAGAGCATCTTGGTTCTATTGGGATGGCACGATTCATGCATGAGTGGATGTGCTCGTACAGTGCCTTAGTGTAGGATTCAGCAGTTGAACTTTCAGTTCCCGTCTGCATGGGTGTCATGAAGTTTGTCACTTCTGACTTGAGTAGCATGAAGTTGGCTTTGGAGAAGTTTTTTATGGAGGTTTCCTTACTGGGGGGTGGGGGTGGGATGTGGATGTTAAGGGTGATTAGCTTATGGTCAAGACCTGACTAACGAGGGGGTGACCATAGGTGTGGAGCATCGATTTTCAATGTTGGTAATAACCAGGTCTAGGATATTGGAGCCCCTGGTGGGACTATGGATTAGTTGATCCAGGGCATTGGAATTTATGAATTCCAAGAACGGTTGGGCAAAGGTGTTGGTACATGAGTAGTTTTCCCAGTTAATGGCAGGGTAGTTAAAATCACCCAGTATTAGGTGTTTGGTTCTGCCTTAATATTTTCCAGTGTGTTTAGAAAGGTGTAGTGAGAATATTGGGGTATGCTGGGGGATCTGTAGCAAGCTACAATTTGGATTGCAGTCTTACCTAGTGTTAGTTGCACCTGGAGAATTTCAGATGCATTATGTTGGGCAACTAGCCTGGTGGTGTGAATATCCATGGTGAATATTGACACTCCTCCACCTTTAGTGTTTCGGTCCTGGTTTTGTGGCCGAAAAGTGTGGTAAGAGTTGTAGCCTGGTATTGCAGGGGTGCTCTCTGGAGCCTTGAACCAGGTCTCAGTTACTGCACAGATATCGATGTTGTCCATTTTTAGGAGTGCCTCAAGAGAGTGCATTTTGAGGTTTAGACTTCTAGCACTGAGTGGCATTACCTTCAGATTTTGCATGCTTGCACCGGTTACGGTGGTGGTTTTGTCCTTTGAACTTTGCCTAAAAAAGGCACTATAGGGGTGGCAAGAGCCTTAGCCAGTAACCTAAATCCCAGGGGTGACAGGTGCAGACCACCTCTGGCAAAGCATCATGGTCTGTCAGTCATGTCATCCCAGGCAGACAGATACTGGATCCCCTTTGAATGACATGAGAAGCTTAGCCAATTGTTGAAGTCAATCATTTTGCCCTTATATTGTGGTATCATTCTGGGCAAAGGCAGGATGCTACTCAGGGCTAGGGTCATACCTGCCTGGGCCACATGATCTGAGAGCTCTTCCATGTCTCTTTTCATGTAGTCCAGGGAGGTATGTCTCAAGTCATTCACTCCAATATGGACAATGACAGAGTCATATTTGTACTTGTTGTGGAGTGACTTGAGTGCATGTGTTATGTGGTGGATCCTGGCACCCGACAGGCAGCTGACTGTAATTTTCTCCTTGTGCAACCTGGTGAGAGGGACATCAGTGTGCCGGACTATAGAGTCACCTATGACTAAAGTGTTAGGTACATTGTCTTGCCTTAGGGGCTGTTGCTGGGTGGCACACTGGTGTTGTGAACTATGTGACACTTTGGTTGTAATAGGTGTTTGTTTGCATTTCAGCTTCAGAGGTCCTTGTTGCTTGGGCAGGTTACAGTTAAGGGCCTCTGCATATGTCGATTTAGTGTTGCTATATGTGGGTGTTGGTGGTGTGGGTTTAGAAGGGCTATGTGTTGCTTGAGATGTAGTGTGGGTGTTAATCTTCTCCTCTTGACTGTCTAGCACAATCTTGGGTGGAGAGAGCTTTGCTTCCATTTTGGCTATGTAAGTGTATCTCTCACAGGTTGTAGTGTTGGGTGGTAGGTGGAGATGGTTGTCTGTGTACATGAAGCAATTGCTGCATTGCCCCAGTATGTCCAGATTCACCAGGTGGATAGGAGAAATCACCGGAAGCTGATCCTTGGACATGCCTGGTTTGGTGCTTTTTTTTTGTAAAGTACAGGAGCTGTTTTCCCTTACATTAGCAAGGTACTTTGCAATTATAGGCTGTTTAGTGCCTGCTATTAATTTCTCCTTATTAACAAGGAGAGTTGAGTGCTTGTATCAGTTTAAGGCTTCCTAGTGCTTTCCAGCAAGTATTAGAGAAAGTGCTAGTCACAGGGATGCTTAAAGGTAAGATGAAAAAAAATGCACACTGCAGTGTGCACTAGAGAAGTTAGATGTGAAAGTAGATAACTTAAGTTTTACCTGTTTAAAAAGTTAAGGTTTAGTGGAGAGTTGCTATTTTTAAAACAGCAAGATGGGTTGAAAGGGGTGGTCACTTTTGTATTCTGGTACTATGGAATACAGTAGGATGGTCAATAAATTTAAATAGTTGAAGGGAAGGGATTTAAAAAATGATGATTTTGTGATTACTCACACAAACCAGTGAAAGTAGAGAGGAAATGATATATATGGTCAGATTAACATAAGAGGCAGGCAACTAGAAAGACAGTGGTATTTAACAAGACAACTGTAACTGGATGGGAGGGCGGGAAAAAAATTCTGCCTGACTCAGAAGAGAGAGAGAAATAACAATAAAAAAATAACATATGATACCCAGCTAAAGTATGATTTATGCATTGATGTATAATATAATGTTAATTATTGAAAATAGAAAACATTTCATTTAGTTATAACACATTCTTTACACAGTGTATACAGTTAAGTTGTTTAGTAAGGGTTTGATCAGTTTAGCATTGTATTATTACTAATATGTTAAGACTCACACTTGGGTTATTTCTTTGATTTACCTCTATGGATGTACATATATTACATTAGCAAGAAGAGCTATTATATTAATATGTGAATGTAAAATGATATTCTCAAGTAACATATAGATAAAGGAAAAATAAGTAAACACAATCCTCAGTAAAACTTTACATATACTTCATTATATTTTACGTCATGTTTATGCAAATGTACTAATTCTAGTCTGTGATGCCAACTGATGCCTAGCACACATTTTGTTCATTGTCACAGCTGCAATGATTTGAAGCTTTGTAATTAAAATCAGTTCTTGTTTCACTACAAAGTCCAGTATGAGAAAGCCAACACTGAATGAAAAATAACTTCCCCTCCTGGATTTTCCCCTTGAATGCAGAGTTTTTGAAAAATAAAATGCAGAACAGAATCATATCAGGTCACTGTACTTAGAAAAGTGATGTTAAATCTGTAAAAGCAGGGACTGTTTAGTTCAAGTAAGGGTAGGGAGCAAATCTTATTATAAATAAAGAAATACAGAGAGAGAGAAAATATGACATTATGTACTCTGTCACTAAATCAATCAGTTTAATAATTTTAGTGATTTTATTTTCATAAGAAAAGCAGCACATTTTAAACTCCATGAATATTCCAATATTCCAATAAATAGAGCTGTAACTAATAAAAGCTCTAACCAGTTTCACCAGACACCCTTGGGGTTCTCAGGGAAATAAAGACTACGTGCAAATGAACATCTAAACACTTCAACACACTGCTATTATGACCAGACATGAATTATCTCAATTAGTAACTATGGTAACAAACATTTAAAACAATGAGATAAAAACAGGCTGATAAATTGAAGAGGACATTTAAACAATGGATGGTAATTGGCAGTCCAACTGCATACTCTTGTTAAATATAATGTAATATTATTATATACCATGAATACCCAGATAAAAAATAATATTTGGTAATTAAAGCATTAGCACTATAAAACTGCACACTTGGTTGCACATCTGGCAATCACAAATAAACAGATACACACAGATTACATTATCAAACCTTGCTTGTAAAACTCATGGCTTTGTAACAGCTAAAAAAAAATACACCTATACATTACGGTGTTCAAACTGTAACTACAAAAGCAAGTCTTAGTTATTATTACTGAAACAACCAAATTTAAGATTGAGGAGTATAACTTTTACTTAATTACATTACTCAGAAATTGTTTAGAGCCAGACATGGTCATTTACACATGGCTCACTGAAAGTTATCAATTTAATTATCTAAAATACTGTTTGTACAGAATGTTCTTAAAGAGCTCGATTCAGCCGTTGGACAAGCATAAAAAGACTGAACAGTGATGGATCATGACGTGTTCTGTTTAGGCAAATATCTTAAAATGGAAATGTTTGCCTAATGTGAAACATGCATGTAAACTGTTTGAAACACATTTGCAGTCGCTAGTAACAGAAAGCCAACAATGTTGTTTTGTGCTGAGACAGAGCATGATGGTAGGGAAAGCTTCTGTTACTTTTCTTACCAGTGTCCACCAGACAATGTTTTTTTTTTTAAATTAAATTAAATTAAATTATTTATTAAAACATTTGTTTACTGGGATAGTCCGACTGGGGAAGAGCCCATTTCAGCAGAGGCCCGGGGAGAAAAGCTCCAGACGCAATTAACTAATTGCATAAGATGCAATAGTTACATAAATCACATAGCTGGAATGAGTTACATAGAGTGTACAAGAACATAAATTATACATATTGGAATGAAGTCAGATAAGTAAACAAACAATATTTCAGTACTGAGCACATAAGGTAAATGAGTAACAATTTCCCACATGTGCAGAGTGTATTTAGAGTAAAATATCGACATAATGAAATAGACTAGGTAGTGAAGTAAATTAGGGAAGGGAGGTGAGAGGTGGGAAGAGAGCAGAGGTAGGAGAAACAATGATAGGATTAAGTGAGAAAAGTTAATGGAAAATTAAGGTAAACGGGACAGGACAGTGAGAGTAATATGTAGGAGTAAGAGGGTAAGAAGAGAAGTTATTTGTTGGATTAGTAGTGAAAAGAAGGGGGGGTGAGATGGGAGGAAAAGTAGAAGTAAGCAAGATAAGTTAACATGATGGATATAGAGTGCTTCAGTGGTAGACAAGTAGAAGGATGCCATGATGGAATATGATTTAGACAGGACTAGAACATGGGAAGAGGCAGTTGTTACTGAGGTAAACCCTAAGTTGCTTTTTAAATTGAGTTGGGTCAGTAGTACTTATGATGTGCTGATGGTTGTATTCCATTTTGGAGACAGAGTAGAGAGAGTCCCCAGCATTATTATTGGATTTGGAGACCTGTAATAAGGATTTCTGTGAGGATGTTGGCATAAGGTTGAAGCATTAGTTCAAGAGCAGGGGTTTTGTCAGGGTGGTGGACCAGTCTGTGGGCAGTAGCAAGTTGAGTGTAGCTTAAGTAATGGTGTAATTCTAACCAGTTGAGTTGATGTAGGGCAGAGCAGTGGTGAGATCTATGTAGGGAGATAATTTTATTGCAGCATGTTTCGAGCTTGCCTAGTTCAGTTTTTTTTAGGTTAGTAAAAATAGGGGAGGCATATAGCAGGGTGGAGAGTAGTTGAGTTCTAACAATTGCCTGCTTTGTAGCGTTAGTGAGGAAAGGCTTGATTCTGAACAGTGAACCTGGTTTAATGTGTCTTTTTTGATTGACTGAGATAGTTTCAAATTATTGTCAATTAAAACACCTAATAATTTTGTTTGGGATACGGTTGTTATTTGGTAATGTTGGAGGAATTTATCTGGAATGGAGTTGGGGATCTTGGGATTTGCTGGGGTGGAAGAGCATCAGTTTAGTTTTACATGGGTTCAAGATGAGTTGAGAGTCAGATAACCAGGATTTGACAGCTAAGAAGGATTGTTGTGTTGTGACTTCTAGTTGTTTTAGAGAAGATGCACAGCACAGATAAGAGTAGAGTCATCTGTGTGTTGAACGACGCAGGCTAGAGAAGTAGATGTATGGAGTCTGTTGGTAAAAACACTGAAAAGTAGAGGACCTAAAATTGATCCTTTGGGGACCCCTACACTGACAGGCAAAAGGAATGAGAACTTACCATTTCATAGCTTGTTGGCGGTCAGTTAGGTAACTATGGAACCATGATAGAGAAGAGTGGCTAAGATTCAGGGTGGACAGTTCATAAAGAAGTTTCTGATGGGAAACAGTACCAAAAGCTTTGGATAGATCCAAAAAGATGGAGGAAATCAGTTTTCCATTGTTTCTATACTGGTTTATGGTATTAGTAAAACTTAGAAAGACAGTTGTAGTGCTATGGTTTGGGCAGAATCTGTGCTGTGTGCTGGATAAGAGGTTATTAGATAATGGGTAGTTTAAGAGCTGTATGTGAATGCATTTTTCTAAGAGTTTGAATAGGGAAGATAAGGTAGCTACAGGTCTGTAGTTCCTGAACTCAGCAGAGCTGCTACCTTTTTATGCAGGTGGATAATGCAAGATATTTTCCAGATTAAGGGTATGTAGTTTTCTATGATAGATTGGCTAATCAGAATAGAGACGGGATAGGTGATAGCATCTGCTGCCAGTTTTAGGAATTCTGTAGGTAGGTTATCAGCTACAAGGGTTGTGGGTTTAAGTTTAGATAGTCATTTTTTATGGTAGAAGTTTGTACCAGTTATAAGGAGAAGGTGTCGCCGGTTCCATTGGGTATGGTTGGGATAGCAATGGGTAAGTGTTGATGACTGACCGGGTTGAAGGAGTTTATTTATGGTGAACCAACATTTTTGGGGATTGTTGTGGTACTGTTGCTGTATTTTGGTATAGTATTTTTTTT
The DNA here is from genome assembly GCF_019279795.1 of Protopterus annectens. NCBI lineage: Eukaryota > Metazoa > Chordata > Ceratodontiformes > Protopteridae > Protopterus > Protopterus annectens. Next base: position 332,931,097 of record NC_056741.1, on the reverse strand, counting down.
GTATAGTTTTGCTTTATTTCGAAGTTGTCTGTAGTAATCTAGGTTAGCTTGATTTTTGTTGGTATGCCAGAGTGTCCAGGCTTCATCTCTTTGAGTAGATTTTTAGTGTCTTTTGTTAACCAAGATGCACAGTTAGATTTTACTCTATTAGTTCTGTATGGGGGCTAGCCTATTTAGTAAGTCTAGGAAGGTGGTAACATAGTGCAAGGCAGAATCAAGGGGGAGTATTTTGAGTGGGGTCCAGTCGCAATATGGAAATACAGAAATAAAAGTTTAAGTGTAAAGTTTTTGTTGTTGCAAATTTGACGGTAGGAGGTATATCTGGGGGGATTAAGATGATGTCTGAGTAAGTATGTAGGGAGATGCTACTGATGTTACTGGGGAGGCAACCTGATTGGAAGACTAGAGAAGGCTTGTTAGTTAGGATCCATTTTTTTCTGTTCTTGTTGCAGTTTGTATAACCTGGGTAAAGCCATGAATGTTAATGAAATTAGTGGGATTATCAGAGTTATAGGAGTACCAGTCAGTGTTGAAGTTGCCCATTATGATGGTTTCTTGTGAGAACATTAAAGATATGCAATTAAGAATGTCCTTGACTATGTTGGGGTTACTGCCAGGAGTAATATAAGTAGCAATTACAGTTAGGTATTTGTTGCAGTTGATTTTGAGTTTGGTAAAAAAAATATCTCAGCATTGTTAAATTCAGGAATGCTTGGTTCTATGAGTTTCTAGTTTTAAATTGTGTTTATACATTATGGCTAATCCACCACCAGGTTTGTTTTTTTCTGTACCGTCTATGCATGTTGTAACCTGGAGGGAGAATTTCATTGTTATTAATTTCAGGTTTCAGACAGGTTTCAGTAAGTACTGCAATGTTGGGAGAGTATTGAGATAGGTAGGTTTGGAGATCATGTACCTTTGTTGATTATACTCCTAAGATTCAAGTTAAAAAGCAGGAGGTTAGAGCCCTTCAGGGGAGCTGGAATTCTAGTACCAGGTAGTGAAATAGTGGGGATGGTGGGTTATTGATGAACATTCTGGGACTAGGATTAGGGTGGATATCACCGCAGTGATGTAGTTGTGAAGTGAAGTATAAAAGAGATTTTGAGAGCTTGGTATATTTCAGAAATGTTTGAGATTTTGAGAAAAGTTGAGCATATAAATTTTGTAATGTTATGTAAAAAGAACTGTTAGAAGGATACGGCAATTCACAAACTACTGGCCCATCAGGGAGAAGAATATAGAGGCAAGAGACTGACAAGCACGTAACTGTGGGCAGGCTATTACAAAAATGGTCTAGTGAAAGAAAAGGCAGTAGAAGCTTAGACACTGAGTGCCAGGACCAGGCTGGGATACTGACGTGGGGAGTGATGCTGTGTCTGCAGTGGAAGGAGGCCACAAACATTCTACACACCTTCATAATTCTGCTTCCCTTTTTTGTGTTACTGCTTGAACCAGACAGGTTCATTTTGGCTTAAACTGGTCTGTGCAAGTGAAGTATGCGAAAACCATTTGGAGCTCAGGCCACTGGTTCATTCAGATAATATCCAAAGAGTTTATATAGCATGCCCCACTGTTACAGCCCTAGAATTATGTGCATGATAACCCAGAAGGTAAGAAATACCAAACACTATTGTGCTCAAAACATATCTTGTCCAAATGTTTACAGAGCTCTTTGTGGGAATTAAATAATGCTCAACTACTAAGCTACACTGCTATTTCGTCTTGGCAGCATAACATACACACAGGTTTACAGAATCACTAGACTTGGAGCTGATTTACTACTGAGAAGTCTAGCCAGTGGGAAAAAGTATATTAGCTCCCCGATCAAAGACAGCTTTACAACATACTCAAGAGGATGAATTTGCGAATACCCATAAAATCATCAAGTCTGGATTTAAAAGGAGCTAAGGTGCTGTGTTGTTTAATCTGTTGGGGAAGTCTGTCTCACTTGTAAGTAATTTATTATGTTAACTATCTATTATACTAGCAAGTCCTTTTTATGTGGTATGGAGACTAAAGAATTTGTGGTGCCATTAGTTTTATGGAGGTGAAGGAGATTCAGTAAAGCTAAGAAGAGATCCCCACACAGGAGCCATATGAGACAGCTTCTAGTCTGTCTGGCAACTTTCTTCGTTAGGACTCTATAGGTCTTTCAAGCTGGGTAAGGTGCTTGGAGAGGTACATGTTGAAGCTGCATTGTATTCAATGATGCGTATAATGAGGACTGTATAAAGAGGAAGCCGGACATCCCTGATTCGGGTGTCTCTACCCTTGGAGATTAATTGCACTACATAGAATGAGTTTCGAAATACGATTGGTACATGCTGGTTGAAGGATAGTTCATTATTAAAGAAAGTGCCCAGATCTACAATCTCCCTCACTTTTAAGGGTTGGGGTGTGCACTGTATGGTAGGAACTAGGGGGAGCACTTTTTCCAAACACAACTGTAGTACACCTTTCTGACATCAAGTCTAGGTCCATGGTTGTTACACCATGCACTGATCTTGTATAGCTGATGCTGTGGGGGACTTTACAAAATCATCCAGTTTGTTGTAATCAGCAAACTTTGTTAGTCATATAACATAGCCATATGACTTACACTTCCATATTAGAGAAGGAAATGCCAAAGAGGAGGGGGCCCAGCACTAAGGTCTGAGGAACACTGCTGGTGTTTTTCCAAAAAAAAAAAAAAAAAAAAAAAAAGATTAAGCTTTTAGAAAATCAAATTTGTTTGTGTCAGTTTTTTTATACATTTGCTAACTGGATGAGTGAACTTGTTGGCTGACCTTTTCCAGCCATGATCTGCTCCAAAGTGTGTTAAAGACAAGAAAATAACAAACATACAAATATCTAACTATATATGAATATTAGAACATTGCAGATATAAGTAATCAGGCAAAATACTGTAAGAGAAAACAAAAACGTTATCCCTCTATGCCAGACAGCCAAGCAGGTAAAGCACTGCTAGAAATACAACTTTAATGTACATGTCAACCTTCAAACATCATATTAGTACATTATGTAATGTTGATGGAACTCTTATTAAAACATAAAAAACTCTTATACTTTACTTTCACTTAAAATACAGCAGTTTAACTTTGCCCTGTAATTTGTAGCTGCCAGCAAAGTGTTCTTCTCATTTGATTCATTCTGTTTTTTGTTCATAGAGCCTAATTTTTGTGTTACTTTGATGTCTTGTATGCTCCACACCCCTCCTTATGTACCCCAGCTATGTACTATAATCACAGCATACCCTGTGGTTGGATTGATAAGCCAACACTGGTAAGAAAAAAGGGCATTTTCTTATAACTGGAAGTAATTTTAACCTTCAAGTCAGACCATGCTAACTTCAGATGTTCAGCGAATTTATATAATTATTAGACATCACACCACCAGATAAGCAGTATGGTAGGTAAAAACTCAGTCATAGATCTAAAAATATCTGGTGGGGGGGCTATGTGTAGAAATACAGTGCCTGACAATTTAATGGATAGTGGTATACTGAAAGTCATAATACTGAATGTACAACTCTGAAATGTCAGAATGTTGAACTCACAATATTTAGTGATAGCTTAATAACATACATGTTTTATGTATGCATCGGCACATAGCCCATCAAGCAATATCAATCACTCTCTTGGTAGTGAAACTCAGAAATGAGAACTAAAGTGGGTCCTCGGGGTGGGGGTGGGGGGCTACACCAACTCTCAACACACGTAGGGGAGTAGATAATTTGATTTCAACATTTTAGTGTTTTGACATTTCAATATTGTACATTCAGTATTACGACCTTCAGTATGCTGCTATTCAGTAAGTTGGTAGGGACCCAAAAATATACTCCAAGTAAGGTATATATAGTTTAATAAATGTGTGACCAAATCAGCCCCCACTTACTGTACACTTGAACCATGAGAAATGTCCCAGAAAGGAAAAACATACTTCTTTGTTAATACTTATTCCCAAATCTAACAATATGGAAAATATATTCTTGTCACACTGAGTCAACCACAACTTTACTTGCAGCAGAAATGCCATTATAATGTGAAATGGTTGCACTAAATTCCTACAAGGTTTAATTTATGCAATACATTTGAATTTCAAGAGCCTGCAGCTCAGTATGCAATCTGTAATGCAATTTATCTGAAATTCTACCACAAAAACTATAGAACATCAACAAAGGCCAACAAACTTTCACATAAATGCAGTCAAAAAGCTGCATGCACTAACATTTGATTGACTTAGGATAGGGGAAGTCCATGTACCATCTGTGCAAGACATCTATAGGCACCCATTTATCAGGGCATCCCAGAAAATGTGTGACTATACATAAAATGGTGTGTGTGCACTTGTGTTTGCGTGCATGTGAGCATACGTGAATGTATGTTTGTGAGTGTAGGCCTGTATATTTGTTTTACATGTATGTGTGTTTGTGTCTGTGTGTGAAGGAGCAATGCATTTATTTAGAGTTTAAAACCTGTTACATCTCTGGTGATATAAAGCTACTATCATACAAGTTAATTTAATGTGAGATTAATGTCAAACATTTCCGTTGCATACATCTGTGCACCACTTATGGAAACCAGCTGAAATGTATGCCTTTTCTCATCATGTACAATCAGTATATAGCTCAATAGGTACTGTAACTGAACACACAGGTATTAATAACAACTTCACCCGTGAACTCTTGATCTGTTTCTGCACTCATGAAAGTCAGAGGTCTCAATGTCCTGGTATGTAGGCCAAATGAAGCCCATGGCCCTCACAAGATGCTCCTGATGTGACCCACATAAGGATGATTTTTATTTGTGGTATGCATCTCTCCAATATTAAGGGTATTTGCAGTGACTATTACTTTGCTCTGCTTTGACTGTTGACATCTCTGATATTCGCCTTCTTTGGTTCAGTTGCAATGCAGTAGTATGTTCATCTTCCAGGAATGTGTCATCACTTGAGGGTCCAAGCACTTGCATCATGCAACTACATCTGGGACACAGAACTGAAATAGATTTAAATAAAATAGTTGTCTGTCTTTTTCATTCCATGTCTCATTAAAATAAAATTTAAAAGGAATTTAAAGTCAAAAGATAGAGGGCTACCTGACTGATCAGGAAGCCGATGTGAAATGAATATATACAGATGGCACTATGAAAATGAAGAAAACAGTTAGTTTTGACATTGGTAAGTAGACAACAGATGAAGTCCCACATATGAAATAAATCATGGAGAATGAATAAAATGTTACTAAGTCTTCAGGGGCGAATAGCCACATGCACATGGATCACTGACAGTATAGAGTGATAAGGAGAACGTCACGGTTAGTTGTCTGTCAGGTGCCAGAATCCGCTATGTCACACATGCACTCAAGTCTCTCAACAACAGGTCCTGTTATGACTCTGTCATAGTCCATGTTGACGTGAAGGACTTGAGACGTACCTCTGAGACATGACTGAGCTTGCTAATTACATGTCCCAGGCAGGTATGTCCCTAGCCTTAAGCAGCATTCTGCCGTCGCCCAGAATGATGCCACAATACAAACAGAAAATGACTGACTTTAACAATTGCCTTAGTTTCTGGTGTCATTCCATGGGGAAATAGTACCGGACAGTCTAGGAAGATATGCTTGACGGACCAAGATGCTTTGCCAGAGATAGCCTGCATCTGTCTCAGCTGGGCTTCAGGCTTCTGGCAAAGGCTACTGCCTCCCCCATAGTGCCTTTTTTAGGAAAAGTCCCGAAGTCGATAAAACCATTACAAAAATCTCAACAAAACGCAAATTAAAGGTCATGTTGCTAAACATTAGGAGTCTAAACATGAAACTGCACTAATTGCAAGCATTCTTAACCCTGGAAAATGCTGACATCTGTGCAGTCACAGAAACCTGGTTCAAAACTGCGGAGAGCACCCCAGCCTTACCTGGTTAATCATCCCATCATACATTCAGACCACAAACTGTGGGAAATAAAGCCAAAGGAAGTGGAGTTCCACTATTCATTAAAGACATATACACCTCCAGGCTGGTCAAACAGTACACTGCACAGGAGACACTCCAAGTGCAGTTAACCATTGACAAGACTCCTATTCAAATCATAGCTAGCTACTGGCCCCCAAATCTGAGTCAAGATGCCCAATCCGCCTACTGGGATCTGTTCAGATCTATCAAGATTCAACCCTTTACCCTGATCATGGGTGACTTTAACTTCACAAACATAGACTGGAAGAACTACTCATGCCAGAACACAAACGCCCAGAGATTCCTTGATTTTGTCAATGCAAATGCCTTGGAACAGCTAGTCAATACCACGACAAGGGATGATAATATCTTGGACTTGGTATTAACCAACATGAGTAACCACTGCAGCATCCCTATAGTATCATCCTCCATGGTAAGATGCGACCATAAAGCATTCACTTTCGAAGTCACCATCTCCCCCAACCCCCCATTAGCTAGGATCAGACATAAAAACTTCTCCAAAGCTGATTACAGCCTCCTGCAGGATGGTATAAACAGCTACATGGCCCCTCATCCTCTGTAGGAACTGGCAGCAATATCCAAAACTACAACAAAGCACTATATGAGCATTTATACAGATGCACGGAATCAGGAATACCTGACAGGACTAAATCATCCTTCACAAGGAAGAGTAAACCTGTCTGATGGACATCTGCAATAAACTCTATAACAAAAGGAAAAAAATGCTGTCCAAGACCAAGAAGGAGCAGGTGCCCAGTTGGAAGCAATGTCTCCTTAGCCTGAACAAGCAAATAAGAGCACTAGTGAAATCCTCCAAAGCAAACTTCGAGTCCAAATTAGCCACATCTACTAGAGATAATCATCAGGCCTTCTTCAAATATATCCGCAACTTCAAAGGAAGCACCCAGACCTGTTCAGAACTGGTGGTCAAGGACACCACATATAGAAAAGTCGTAGATATAGAAAACTTGTTGGCTGACAGATTCAGTGAAAACTTTACCCCTCTGTCCCCCTCATCAGTAAATCAGGACATCCCCAGTACCTACCCCATTCCCCTTACATCTATGTAACAGGTCATCACTGTTCTCTCAAAGGCAAAAAATACAGCCTCCATGAGACCCAATAACATCCCAGCTGCATCCTACTTGAACTCAGGCAGGAACTTGCAGCACCATTAGGCACCCTATTCAACCAAAGCCTGAGTACTGGCTTCATCCCAGCTGAGTGGAGGACAGCCACTGTCATCCCTTTACACAAATGTGGAGCATCCACCGATCTGGAAAATTATAGATCCATCAGCCTAACTAGCCTGATCTGCAAGGCCATGGAATGGATTATCATGAACCTCATTAACAAGGAAACTGGCAACCTCCAAACACTTGATCCCACACAGTTTGACTTCATCAAAGGGAGGTCATGTCTGCTAAATTTGGTCGACTTCTTTGAGACAGTCACAAAAGCCATGGACGAGGGGAAGGCAGTGCACACTGCCTACCTTGACCTGGCCAAAACCTTTGACGCTATTCCCCACTCCGGCATAATAGATAAACTCTCTCAACTAGGCATCAATCCATATGTTACCAGATGGGTAGCAAACTGGCACACTGATAGAACCCACGTAGTTAAAATAGGGGAAGCCACCTAAAGCAGTAGACCTGTAAGAAGCGACATAGCCCAGAGTTTGGTCTTGAGCCTCTGTTATTTGGGATATACTTTTCTGAAGTGCAGGCCAAAACCAGTGAGCTATGGCTGACCAAGTTTGCATATGACTGCAAGCTGGGTGTTGTCACTGATTCCCCTAATGATGTAGACATCCTCCAAGAGGGTCTCACTCAGACAAATGACTGGTGCCAGAAATATGGCCTCAAGCTGAATACCAAAAAATGCATCAAAATCCCGTTTGGGGAGAGTGACATCCCCATAAATTATCACATTAATAACGTCCTAAGCACTCAGTCGTGAGGAATTTGGGCACCCAGGTTGATAGCAACCTGACTTTTGACCACCATGTTGCTTCCTTTGTATGGAAAGCCTTCTACTTGGCCATCTCATAAGTAAGGGCATCTCATCCAGGGACAAGGTTTTCATAACATCCCTGTATTCTTCCCTTATAAGGCCCATTATTGAGTACAATGCCCCTTTCAGCATGTATTTTGCAAAGCACATGCAGCAGCTGGAGAGACCACAGAGTTTCCTTATCAGGAAAATCCAGGGCCTTAAACATCTACCATACACAGATAGGCTAAAAGCCCTATCCTTCTAGTCAGTTTCATACAGATTCCTCAGAGGCGACTTCTGTCTGGCATACAAGGTTATTATGGACCCCACCTTGATGGGACTGCTGCATATCCGCAAGTCAAGCTCCACTTGAGTAACCCACGTGCATGGCCTCAACCTGGTCTATGACATCAACAGAACTTGTTGGCAGGACAGATTTGTGTCCGAGAGACTCCCCCATCTTTGGAATAGACTCTATCTCCACATCAAGAAGAGTACCTCTTTACCCCTTTTTAAGCGCAACCTGGATAACTGGATGGGAAACAGAAAATATACCCCTGGGATTCCACCCATGTCCCTGCTGGACAGGGGCTTGGGTGCTGACTTGTCTAAACATGGGCTAAACTCTTGGCTAGGCTTATAAGGGCCTCAGGGCCAATAGCCTAGTAACCTCCTATGATCCTAAGTACTATTTGCCTGTTTTTATATAAAAAGAAAGTAGCAGCAGAGTAGCTGTGTGAAGAACAATAAAAGTAAAAATAAAGACAAAAAAAACTGCAAAAAAAAAAGGAGGAGACAGAAAATGTCAGCCTGTATGGCTGCAGAACTGGATGAACTCTTCCCAAGACTATGGCGAAGCAGTGCATTTTGTCAATGAGTCACTGAGAGTACCCTGTTTTGTGGTGTGGGGAAAGGATGAGATTGAATGGGTGCACGATGTTAAGACAAAGGACTAAGATGGAGTCACCAGAGCAGCAGCAGTAAAACAGACATGGTCCTTACTTAATGAGGGAGGCAGTCATATATTTAGTGACAAGCAGACAGTATCATAAGCAGAAGTTATAACAATGGAGGGGACCTAGAAAATGTACCTACAGCATACAGTTTAGGAAATTGTGCAAAAATCTTAGACTTCACAGTTTGTAGCACAGAGCGAGAGACCTGACTATAGTCTTGATGAATGGGTTGCAGTTTGTGGCTCCCAATGCTGAAAGAGATTAATGCAATGAGAGAGGAGTGAAGGGACTGTGCCCACTCACCTCTCTGGGGGGGGGGGGTACAGCTTGTGTCCAAGAATATACACTCTGCATGATTTGCCTGATGGAGACTAGAGAAACTTATAAGACATTCAGGGGGGGGGGGGGGCAGTGATATCTGTGTAGTTACACAACTGGTGAAAGTGAATGACAGTTCCATGCTATGCCCGCTGCATACTAACCCAATGAGTGCTATCTAGGCATGTGTGAAGAGTTAAGGCCTAGCTATAAAAAAAAATAATCCTCCACAAATAACAACACATTCCTAGTATTTGACTGCCTCTTGTTGAAGAAAATTACTGGGCCATAGGGCTGTTTTCCTGTGGGGAATGACTGACTCAAAAGTGTGGCCAGGTAGTTTCAGGGAGTCCTATTCCCATGAAATGAGTCTGGTGAAAGCTACTTTCAGCTAACAAAAATAACGTTTTTTGGCAAGAGATCAGCCTCCCTACACCCCTCCCCACTCCACAAACCTATATATTATATGTATGTACTATGTGGTCATACAATAGTAGGTAATAGGATTTCCTGAAATGTCCATCATCCAGCTGACACTCCAAGTGGTCATGGTGGTGGGCGGGCTAGATGATCAGTGTATGACAGGACAAATAAAGGAACAAAGTCAAAATTAAGACAGGATCATGGCCCAAAATAAAGTGCACAGTCTGTTTATAGGTATTATTACAATAAAACGTTTTTAGACTATATGACTTTGTATACTATGCATTTTTGAAGAATAAAACGTATAGTTTAATAAGTTCAATCTTCACTGCCTTACCACAAAATCATAAACTTCACAAGAGATGCAGTAAAAATTTCAAGCAAAATCTAAGACAGTTGTCGTTGCTGCAGCTGGAACATATGTGCAAGTTATCTAGGGGGTACAAAAGGATGAAAACAAACATTCTGATACAGATCAAGAGGAGCAAGGAGACATGGCTAAGTCGGTTATATGTCATGTGTTTTATAGGAAAATAACAGCTGTTCTTGGTCAGCCTGTTGCAAACAAATTCAGGAGTAAATAAAAAGAAATCTCTTCAATGAAATGGCAATTGAACCACAGAACTGATGGAACCTCTGCAGACAAAGATGGAAAGGAAAAATTTAATGTGACATGTCACAAATACATGAAAACTTTGAAAGGTTTTGCAACTGTTTAGTCACTTCATAGGTAGGTACTAGGCTGTTGGCCCTAGGGCCTATATAAGTCTAGCCAAAAAGGTACCCTGGCTTTCGCCACCCAAGAAAATTATTTTCCTGTTGCTATTTCTTCCATGGCATATTGTGCTTATGGCACTCTGACGCATTCCTCCATTAGTCAAACTATAGCTGTCCCAGTTCTTTATTAAATCTTTTGTAAAATTATACTTTTATTTACTTTTCCCCTACAAAAACATCAATTGAATTTCTTTCTTATTGACTTCAGTACATCAGCAGCTTGGGAATGCATCCATGGACTTTAAAGGATGCACTAATGCTCAAGCTGGGGGGTTGTCCATTAAGGCCTGTAGGATGCATCCTCACGTTATATCTACAGTAATGGTACTACAGCAGGATTAGGTGGATGAATTCTTAGTAAAAGCATTTCAAAGCAAATTATTCAGAAATAAATTTGAAATGTTTGGGGAGGGGGGAATTCATCATGGCACTTAAACTATCACATGCTGTGATGCATGCAAGAACGTCAGTTACACATCTTACATGAGGTCTAATCTATCTGGAGAAAAAACAGACAATATGCTCCCCAAGTGGCCTTAATTCTATGTTTTAACTAAAAAAAGACTTACTGACAAATGAGTTGGAGTTATGAAGTCTGCTGTTAAATACCTTGTTTAGAGGGCCACATAAGGTCACAGTTTATACCTCATTATAAGTTTTAACATAAATGGTAAATCTATGCAACATGTTTCTGTTTGCTGTACCAAAGAAATGACAGACAAAAACGTGGAAGGACTGCAATGCATTACACCTACTTTCTAGTCTTGTATGTCCAACTTACAATTCTCCACAATAAGTAAAGTGTACAGAACCCTCAACTTTGCTTCAGACAGGATTCTGTCAACTGGTATAAACAAGACTATTGCACATGCATCAAAACACACAACTAAGAATGGACACTTTTCTTAGTGCATATTACTATAGCAGTCATACCAGTGATTCAACAGCTATACAATGTAGAATGCTCTATCCATTTTATTTCTCTTACAAACAGCCAACTTTCTAGCAAAGACAGATACAGACTCTGAAAACCTAATGCTTGCACTCTAATCTGCCACTCAAAATAGATTCCTCTGGCACCGTAGGCACAGGATATATAAAGAAATAAAGGTACACTGACATCACCAAAACAAAATGCTCACACTTATGTACTGTAAATCATTTCACTGATGGAAAGCTTCACCATGTGTGATGGTGATCATATGGCAGCCGAGATCATATGGCGGCCTACCTCTACTGTAAATGGAATCCAGCTAACAAAGGACAAAATGCTGTCTCCTTTCTCCGTAAAAATGATAATAGCAACTTGGGTTCAGTGCTGCTGGATGTAATTACAAATGCTGCCTCTTCCCAGACCAAAATAAAGACACCTCATAACAGGCAGCTGAAAAAGAGAGAAAATCATGGATAGCACTAAACCTAAGATGGTATTCCATTCTGTCACAACCTCTACATGAAAAAGCAGGTTCTTTCTCTGCTACACAAAAAGGACAGATATTCTGACAACTCTACAGGAAGTATAACTTGGTGGAAACAGCAACAGGCAGAGCTCAGTGCAGAGGCAAAGGCATTGAACAGGTGAGATAAAATTCCACTCTAAAATAGATAACTGTCAAAGAGCACAAGCAGTACATATAGGAAGCATCCTACCTTAGATTTTCCAGCCATCTTTTTTTTGAAAAAACTCAGAGTGCGTTCCAGGGCACTTTCTTTCTTGTCTTCCCACTCCAGGTCTTCAGAACTTCCAACATTTAGTAAGCTTTGACTGGGGAGGAAATGGATTGTGTTAAAGCACAGAATATGAATGCCCTGTGACAGCATTTATATATTCTGATCCCTATATACAAAAATGCATACTGGTTGAAGGGCACAGCTTATTTCACCTACCCTTGATTTACAGCTGGCACCCTGCAGTTGCCCTATCCATTCGCTCACACACTCCTCACCTGCCCCACCTGATGACATGTACTTAGTTGCAGTCTAGCACCCACTCCACCTCTCCACTCACTGCATCATCATCCCTATTTGTCACGTTCAGCTTATTGTGTGCTCCCATGATTGACAGCTGTTGCACTGTCTGACGTCCTTTAGCTTTCCTCCTCGGTTCCTTCCCCTTACAGTCCCTTTTCCTGATTACATTGACGAAAGTCATATCGCCCTTTTCTCCTTGCCTACAGTGTATGCAGTCCAGCCCCCTAACTTCTCTTCATAGGACAGCGAAAGCCCCTCCATTCTTATAACTGTTTAATCCTCTACACCAACTGTCAGGCAGATTACGACCAGCTCAGACTGGATCTGACCCTGCTACTGAAGTTGATGTTACTTTCCTTTGTACCCCTTTCCATGTCCATGTCCCTGCAGTCTCTAGAAATACACAGAGGACTCCAGATTAGGCCTTAACAGTATCCTGTATGGTGCAAAAATGAACTTCTTGTCCAAGGAGTATATTCCCCTTAGTTTGCCCTCAAGCACCCTGTTTGCTTTAGTTGCAGTCATTCCATTCTGCATTTGATTGCTCAGTGCTACTCAACACAGTTCCCAGTTTCTTTTCTTAATCTGCTTGCATGAGTTCAGTTCTTCCAAGTCAGTATTTTGTCGATATGTTTCTATAGCCCACAAGCAGCATTTTACTATTGTTAACATAGAATCTTAAATTATACCGCTCTGTTAGAACTAGCCTGTTTTTTAGCTTTAGCACTCAAATCTGTTTCTTTGAGCTCAGCACTTGTTCAGAACTCATTGTAAGTACTAAATAAGCCACAAATTACTAAAACACTCAACTTTCCTCACTTATCTAGAGGAAAACAGTTTTTAGTACTTAATAAATAAGCACCTATCCAGGCATGTCTAAGGGTCAGCTCCCGGTGTTTTCTCCTGTCTACCTGATGAATCTGGGCATCTTGGGACAATGTAGCAATTGCCCCATGTATACAGACAACCCTCTCCTCCTACCACCCAACACTGCAACCTGTGAGAGATGCACTTATATAGCCAAACTGGAAGCAAAGCTCTCTTCACCCAAGACTGGACTAGACAGTCAAGAGGAGACGGTAAACACTTGCACCGCACCACACTCATCACATAGTCCCTCAAAACCTACACCATCAAAACACACACATAGAAACACGAAACACACACCTACATTCGTAGAGGTTTTCAATATAAATCTGCTCAAGCAACAGAGACCTCCAATGCAGAAACGCAAGCAACCTCACCCCCCCAACACAACCCAAACGATACATAGCCCACAAACTCAGTGTGCCACTCAACCATAGCCCATAAGGCATAACAACGTACCCAACACTCTAGTCATAGGTGACTCTATAGTCAGGTGCACTGATGTTTCACTCACAAGGCTAAACAAGGAGAAAGTTACTGTTCGCTGCCTGTCGAGTGCCAGGATCCGCCACATAAAGCACGCACTCAGGTCACTCCACAACAAGTACAAATATGAATCTGTCATTGTCCATGTTGGTGTGAATGACCTGAGACACACCTCCCTGGACTACATGAAAAGACACATGGAGGAGATCTCCGATCTTGTAGCCCAGGCATATATGACCCTAGCCCGGAGTAGCATCCTGCCATCACCCAGAATGATACCACAGTACAAGGACAAAATGATTGACTTCAACAATTGGCTAAGCTTCTGGTGTCATTCTAAGGGGATCCAGTATCTGTCTGCCTGAGATGACATGATTGACAGACCATGATGCTTTGCTGGAGATGGCCTGCACCTGTCGACCTTGGGATTCTGGATACTGGCTAAGGCTGATGCTACCCCTATAGTGCCTTTTTTAGGCAAGATTCAAATTACAAATTCACCACCTTAACAGGTACAAGCAAGCAAAATCTGAGGGTAATGCTACAAAATGCTAGAAGCCTAAACCTCAAAATGCATTCACTCGAGGCACTCCTTAAAATGGAGAACATCAACATCTGTGCAGTGACAGACCTGGTTCAAGGCTCCAGGGAGCACCCCTGCATTACCAGGCTATTATTCATACCACACCTTTCGGCCACCTAACCTGGTCCGAAACACTAAAGGCAGAGGCGTGTCCATATTCATTAAGGATATCCACACCTCCAGGCTAGTTGCTCAGCATAATGCATCCCAGATTATCCAAGTGCAGCTAACTCTGGGCAAGACTGCAATCCACATTGTAACTTGCTACAGATCCCCCACCATGCCCCAGGATTCCCACTCCTCATTTCTCGATACACTGGAAAATATTAGGGTACAACAACACTCTAATAATGGGCAATTTCAACTACCCCACCATTAACTGGGAAAACTACTCATGTACCAACTCTTCTGATCGACGTTTTCTGGAATTCATAAATTCCAATGCCTTGGATCAGCTTATCCACACCCCCACTAGGGGCAGCAATATCCTAGACCTGGCCATTACCAACATAGGCGACCGGTGTTCCACACCAGAGGTCAATTCCTTGTTGGTCAGATCCAACCACAAGCTAATCACCCTAGACATCCCCATCCCACTCCCACCCTCCATTAGGGAAACCACCGTAAAAAATTTCTCCAAAGCCAACTTCACACTTCTTATGACAGAAGTGGCAAACTTCACAACACCCATGTAAACAGACAATAGAGGTACGACTGCTGAATCCTACACAAATGCACTTTATAAGCACTTACATGAGTGCATAGATCGTGCTATCCCTAACAGAACCAAGATGCTATCCTCCAAAAAAGGAAGCCAAGCTGGTGGCCCCCTGCCATAAACAAACTCTACAACAGAAGAAACTGTTGCAAAAAAAAAAAAAAAGAGTAAAATTCCATGATTGGAGGACCTCCCTGGTCAACCTCAGTAAGAAGCTGAGATCCCTCATAAAATCCTCCAAAGCTAGTTACGAAAACAAAATCACCAATGATTCTAAAGACAACCACAAAGCATTCTATAGCTATGTCAAGAATCTCAATGACAACACTCAGATCTGCTCTGAGTTACAGCACAATGGCACTAAATATACAGAACCAACTGATATTGCCAACATCCTGGCAGATAGGTCCAGTGCTAACATTACCCCCCTCTCACCCGCTAAAGAGCCCATCTCTATACCAGAAGAATGCAAAGTTCCTGTAATCACAGCTGCACAGGTAAAAACTACACTCTCCAAAGACAAGAACACAGCATCCATGGGAACTGACAACATTCCAGGCTGCGTTCTACATGAACTGCAGAATGAACTGGCACCCTACCTAAGCACCATGCTCAATCATAGCCTCACCTCAGGTTTTGTGCCCACTGAATGGCGCACAGTGACGGTTATCCCACTCCACAAAGGGGAGCCACTACGGACCCCAGGAACTACCACCCCATTAGCCTAACGAGCCTGGTCTGCAAAGCCATGGAATGTATCATCATGGATCTTATACACAAAGACATTGGTAATCTCCAAACTCTGGACCCCACCCAGTTCGGGTTTGTAAAAGGTAGATCATGTCTCCTAAACCTGATAGACTTCTTTGAAGCAGCCACCAAAGCCGTAGATGAGGGTAAGGTGGTTCACACAGCCTATCTAGATCTCACCAAGGCTTTTGACACCATCCCCCACTCTGAAATTATAGATAAACTCACTAAACTAGGTATAAATCCCTATGTCACAAAATGGGTTGCCAACTGGCTCACTGACAGAACCCACACTGTGAAAGTAGCAGACTCCAAATCCGACTTCAGACCAGTGACAAGTGGAGTACCACAGGGTTTAGTCCTGGGTCCCCTCCTGTTTGCTATCTACTTTTCTGAGGCTAACACAGAAGATCTTTGGCTAACAAAGTTAACAGATGACTGCAAACTAGGAGCCATAATTGAAACTCCTAACGATGTGGACATCCTACAAAAGGGCCTCACGGAGACAGATGCCTGGTGTCAAAACGATGGTCTCAAGCTCAATGCCAAAAAGTGCATTTCATCCCCTTTGGCAAAAACTCTGTACCCATGAGCTACCAGATAGGTGGTAGCCTACTTAACACCAAAAGTGTGATAAGAGACTTTGGGACACAGGTGGACAGTAGTCTCTCCTTTGATAATCACATCGCCACAGTAGTCAGGAAATCCTTCTACATGGCACACCTCATCACAAAAGGTTTCTCATCCAGGAAAAAAGAGGTCATTGTTCCCCTCTACTCATCAGTCATCAGACCCAATTATAGAGTACAACGCCCCTTTTGGTATGTACCTCACAAGACATCTACAACAACTGGAAAGGCCACAGAAATACCTCACAAAGAGGATTACCATCCTCAAACAGATGTCCTATGCAGACAGTCTCAAAAAACTCCAACTTTACTCCATCGCACATCATCTCCTCAGAGGCGATCTCTGCCTAACATACAAAGCTATGTCAAACCCAGAGCTGTTGGACATCCTCCACTTAAAGAAATCCCAATCCCTCCGATCTACATGCCAAACCTTGTCACTTCAATAAATAGAACATGCTGGAGGGATAGATTCCTGTCCCAGAGACTTCCCATACTCTGGAACAAACTACCAATCTATATCAAATAAAGCTCTTCATTAGCACTCTTCAAAATAAATCTTGATGATTGGATGGGAAATAGGAAATTCACCCCGGGATCACCTCTGTGGCTCTACTCGACAGGGGCACAGGAAAATAATTTTCTTGAGTGGCGAAAGCCAGGGTACCTTTTTGGCTAGGCTTATATAGGCCCTAGGGCTAATAACCTAGTACCTACCTATGAACCTATGTGTCATTTTCTCTACTTCCTTCCCCAGACTCTTCTTACCATCTTCTACTCTGGTCCCTACATTGACTTGCCCTCAGTGAACACACTGAAGAGGAACTGTGTTAGCACTGCCCTTGCAGCATACTACCTGGCATTCACCTTTCCCCATATAAGTTATGCCTACCCTTGGCCTGTCTTTGGAACGCCCCTATCCTGCCTGACCTAACCCTGTGCTGTGCCTATGTCTGATCTAGCTGGCCATTTACTTTTTCTCACTTTTTATATGCCCTCCATGCTCTACACAAACCACTGCTAGGCATCCAACTAATCCACAGTTCCAGCATCAGCACTTCTGGGGATCCTTTATTGCCCCTATTTCTAGTCATGGATTTGACCTTTAACCACATAGATCTCCAATTTCTTTGGCTGTCTGCCTTGTTGCACAATATTGTATTGAGCCTAGGGAGTGTGGATCCTAATGGATACAGACAGCCATCATTCTTTCAGTGACTGGTCACATTCCCTAGGTTAGGGAGTAACATGCACTGTGGCAACAATACACTCAGTGTTTGCATCTGCCCACCCAGCACTGGATGTCATGCATCCCCCCTTGCCTGGCAGACATCTGTTTCCATTAGAGGTCATGCAGGCAGTGATCTGTCTCTAAGTTTAAATCCCAAAAGTCCATATACTATAAAAAATGATAATCATACTATGAAATGCATTTTGTTAACATACAAAAGCAGAAAACTCAAAGCATCCCAGCAGAGCTTTCTAAGAGATAAAAGCATAAGAAGCTAACTATTTAAAAATAAGAAAAAAAAAAAACACACAAAAACTTATTTAAACAGTATATTAATTAAAAGCATCTAATCATATCAGAAATTCAGTTAACTACACATTTGCAAATAATTTCAGTATTAAGACAGTATAGTTGTGTAGGTACTTATTATAAATGTAGATGCTCGAGAGTATTTACTGTTGCAAAAATAACTCTTGGGATTTCCTGCCTTTGAAGCCTGAAGTCTGCCTCAGTACGACAGGCCAAGTCTTTTGACATCAGAACATTACTTTATAAAGGGTTATCAGACAGTGCCATTTCCTCGAGTTTTTCTTGCCCTCTGACTGGAGTCCCATTCTCTCCAGGGAACCCAGGAACATAATCTGCCAGGATCTATCCCCAGGCTAAGCACAGATAATGATAAGAATGGGAACCTAATTTGGGATGGGCGAAGGGTCCTAACAGTAGGGAAGGGGTCTATCCACCCCAACCCTGGAAGTCCAGGAGGAGAAATGAGGGGCAGGTGGGAGGGAATAGGTACTGCAACAGTGAAGACTCATGCAACTGTACTATGTTCATCATGCTTCACTGTTGTAGTAATAGCTCTGGGAATCTTTTCCAAGAGTAATCATAAGATGGGTGCTAGTTAGATGAAAGGGCAGGGGAGATGAGCTCCTGCTGGATTGCTGAGGTAAACCTTTCACTGGCTGTAGAGGCAGCAGCCAGGTTGTAGTGTATGGAAAAGGAATGGACAGAGGGCCATGTGTTTGTCTTCGGGATGGAATGAGTTTGCACTCCTCTTAAGGTAGGCAATAGTGGCTGCAATAGTTTGTAGCAGATGGCAATGCAATTGGAAAACCACTTAGAAATGGTTTGTTTATTAACTAGTCTACATTCCTTGTTGTTAGCAAAGACCAGAAATAACTGATCAGATTTTCTAAGTTGTCAATACATATCCAAAGCATGCATGGTTCTTTCCCCTTCATTCAGAGTATACGAAAAGAAGACAGACAGGATGGATCAATGTTCAGGTATTGTAGATACTACTTTTGGCACAAAGAAGGGTTTGTATGCAAAAAAACTTTATCCTTATGGAAAATGAGGAAGGCTCCTTTCACATAAGGGCTTGTAAATCATATTCAGTGGGCAGGGGTGAGAGCCAACAGGAGGCAGTCTTCTAAGTAGTGAGTTTGAGATCAGCGGAAGCATCAGGTTCAAAAGTAGGCAATCTTACTTTTCATAAGACAAAGCTTAGATCCCAAGAAGAGCAGCAGCCTTTCCTGGGGTCTCACATGAATGACACCCTTAAGAAATGTCATGGTACAATGAGAAAATATCAGTAGGTGAATAGGCAGGCAGGCTGAGATAGCAGACTCGGGTGCCTTTATGGAAGCATAAGAGAGAGGCCGGAGCTGTAGATGTCTGTTGATAGCTCAGGACTTGGAGGAATCTGTTTTGCAATGGCTGCTGCACCCTGACCATGCACTAGTGCAAGAACCTTACCGTTTAGAAATGTAACTTCTCATACTTGGTCTCCTGGCTTCTTTCAGAATTTGTAGAGCATCCTTGACAAAAGCTGTCTGAAAGGTGTACGTATCATGCCATCCACTTTGCCAGCTTCAGTGTGTTGGTGGTGGTGGGGGGGTATACATTAGGCTCTTTGTTCTGAGTTAGTTGGTCCACTTCCAGGGACAGCACCCATGAATTCTCTATGGTCATACTGTGGAGAATGGAGAATCAGTGTTATTTGGGCTAAAAGGGTGCTATTAGGATCACATCTAGTTCAACCTCCATGACTTGAAGTAATCTGTGGATGAGGGGGGCAGGAAAGGAAAGGAACAAAGAATTAGACCTGTCCAGGGGAAGGAGAAGGCATCTGTACTGAAGGCTCTTTTAATTAAAGCCCTGAGCAAAACCTTTTGACTTGCCTGTTCTCTTATGAGGCAAAAGGTATACTTTGGGTACATCCAATTTGTGTGTCAGCTGGAGAAAGATCTTCCTCTGAGCATCCATTCAGGAGGATCTACTTTTGACCTGCTAAGTGAGTTTCCCAGGCTGTTTTCTGCTTCTGGAACATACAGGAGGTTCAGTCCCATCTCCTGTGTCATATCCCAGAGCTGCATAGTTATTTGACACATGAGGTAGGAGTGACTGCCTCCCTGTTTGTTGATGTACAACATCACTGTGGTACTGTCTGTTGTCACCAGCAGAGTTCAAAATGTCAGTTTTGCACAGAAGGCCACTAGTGCTCTCAACTGCCATTATCTCCTTTATATTGAAGTGTTTTGTCCTGAAACAGCTGTCTCGGGTGTTCTGTACTGTTATGTCTCCTGAGTGGGCACTCCAGGCTAGGTCCAAAATGACAATTGTATCCTAAAGGGTGCTTTGGGGTTTTGCTGAAAGGCTTGAATCCACCAGAGAAACTAATTACTGGTGCAAGGAAGGGGTGAATTTGTGTTTGAAGGACTGTTGATATTGGCACCAGGTGTTCTTTGGATTGCATTGTATTTTATGTAACCTGGCTATGATCATGAGAATGCAGGAGACCATAAACCCTAGGATAGTGTGAAATTCCTTGGTGGGCATCAGAGTCTTTTCCATGGGTCGACTTCCTTAAGACCATATGATTGAAACTAAGAAAAATCAAACTTCAGAACATTGAACTGTCTTTTCCTCTGGAAGCCAGTATTTTTTGGGATCAGTGTTTGCCCTCTCCCCAGTGTGGAAGGATCTCAGAGTTCGTATATATAATAGGCAAAGGGTGTGGGGTGCAGGAGGGCTTGTCTCGCCTGCAAAAACAAACTATTTTCATGATGCCGGTTTCTAGAGGAGAAGCCAGTTCAATGTTCCCAGATTCGAACTTCCTGGTTTTGATGATATGGTCTTTCAATCATATGAAATAGAACCCCTTTTCCATGACAGAGTGGAAGTACTATATTAGGACTTGGAGTTTGTCCAGAGAAGGATATGCTTTTTAACCCTTGCGTCCAACTCTGCCCTCAGGGATGTCACTCTAGTGGAAGGCTTGAGACTGGATTTCTGAAGATTAAGAATAAATCCCAGAATTGTAAAACAGCTGGACCACAACATGAACCACTGGTTGCCACAATCAATTGCAATCAGTGGTCAGAGAAGGCACTAATGTCAACAGACAACAGGCTGAAGACTTGGAAGTTAACTAGACTGAAAGCACAACAGTTCAGAGCATTAATCAGGTCTCTAGCACCTCAGGAAGAAGATTAACCAGGTGGAATTGAAGAAGAATGACAGCACCTCAAAACAACATGTGTGACAAGTACAGAACAGATATAAGGCCGAGCCAGAAATGCAAGTAAGATACAAAAGGAAAGCTAGTGGTGGAATGCAAAAGTGTAGGAAGTAATCAAAAGGAAGAAGGAGTACAGAAAAAAGTGGGAGACAGAAAAGATGGACCAGGCTAGGAAGGAATACTAGTTGGTTAACAAAAAGACTAAGAGAGGAGTTAAATAGCAAAGAACAAGGCATCAGAGGCACTCTACAAACATCTGGAAAGAGACTCAGTAAATGGCACAAAAACTTTCGGACTGCAATGCAAAGACAGAAAGATAAAGAAGATAGTCAGGCATCTTTCATAAGGGTATGCCAGCAACAAGCTGTTCACCAGTCCACAGGACATCAAAAGCATATGGAAGGAGTACTTCCACCAGCTTCTGAGTGAAGAAAACCCCACAGAAGCTGTACTGCTCAGAAACAGCCTTTTATCACATGAGGTGGATCCCAACCTAGAAGACTTAAGGACAGCACTAAGGAAAATGAAGTTGGGGCAGTAGGCTTAGATGAAGTCACAGCAGATATGATAAAGATGTTGGGTGGGATGGGGAGAAATGGCTCCTGAGGGCACTCACAGCATATGGTGAGAAATGCATATCCCAGATGACTGGAGAGCAACCATACTAGTGCCACTGTTCAAGAACAAAGGGGACATTCACAACTGTGGGCAGTATACAGGTATCAAACTCCTATCTCACTGCATGAAAGCTTTGGAGAGGGTGATTGACAAGCAAATACATAGAATAGTAGAAGAGCTCTGGAGAGGGTGATTGACAAACAAATACACAGAATAGTAGAAAGTAAGATGGAAGATGACAGTTCATATTCAGATCATGATACAGCACAACTGACCCAATGCTTGTAGTGAGACAGATGGTTGAAAGAAGAAGCTACAGATGAGGAAAGACTCTAACTTGGCATTCTTGGACTTGGATAAAGCATATGACAAGGTCTCAAGAAAGCTAATTTGTGCAGTCCTGCTGTTGTTCGAAGTCCAGAAACATTGGTAGAATTTGTGAAGGCTATATACAACGACCCAGTGTCTCAAGTATTTGGTGAGTATCCGGTCTCACAGAGGGGTTCCCAGTGGGAGTGGGTGTGCATCAGGGTTCAGCACTGAGCTCACTGCTGTTCATAGTGGTGATGGACTACATTAGCAAATAGGTTAGAGGGGGACAGGTCAACAAAGTTGCTGTATGTAGATGATGTGACATTACAGACTCCGAGCAAGAACTTCAGCAAGCTCAGAGGAATGGAATGCAAAACTGAAGATATGAAGGATGAAACTGAATACAGATAAGATAGTTGTAATAGCACCAAATAGGAGAAGTCAAAAGAAGCTGAAAATTGAGATAGAAGGGAAGATAGTGAGACAGGTTAACAGCTTCAAGTTTCTGAGAGGGATGGTTGAGGAGAAGGGAAGTCTGAATGAGGAGGTAAAAACTATAACCAGAGGGGCTGCAGCCAACTGGTACAGAGTGGCAGGGGTATTTCATGACAGAAGAATGCCAAAGCAGCTGAAAAGTAAGGTGTACAAAACGTTGTGTGACCAGCACTACTGTATGGTACAGAATCATGGACAATAAAGGCAGAGCAGTTGAGTAAGCTAGAGGTGATGGCAATGAAGTGCCTGAGATGGGTGGTAGGATGTACACTGTGGTACACATGAAGAAATGAGGACATCAGAATAGAATACAAAGTAGCCCTAGTTACAGAAATGGTCAAAGAACAGATTA
This sequence comes from Protopterus annectens, assembly GCF_019279795.1. Taxonomy (NCBI): domain Eukaryota; kingdom Metazoa; phylum Chordata; order Ceratodontiformes; family Protopteridae; genus Protopterus; species Protopterus annectens. The sequence continues at coordinate 332,908,113 of NC_056741.1, read as the reverse complement.
CAGTGGTTTGGACACCTGTGCAGAAAAGCAGAAGACAATCTGGTGAACATTATTTGGGACAGACAGAAAGAAGGCAAGAGGAAACAAAGGCATCCAGCCAAGAGGTGGATGGATCATGTGAGAGAAGACCTGTGATAGTCAGACATGAGTGTTGAAGACGGTAGGAGAGTGGCATTGAATACAGAGAGATGGTGACAGTTGACACGATACTCTGACCCCTTTTAGAAAATGCAAAAAAGGTGGTTGATGGTGATGAGGTTAAGTACTATGCTAGCAGCCTTTGTGGGAAATTTTAAGCCTGGTCAACTTCCTTTTCAAAGATAAGAATGGGGAGGAATGAGGTTTAAAAGAAGGCAGGATTTGAATGAACCATGTAATGTTTGATGGGCAATGATTGGGTAGAGTATAAGTGATGCATAATGTTTGCAACTAAAATTAGGTAAATATGGTTTGTGATGTATAATGCTTGCAACTAAGATTATGTCAATATGTTTTGTTTTTATTTATATAAATTTATGATTGCCTATGTCATAAGTGATAACTTAATAAAGATTTTTCTTGAATAAAAAAAAATCAAACTCTGCACCTTATGTCTGTGAGGTAAGCACCATAACCATTATAACAACCCCAAACCTTAAAAGTGAAAATCAAACCCTGCACTTTAGGACTGTGAGGTAAACACTTTAACCAACCCCCCATTTCACTGCAGAAAGTAACATTTCTTGCAGGTATCTGGTATTCCATATTCCTCCTGTACCAAAATCCTAAGCAGAGTACAAAAAGGACAAGTTATGTTGTGTGTAGAACAGATCCAAAGTCTGACTGAAATTTCATTTATTGTATACCAAAACAGTATGCTGTATGAACAGCTGGACAGCACTTTATTGCTTGTAGGCAACAAAGTTTACATATGTCACATATCAGTAGAGCTAAAAACGTTTTCTTCTTATAGGTTCATAGGTTGGTACTAGGTTATTGGCCCTAGGGCCTATACAAGCCTGGCCATAACAATTCCCTGGCTATTTCTTCCCAGAATATTTACTTCCCTGGTCCCTTGTCTAGCAGGGTGACTGATGTGATCCCGGGGTGAATTTCCTATCTCCCATCCAATTGTCAAGGTTCCTTTTGAAGAGAGCCAGAAAGGCACTTAGCTTAACATGTATGGGCAGTCTATTCCAGAGTATGGGGAGTCTCTGGGTCAGGAACCTATCCCTCCAGCAAGTTCTGTTCATCGTGATGACCAGGTTTAGATCCCTGGAGCATGTAGCTCTGAGGGATTGGGATTTCTTTAAATGTACATGTCCAACAGCACTGAGTTTGACATGGCCTTGTATGTTAAGCAAAGATCACCTCTGAGTAGGCGATATGTGACAGAGTATAGCTGGAGTTTTTTAGATGGTCAGCATAGGGCACCTGCTTTAGGCCTGTGATTATTTTAGTGAGGTATTTCTGTGGCCTTTTCAATTGTTGCAGATGTCTTGTGAGGAACATACCAAACGGGGCACTGTACTCTATAATGGGTCTAATGAGGGATGAGTACAGTGGAACAATGACCTCCTTTTTTTCTGGATGAAAAACCCTTAGTGATGAGGTGTGCCACATATAAGGATTTCCTGACTGTTGTGACTATGTGGTTTTCGAAAGTGAGACCACTGTCCACCTGTGTCCCTAAGTCCCTTATCACATTTTCGGTGTTTAGTGTACTGCCACGTATGTGGTAATTCATAGGTATATGTTTTTTCCCAAAGGGGATAACTATACATTTCTTGGTATTGAGCTTGCGCCCATGGCCCTGGCACCAAGCATCTGTTTCTGTAAGGCCCTTTTGTAGACGATCCACATCATTTGGGGATTCAATAATGGCTCCAGGTTTGCAGTTATCTGCGAACTTTGTTAGCCAGAGTCCCTTAGTGCTGGCCTGTACTTCAGAGAAGTAGATGCCAAACAAGAGTGGTCCCAGGACTGAACCCTGAGGTACTCCGCTTCATTCTTACAATAGGAAATCAGATGACCTAATAAAATGGAATTGATCTTTGTCAATGCCTTTAGAAAAAACTCTACAGATCATCCAATTATCTATGAAAATGTTTCTGCTTCCAGATTTGGAAAACTAAATTGCTTGCTGGTTTCTTGTTGGACAGGGAGGAAGATGTCAAGAACATTAGAAGTAAGGAAGGTGATTATGCCATATCCCTCAACTGTACAGATTTTCTGCCTCATATTTTTGGTCCGTTTTTCAAAAAATTGTGGTTTTCTGGCAAATTAGTAGCAAATTATTAAAGAATGAAGTTAGAAAATAATGACAGGCATTTGAGTTTGAGTTCATACCCTTCAGAAAATTCATGATAATATAAAACCTGTTATTCTGTCAACTTTCTAAGTTTGTAAGAGCAATATTTAAAAATTGCCCCTATTTTTGGGCATTTGTCCCACTTTTATTCAAGCCTTTGTCCTGATTTCTTGCTCTAAGAGGTTGAGAGGTATGCTGCAAACCCTCTCCACATCCAGGGGAGGATAGCAAATGGGTGGTGGTTACATTATGTACTCCACCACCAACCTTTCTGGTGATTTGACCTTCCCCTACCCAAGGGGGGGGGGGGGTGGCAGGGTTTTTACGATTTAAATGGAGGATTTGAAGAACTGAAGAGATGTGCCCTCACAGAGATGCTAAGCCTTTCATGAAACGCACTTAAAGCAGTAGAAGTAGGAATCAAAAGATTGCCAAGGAAGGTTAAAGAGAAATAGTTTGACTGATCTCAGAATTTTATTTTGTGCATAAATATACTAACTCGTATTTATTGTTATGCATTAACTGCAGGATGATACTAATGTGCCTTTATCAAGTAATTCTGCTGATTTGATGTTAACAGATATAAGATGCAAGAGACTATTGTCCTGCAACCAATTCCACTGTACCACTGAAACGGGTATATATCATAACCGCTAAAGCAAATAATGCCGAACGGCATTACATCGAACACAAAACCGCAAACGCTGACAACAGCGAAGCCATGGAACATTGAATTCTTTCCCAGGACAAGAATTTGGTGGGCCATTCTGCAGCTTCGCTATTTCCTCCACTGTGGTGCGATATCAGAGTTGGTATATTTAAGTAGGGGGTGTGGGGGGCAAAGCCCCCCACATTAGACATAGGTTTTTGGTGAGCTTGTGTTGTGTGTATGTTTCTCGGAACAGTGAATCTTTTCCCAGGAAAAAAATTCGCTGTTCTGAGATTTTGAATATATCACATTTCGAACTTCCAAGTTCGAGCTTATGGTGTTCGATATTTTGGAAGTTTGATAATGTGATATAGACCCCACTGAAACTATAGCATAATGGTCACCAAATTGGCAGGCTGATGTTGCCATCTGTAATTGCCTTCTAACATAAACACACACACACACAAACACACACATACACAGGATGCTGTGAAGCAAGAAATAGTATGGGTCAGTCATTAAATTACAATTCATTGATAAGTATGATAGCATCACTGAACAAACATGGCAGAATACAGAAGTACTGCACTTCTAAGGTTCCATTCTTGCAATAAACAGTTAAATCAGAACTCCTTCTCTCTGAACTGGCAATAGCACAGGTAGGTGATAAAGTTGTCAGGGTACTTGTTAAAGAAAGTAAAGAAATATTTAATGCAAAAAAATGAAACTACATCAGTGTTGACAAATTCTAAAAAAAACACTAAATACTAATGCAAACAAATAGTAAAGATGCTGTAATGGCTGTATTTCACCACATAATAAATTATCAACGGATTTGTAAAATGCCACCAAGCTACAGTTCCCTTTCTATACAAAGTAAATAAATCACCAGTAATTTGCTGTAAATCCTAAGTATGCTTAACAGATTGTGAAGGCTCTTTTGGTATACCACAAGGGCCATTTTAAGCCTAGCCATGCATCCGAAATCTCTGACGAGTTCTGATACCCTTAATAAGGGTAAGTATGGGCCTGGGAGATGAACCATTTATAGATTAACCACAAATAATACATTTAAGTTAGTTTTGTTTAATTTCCTTCAACCCAATGAGTACTCACCAGTCAAAATTAATTCAAAAGTTACATTTATCCATTTTGAAAAATATTTACCAATGTGCTGTTTTTGTACACAGGCTGTATAGTTGGAAGCGGCAGAAAAACAGATGAATGTGTGACTGTTTGCCAAGTACGATCAGCTGGCATACAGAAATAGTCTTAAAAAGTCTACTTTCCAAGACTCTTCATGAGTAAAAGTTTGTGTCAATTGTGTTGCAGAAAATAATTCATGGAAAGGGAATTCTAGTCTCTGTAAAAATATTCCAGAGTTGTAATATATACTGTTTTGTTTTAGTAGACACTGGCCTTCAACAAAAGGTTCTCTCGTTCTGTTCTAAGATGGGATGACTTCCGAATGAAATCTACATGTCCTCCCTGTGTCTATGTGGGTTTCCTCCAGGTACTCTGGTTTCTTCCCACATTCTAAAGGCATATGGTAAGCTGGATTGGGACTGTTATTGCCCATACATGTGAGTGCATGCATTGTGTGAAACAGAAGAAAGACCTGACAACTTACTTTTAAGTTACTTCCATTTCCCCCCTTTGCCTTAAACTCTGCCAGTTGTCTGGGGGTCAAATATAGGGTTGTATGCAAATTGTAAGAGGAAAATCATATAAGAGAGGCTCAAAACAATTTTCTCAAAAATAAGTAATATAATTTGTGCTACCTATACTAAAAAAAATTCTGCGAAAAGGCTTGAGATGTACTGATTAAAACTGTGCATCATCCATACCTCTCAACTGTACAGATTTTTTGCCTCAAATATTTGGTCTGTTCCTCATAAAATCTGTGGTTTTCTGGCAAATCACAGAGGACTGAAGTCACTAAGTAATGACCAAATAATATCATACTTAGAGTTTCTGCTTTATATCCTTCAGATAACATAGGCAAACACAAATCCTGTTATTCTAGCAGCTTTCTAAGTTGATAAGAGCAATATTTAAAATCTGTCCCTATTTTGGAACTTTGTCCCCCCATTATTTTAGGCTTTTTCTAGATTTCTTGTGTTAAGAGGTTAAGAGGTGCACAAGTAATAGAAAAGTATTGCCAAACAGACAACAAATCTAAGTACCATCAGAAATATTCAAAAGGAGTTGGAGTCACACAGGATTAAAGGAGGAAAAAGTGGTGGAAAGAAAGTACAAACAAGTAATTGGGATCTCCACATAATGGGGTCAGAAGAAACACATTAACAATCACTAACACTGGAAACACTGCATCTTATGAAAACAAGAGCTACTGGTCAGACAGCAGCTTTTCTAAGAGGAGATAAAAAATGTGAGAGCAGCAGCTAAACATATGAGATGAGGCAGTAGGTTCACACAATAGTTTGCATTCTTTGGATATTTTTTTATCTGATTTCTGTTTATTTGTTTGGTTTTGATCAGCAGAATATAATATTGGATTACAGACCATTTTCAGTAGTATCACATGGGAAGACTACAAATTCTCCCAAGAAATGTATACAGTTTGCTTCAAAGATAGCATATTAATTGAACAAAAAATGTAAACAGAAGTGCACACACACACACACACACACACACACACACACACACACACACACACACGCACACACACACAAAATAAAATATATTATAGAAAAAAATCGATTATACCATGACCCCCATTAATATTCCAAAACGTGCACGCTGATTGGCCAGCGTGCACGTTGTAAATCGACTTATACTAATGGAAAAAGGTCCGGTCTCCCGGACTTTTTCCATTAGTATAAGTCTCTTTTAAAACACTGTCTCGCTATGTTAAAAGAGTTTAACATAGCGACACAGGTTTAAAAAAAGCAATGGAGATCTCCGTTGCTTTTTTTAAAGTTGTCTCGCTATTTTAAACTCCTTTAACATAGCGACACAGTCAAAGTGTGTAAAAAGCAATGGAGATCTTGCTTTCTCCGTTGCTTTTTTTTTAAACCTGTCTCGCTATGTTAAATGGGTTTAACATAGCGAGACAGCTTTAAAATAAGCAACGGAGATCTCCGTTGCTTATTTTAAAGCTGTCTCACTATGTTAAACCCATTTAACATAGCGAGACAGCTTTTAAAATAAGCAACGGACATCTCCGTTGCTTTTTTTAAACCTGTGTCGCTATGTTAAACTCTTTTAACATAGCGAGACAGTGTTTTAAAAGAGACTTATACTAATGGAAAAAGTCCGGGAGTAGGCATGCGCAGTACATCAGAACTGCCGTGGATACCAGACAGCTGCGGAAGGGCAGCAAAAAGGCATTATACAATGCCATTATTTAAGAAAAGTAATTATTTCTTTTCTTAAATAATGTCATAGTATAATAGCAATAAACCACTTCTGGGTGTGGGTAATGCGGGATTTACCCATGGTTGTCTTTGTTTGGTCCCTCGGGCTTCGCTCGGGAGCAAACCACGCCAACCGTGGGTAAATCCCGCATTACCCACACCCAGGTGTGGGTTATTGCTATAATAAACAATGCTGACCATATCAGCATTTGAATCAGTTTGAAATGTGTAATAATAAAAGGCAGCAGAACACTGATACAATGTAACATGTACAGACTGTAGCATTTCTGAGTACTAGCACATTAGTTTAAAGAACATAAAATGACCTATTATATAAAGGAGAGTGTATTTTTAGTGAAGTATAATGTAACAAATTGAAAATCTAAAAAGAAAATGCATGTAACTTGTTTGGAGTCACTGGTATTGTAACATAGTCAGAACACATTGATTAATTATAACAAGCTGTACTTTAGGTATGCTTAAGATATATACAGTTTTATTGACTTAAGCCTCTATCTAATTTTTTACAGATGTATCTGGAAGCTGATACACAAGTATATGCTGTATTAGAAACATAATATATTAGTACGTTAGTCAGCAGCTTGACATAAACCAAATAAATAGTGATTTATCCTTTGTTGGCCAGGTGAGTCCCAAAAGTTTATTGGCTTCTTTTGTGGGGAGACCTGAGGTGGTATTTATACTACTAAGGGAAGTTTGACCAGGGCATAGGGGAACTTCCCTCTACTCATTTTGATAGGTGCCGTGGGATTTTTTTACATCCACCCAAGCTATCTCCATCTCAGACAGAGGAGATCAACTCATCTGAAGGATGGCACACACAGGAGTATAGCACCCCTTTATGCTGCACTGCAGTTTCAGTAATCTATCTACCTGGTGTAGGAATAGAACCCACAGCCCTTTGCACCAGAGGTAAATGTGCTACCTGTTGCATCACTGACACTGCCAATACATCAAAACTGCTTTTAAGAGGAAAATATTTAGCAGCTGTAAATTGTTTAGTTTATAAAATATGATTTTAGTTGTGTTCCTGAATACAATAATGCTGCTCAGGCTAATAATTTCTGATAATAGTTAGTTCCATGTATTTCTTATGCAGTTTTTGAATGTAGCTTTCTTGGCTGTGTTGAAGGATGGTCTGACTTTTGATTTTAAGAATTTGTGTGCATTAAAACAGAAAACAGTGCAATTGTTTTCTGAAAGATGCCCAGGACAGACTTTGAAGAAAGGTGCTGTAATGTATGTTCTAGGCACAGCTGAGGATGAATTTTGTGGATTTATGGGATGTCTGTTGTAGTTTTGTGGGAAAGGAAGCAGTGATTCCATTTTACAGCTATAGAGCAACTCTGTGTGAACTAGGATAATCAATCATATTGTTTTGTCTGTTAGAGTTGCACATCATCTGATCTTGTACAAGCTATAGTGGTAATGCGTGTTTCCATGGAATGGCATTTCATAGATTAGAGTGTAAGGTTCATCTTCAGCTGCATTTTATGCCTGGGTAACCCTAGAGTATTTCTGGAGCTATGAGTAGAGTGAAACATGCTGTTATATATACTACAGCACACAGGATGCGGCTTTGGTGGGTCATGAGAGGCAGTCACTGAAGTACACACTACAAAATAATACAATAACTGCATACTGAAGTGAATCAATAACTGCATACTGAAGTGAATGAATAACCAGCTGGTGGGTGGGACATGGACATCTCATTATGACTGCAGCCATACAGTTCTGAAAATGTGGCTTTGGAGAATTTGTAGAGTGTTTTGAGGAGATGCTGGCTAGTGGTGATCATATTTTAGCTTGGGGTGCAAGAACCCTTTTGGCAGACTTAGTGTGGAAATACTATACCAGTAGTCAATTCCCTCCCTGGTTAGAGCTGACCACAAACTAAATCACCATGGGAAATCCACATCTCACCCACATCCCCTACAAAGGTAACCGCCATGAAAAACTTCTCCAAAACTGACTTTGGACTCCTAAGAACAGAGGTGGCTAACATCACAGCACCCATGTCAATGGAAAATAGATGCATGACTGCCAAATCATACACCAATGCACTGTATGAACACGTACATAAATGTATGGAACTAGCCATACCCAACAGAACCAAGATGCTCTCCTCCAAAAAAAAAAAGGAAGCCAATCTGGTGGTCCCCTGCTATTAAAAGACTGTACAACAGAAAGAAGAAACGATGAGGCCGTGGTGGTGCAGCAGTTAGCATTGTCGCCTCACAGAAGAGGTTCTCCTGTTTGATTCTCAGCTGGAGTGCCTTCTGTGTGGAGTCTGCAAGTCCTCCCCATGGTCAAGTGATGCTAAAGACATGCAGGTAGGTGCGAGCGTGAATGGGTGTGCCTTCGTTGAAGGTTGGGCATCGGGCTGGCAACTTGGCACTGTAAAAATGCACTGCCAGTCATGAGTGGAACCGGAGTTTCACTGTGGCGACCCCTAACTGGGAAAAGACAAAAGACAGAAAAGACAAGAGGTACAACAGAAGGAAGAAACTGTTGCAGAAAAAGGTGAAGTCCCAAGACTGGAAAAACTCCCTTATTAACCTCAACAAAAAGTTGAGACTCCTCATCAAAAACCTCTAAAGCCAGCTATGAAGGCAGAATTGCGGCAGACACTAAAAACAACCACAAAGCCCTCTATAATTAATATCAAGAATCTCCATGGGAATACCCAGGTTTGCTCTGAGTTACTGCACAATGGTACCTCCTATACTGAGCCAACAGATATTGCCAACATACTGGCCAACAGATTCAGTGTCAACTTTACCCCTCTCCCCCCAAAGGACCAATCGCAATACCAGAGGAATTCCAGGCACCCAGCATTACTGCAGCACAGGTTAAAGCTGCATTGTCCAAGGCCAAGAATACAGCTTCCATGAGACCCAACAATATCCCTGGACATGTTATACATGAACTACAAAGTGAACTGGTACTACATCTGTGTGCCCTGTTCAGTCACAGCCTCACCTCAGGCGTTGTCCCTACCAAATGGCACACTGCTACAGTCATCCGGCTGCATAAACTGGGAGCTACTACAGACCCTGGAAATTATCACTCCCATTAGCCTGATGAGTCTGATATGTAAGGCTATAGAGCGCATCACCATGGACCTAATTAACAAGGATATAGGGAATCTCCAAACTCTAGATCCCATGCAATCTGCTTTTGTGAAAGGTAGATCATGCCTGCTCAACCTGGTTGACTTCTTTGAGTCACTCACCAGAGCTGTGGATGAGGGCAAGGCAGTTCCATACAGCCTACCTCAATATGGCCAAGGCCTTTGATACCATTCCCCACTCAGGAATTATTGATAAACTCATCAAACTAGGCATCAACCTCTATATAACTAGGTGGGTTGCAAACTGGCTCACTGATAGAGCCCACAATGTGAAAGTAGCAGACTCCAAGTCATACCGACCAGTCATGAGTGGAGTCCCATAGGGATAGGTCCTGGGTCCTCTCCTGTTGAAATCTACTTCTCAGAAGTCCAGCCCAACACAGAGGGACTGTGGCTGACCAAGTTCACAGACAACTGCAACCTGGGAGCCATTATTAACCTCCCAACTGATGTAGACATCCTACAGAAAGGCCTCACCGAGACCAATGACTGGTGTCAAAACCATGGCCTTAAGCTTAATGCCAAAAAATGCGTCTTCATCCCCTTTGAGAAATACTCCGTTCCCACCAATTACCATGTCGATGGGAGCCCACTGAACACTGAAGGCATTATAAGAGATCTGGGGACACAGGTTGACAGCAACCTCTCCTTCGACCACCACATTGCCACTGTGGTCAGAAAGTCCTTCTATGTGGCACATCTCATAACCAAGGGTTTTGCATCCGGGAAGAAAGAGGTCATCGTCTCTCTCTCTCTCTCTACTCTTCCCTCATTAGGCCATTCATCGAGTATAATGCCCCATTTGGCATGTACCTCACTAGATTCATGCAACAGCTGGAAAGGCCACAGAAGTACCTCACAAAGAAGATCCTAGGCCTTAACCACATGTACTACATGGACAGACTCAAAAAACTCCAGCTATTCTCCATCTCTTATTGTCTACTAAGATGCAATCTCTGCGTGACTTACAAAGCCATGTCTGACCGAGCTCTGTTAGAAATGCTACATCTAAAGAAATCCCGATCCTTCCACACCACATGCTCCGGAGACCTCAACCTTATTACCACAATCAACAGAACATGCTGGCGGGACAGGCTCATAACCCAGAGACTGCCCATGCTATGGAATAGACTTCCCATACATGTCAAGCAGAGCACCTCACTGGTCCTCTTTAAGAGAAATCTTGATGAGTGGATGGGAAATAGAAAGTTCACCAGGAGACAACGTAATGGTGCACGTACGGCAACTGCTCGGCTGGAACCTCAATAGAACAAAAAGATATATAGCCAGCAGAAATGGTGATGAATGAAATAATTTAATGAAAAACAAAGATAGAGGATAACATACCCTACTATCTGTAATGTCTAAACCAGTTTCGGCTATATTAGCCTTCTTCAGTGGAAACATCAAATAATCACTGGCATCAGTATATATATCTCACAGCACACGGGCAGTAAATTGGTTAATTAAAATTGGTCATTAAGACCAGGTGGAAATAAAGCCCCTAATTTGATGATCCATTTACATTCCTCAAATTTCAATAGATTATGCCAACCCAGCTTGTCCCTGCATTTACCAACAATACAATCAATGACCATAAATTTGAAAGAAGCAGAATTGTGTTTAACAACATGTTTGTATAAAGCATTATTGTTGCGTTTATTCCCAATTTCGCTAAGATGTTCCCCTATCCTGATACGGAAATATCTGGAAGTCTGCCCAACATAAAATGATGAACATGTGCAAGTGGCTAAGTAAATGACCCACTCTGTGTTACAATTGGCCCAAAAATTAATATTGAAAATCTCCGAAGTATTACGACTAGTAAACTCCCTGGTGTGTTGGACCCTCTGGCAATAGGAACAATGGCCACATGGTATACAACCCAAAACTGGGCCACCTCTCAAAGTATGTTGGATGGAGACAGAGGGATTAAAACCCACCCTCTTATAATGGCTGAACAATGAACCTAATGTCTGACCCCTCCTGAAAGAAAGCGAACATTTGTCCTTCAGGTAAGGGTGTAATTTCTCTTCTGCCCTCAAAATATTCCAATGTTTATTAATGATGTTCATAAATCCTCGTGTGTTACATCCATATGTAGTAATTAGACAAACTGGATCGTCAGAAACATCCTTATGTTTGTCTTTGTAATGTAACAAATCAGCCCTGTTCTGGTTAGAAGCCCAATGGCAAGCAGAACTCACCGTACCTTGGGGCGCAACCTCTCTCCTGAAACCTACATATTAAATCATTATGGGCAAGCTCAAAGGTTTGTTGATTTGAACAGATCCTTCTAGCTCTTAAGAATTGTGACTTGGGGATATTCTGGATGATGATACAAACTCAAAATTTTTCATGCATTATTCTTTACTATCTATAATCTATTAATTTTATCTAATGTTCTTTCATAGTCATTTCTTCTGTGTTTATTTGAAATTGTTTTCTGGTGTCAAAATACTTTGGATTATTATATAATTTGTAATTTGTTATAGTTTTGTATAACTAGTATGAATCACTTTTTGTAACATACTTAGTTCTGGAGCTTTTCTCCCCAGGACTCCATTGAAAACGGGTTATTTGGCCCAATGGACTATCCTGGTAAACCAACTGCAAATAAATAAATAAATAAAAATAAATAAATGTGTTGTGGGTGGAAGCTGGTGGCATGTAAAAGTGAATTGTATTCAGGAAATTTCCGGTACATCCATGTCAAAAGAGTATCATCAGGATTCCTGCTAACCTCAACATCAAGGAAAACAATCCTCATTTTATGATAGGTTATTTTAAATTCAATTCCCCACACATTATCATTGAGGTAGCAAACAAATTCCTGAAGATAGATTTCGTCCGACTTCCACACCATCCAACAATCATCCAGATAATGCCTCCAAATGTCCAATTCATCCATGTATATATTGTGATTTGGATCATTAATCATAACCTCCTCAATATAGGTCATAAAGAGGTCAGCATAAATGGGTGCAAAAGAAGCACCCATTGCTGTTCCCTTAACCTGCCAAAAGGCATTGGTCCTGGAAAAAGAATATGTTACTAGTCAAAACGTATTCAGCCAGGCATATCAAAAAGGTATTAAATCCTGGCTGGCACAAACCAGATCTCCCCAACCAATAATCCAAGGCCTGCAAACCTGCACAATGTGGAATATTAGTATATAGAGAGGTTACGTCCAAGGTACATAACAAGCAATGAGGGTCCAATTGTGTATCGCAAATGATGTCCAAAAACCGAGTAGTGTCCTGAATTCTAGCTCTTATCAAAGGTAATAAAGGTTTTAGAAAATGTGTTAAATATTCAGATAAGGGTTCAGTAATCGAGCCATGTCCTGATGCAATAGGTCTCCCAGGGGGGCATTTAGCATCCTTATGTATTTTAGGTAGGAGATAAAAATATTGTTTACATGGAGATGAAACCTTCAATTGGTTTCTATCTGACTCGGTTATAATGCCCTCTTCCTGGGTTTGTATCAGGAATGAGTCAATTTTGGTTTGGAAGTGATTAGTTGGGTCCAATGGCATAGCCATATAATATTTTTTTGTCCCCCAATTGTCTCATAGCTTCTTTATTATATTCAGACTTATCTTGAATCACTACCGCTCCACCCTTGTCTGCTTGTACAATCACAATAGCTGTATTGTTCTTAAGCTCAGCTATACATTGTACCTCTTCTTTAGAGAGATTATAAGAAACCTGAAAACCCTTAAGATTACAATGTAAATCCTTCAGGACACTAGCTTGGAAAATGGAAACCAAATGTGACATAGGTGGAACAAAAGTTGATTTTTTAAATCTGAATCCCAGAACTGTAGAAACTTTGTCATTTGTGAAAAACAATTTCAAATTAAGAAGATGACAGAAATTGACTACATCTTGTGCCAAAGTATATTCCAGGACAAAAAAAACAGGAACAAAATTCAGCCCTTTGTTAAGCACTTTAATTTGTAAATCATTGAGATGTACAGATGAAATATTATGAACATTGGTACTTTGTATTAGTGTTCTATCATCAGTTTTAACAGAAAGTTCACCCTGGGGATCACTCCAGTGGCTGTACTTGATAGAGGCACAGAACTAACATTGCGCAGCATGATGCCAGGGCACTTCTATGGGCTAGGCTTGTAAAGGCTCCAAAGCCATTAGCCTAGTACACACCTATGAACCTCACAAAAGAGCAGGCTGTTTTATGGTTAAACAGGTTTTTATCTGCGTGTTTAGTCTGCTACATAAATTACTGACATGAGTTTTGAGTAAAAGTGTATGGCCTACTAAGAGACCAAGATACTTGACATTGGCTGATTTACACCAAAGACTGGGTATATGCACAACCTCCCCTTTGCCTCCTATATTCCCATATTGCTACTAAGAGCTGGATTAAAAAAAAAACAACTGCAAACTGAAATCACCTTACAAAGAAAAGCATATTTATATAACCATTTAAAGGCACTTGTATTCCTGAGCTGTCAACTTACTTCTTGCATTCATGGCCTGTAATTATTAGATCAGTATGGGAGACAGTTTCCTGGTTGCTATGATTGTATTGAGGAAGTGTGCAAAGTTCACTCATGGAATTGTTTTAACTTTATTTTATTAATTTTAAATACAACTACTTTTTACATTTTTGTAGCAGAAGATTTATATATACTAGAAAGCAGAATGTGCTCAAATCAGACAAAGAAATTTTTTAGAAGTCTCAACCCACTTAGAAAAATCTCAGTTCCTTTACTGTGGGACAGATGAACGCTGCTGTATGCATAACTATTATTAAGTAAGTGCAGTTACATTTATACAAGAAAAGCAGTTTGGGGTTGGGTGGATATGGGCTGGGAACTGCCTCTGGTTGGAGATCTGAGGGAGATGGGACAAAGGGTGAGCTTTCCTTATGCCCTTGGATTGAATGCTGGATGGCTGACACAGAATGGGGCCATTTCAGCCTGCGTCCACCTCCCTCCTTTAAAGAAATGTTTTCATATAATATGACTCAGACAAGGAACCTTGAGGGAAGTAAAGAGATCTAAACACTTAGTTAAAATCTATATACTGATTTGTGGCACTTTTGTGCCAACATCATCAGATCTGTCCCTAATTATAAAGACATGTAATAACAGTATAAAAACTGAAAAATATAATGAAGAAATATAAAAACAAATCTCCCATATCACATGTCATTTTAACATTTGTATTGGAACTGTGACTCTACTTTTATGGGAGGTATGTGTGAGCAGATAATGTTAATGACCAAAAATAAATTGGTGTTAAGTGCCAGACAGTGGGGACAGGTCTTAAAAAAATGGAACATATTTAATACAAGCACAAACTGATTATTTCTCCAAAAGCCATTTTGTCAATGAGGAACTTTTTCCTTTCATAATTTAGCAAATGCTAGAATAAATCTGAGAGCAGTCCATCTCCACCCACCCTTAAACAGCTTGGCTTGTATACATTTAACTGCACTGCTTGATAACAGTCATGTGTAGAAAAGAGCTTCTGGAGTTTTTGTTTCTGCCTGATTTGAGCATATCCTGTTTTCTAGCATAAATGCACCAAAATGATTTTCTGCTGACCACCAAGATAACCATAGTACTATGGCCAAGAGTAAGAGGCATTTCCACTGCATGTCATGCTTAAGACTGTTTTCTCTTTTACTCCTTGTGATTTCTGGCCTCAGAAAACCCAAACTAGACTGGTATGCTCATTGACAAGATAAGTGGCTAGAAATACTTTATGTGCGTGCGTGTGTGTGTCTGTGTGTGTGTGTGTGTGTGTGTGTGTGTGTGTGTGTGTATGTATGTATATATATCTATATATCTATATATCTATATATATATATATATATATATATATATATATATATATATATATATATATATCAATGCAGTCGATTTTGTAACATTCTTTTCCTGTTTGCCCAGTAGGTTTCTTGCTGACGTTCCATATCTTTCATGATGACAAGAGAGGTCAATGCTGGACAGCACAGAGCATCTTGCAGAGTCAGCAATGATATGCAAGAAAGGTAACAGAAGTATCCATCACCACATAATGGAAGCCTTCCCAAACCTTTAAGACAGGAACTCATGAGGAGGAAATAGTCTAATGGAGAGAAAGGAGCTGTAGCTCTCCCTCTGGCTGGCTGAATTCTATCTGTCTTTGGGTTAATTCTCCACAGTATCTGTCTCCCAACACGTCCTGCACAACCAGTAGAAATGGCTAGGAAGCAGTACATGCTTCTTTTTTTTTTTTTATCCCACCACTGCTGACTTCTGGACCCGTCCCCCCAATGTACTCCCTATTGCCCCATTGCTGCTATCACAACTTGGCAGGCTTCCCATTATGACATGCACTAGGAGGGTCTCCCTACTTAAGGAATCCCTATCATTTCAGACTTGTATGGGTTGCATCTGATGGCAGAGCACAGCATGACAAGATAGGCAGGAAGCCTGTTACACTGCAGACAGTGAGGGATTTTTCTTTACCTAATCCACATTGCCTTGCTGATGCTTATAGGTTCATAGGTTGGTACTAGCTATCGGCCCTAGCCATAACAATTCCCTGGCCTTCATATATATGTTCACTGTCAGGGCCAAGAGGTATAGCCTGAAGGCATGCTCACCTGGCTGAAGAGACAATGTCTTTTTGGTTTACCACCACCTCAGTGCACTGGCTCTTTTCCAAGCTCTGGCCTCCATCAGGGCTCCACAAAAGGATCTGCCCAGCACATCCCTCCCACACCCCAAGATAGACGCTCACATACCATGTGATCAAGCTTCCTAAACCACTACTTGAACTCTGGTCACACATGAGGTAGTCAGACTGAAGAGGATGGGAGCAAAATAAATAGCCTAAAAGTTGCAGCTGCTGGCAGATGTGAAATTCCCACTACCACTAATCTTCAGATTAGACAGGATCAGATTTGTGATGTGCCTCCCCTGCTGTATTAACTACAGGCGAGGAAAAAAAAAACTCCTTCATTTGCAAGCAGGTAACAATCCTCTTAGTCACCTGTATCTCAGAGGATCTCAGCAAGGAACTGATCAAAAAATAATTACCGTAGTTATTTCAATTCATTAAATCACACTTACAAACAACACTGCAATCCTGTTAACTGTCTGAGGGTGTCAGAAGCTTTGCTTTTCAGCCTGCTAGACTGCAGAGGTCACCTCATTAAGGCTTGCATGACATTCTAAGGGATGTGCTGAATGGAAATCCTCAAATGATATAAATACGTAGGTGATTTTTATTATCGCATTACAATAAGCATAATATTATATCAATAAGCGGTGTCTTACTTTGGATGTGCCAGTCTTCGTATTTTCAGAATCTGTTCTCTGTATAAACCTCAGTTGAGAGTTTGCAAACTGGCAGCAAAAAAGGTTGCTTTTGACTGTTTTCAATCAGATTACTTTTATAATGCTGCTGCAATATTGGAGTTTTAGTGTCAAGCCCTTGTGACTGGACTGTCTTATTCTCCTATTCTCATAACAATTACTTCACAGGTACAAATCTAGTTAGTGGCATCTGTTTAACTTTAACAACTGTTCTTATTTCCTTGTACTTATTCAACACAGACTAATAATAAACTGTGTAAACATCTGATGACTTTTCAATGATTTCAGCTGTTAAATATCTCTCATTTCACAGTGACAACACTGTCTGGGAAAGAGGCCGTATAGACTGAGGGGGTGAAGTGCGAGACACCAAGATAAATGCAGTTTCTTTCAATGATCTCCAACCATGCTCACACAAGCATTTGTATAAGGATGCCCAGAATATTTAGAATCATATCAATTTGGGACGGTTTCCATTTAAATGATTTATAAGCAAGGAAACAAATGTATGGATCAGGGATTGTTTTTAAGTGATTCGCTGAAGATTCTATGAACATTACAGCAACTGATGAGTCAAGTGCCATGATATATTTATCTGCTAGCTTTTGTTTGTTTTTTTGTCCATTTTTTAATAAAAAGCTTCATAAAATTTTTATTAAACCACAGCCATAAAAAATTAGCTTCTGTAGTTCTGATGTTACTATAGGTTAACATCTGGCATGTCCATAGACTTTGATGGGGCACCTTTGAGCATGTGCAGTGGTGCAACCTATTAAAGTTTGTAGGTGCTGCAGATGCTCTTCCACTGCCTAAACACTGAAGTTAAAGTTCCCTGTTCTTCCTCATTGTTGTTAGCACATGGAATCTGTATTTTAAAAGTATTTGTAAACATTAATAACACTACAAAAACATTAGCCGATGGGGAAAGCACCGTTTTGGGGAGTTTATGCACTGCATGCTGTGATGCAAAGGTAAGTTTTACAATGTCAGGAAATCACTTTAGCTTTTTTATTTATTTTGTTTTACTGGATACATGTGGCCAATACAGACATGTCTAGGTCTATAGCAGCATCTGTAACAACAAACAGTGGCTGACTCAGCTGCACTGTACTTCACATTTTATTAGCCATTCCCATAGATAGAGGTGGCAATTTCATAAAATTTATAAAGCATTCAGCTGGAAAAATAGTTTGCCTACACAATAAAGCTTGACAGAAAGTATGGAAAGGTGTGGTCTCTAAATACAGTGCAGTGTCTTTTTACCCACAACATATTGTTTTGTCATCTATGACTGTTCTGACTGGCTGAAAGCACTAGTAGGATGAGGAAGGAAAAATATCTTCAAAGTTCAACATTTTAAGTATCCTTCTTGGAGAACAGAACTTCTGTTTCTCAGCTGATAAGACTTAACATTGCAGATACAATCAGCAAAAAGTAGGAAAAATGTATGTTTGTATTTTTCATACGGAATAGTATTACATCTAATGTTGTCAATCTTCATTTATCCTTCATATACAGGTTCGGTTCTGAATATCAGCACTGACTTGGCCGTTGCTACAGCCCGCGAGAACCAAAAACACTCGAGCTTAAGTCCTATCCGGAATGCTCTTCTCCAATTTACCTCAGATCTCATTTCCCACTTTCCCGTAAGAGACACGTTGCCAACTAGCTCTGGAGCCAACTGTTATTTTTTCCTTTGTATTTCTAAACTTTGTATTGATATACTTTTTTCTTCTACAGCTTTCTTGTTGTTATAATTTCTCTATAGTCTACCCTATTTTGATAGCCGTTTCTCTCTCCTCTTTTCTTTCCCTTATACACTTTGATGTATTCTTATCTACGATCGCTGGTAGCTTTCTGTACCTTCAGGCACACTATTCTACCATTGTTGGTAATCTTTATCCTTACCTCTTTTCTCTTATCTTAAAAAAAAAAAAAAAAAAAAAAATAGTAGTAGTAGTATACGTTTTTCCCTTATACACTTGGTGTATTCTTACCTAACAATGCTGAAAGCTTACGTATCTTCAGATACTCTATTCTACCATAGCTGGTAGTTGTTTTCTTTACCCTTTTTCTCTTATCTTTTTGCCTTACAGTGTGTGTGTGTGTGTGTGTGTGTGTGTGTGTGTGTGCGTGCGCGTGTGTGTGCGTGCGCGTGTGTGTGAGTGCGCCATTCTTGCTGTGTGAATCATGGCTGATAAAGTCAAAGGTACCTGTGGATTTAAGAAATGTCTTTTGCATGGCTGTAAATTGCCCAATTCTGATGGGCACTCTCTTTGTGTTTACTGCCTGGGCCTGGTGCACTTACAGGAAGACTGTTCTATTTCTCATGGTTTCAGTCACCATGCCCTGGTGAAAAGGAAGAACAAACTGTTATTAAAGGGGATGATAAAATCTACCTTTGAAGAGGCAATCTCTGGTCATGATAGTAAAATGGAGGTTCCCCATCCTCGTCTTCCTCCTCTTCAAGAGCTGAGAAACCTAGAAAAAGTCAATCTGTGCTAGCTTCTCCCTCAGCTCTGACCACCAAAAGACTTAAAACGTCTCGTTTCCACTTCCAGTATAGAACCAGGAGTAACTTTAAAGGATTCTTCAGCATCAACCTCAATACCGAAAGTTTCTCCTCCACTGGGGCCAAAGCTGTCAGCACAAACCCAAGGACAGACCATGGCACAGATAGTCTCAGTGCTGTCTCCTATTTCAACACAGATGGCTTTGGTGTCAATGGAAAATACTGAATTTTCATTTCTTGATCGTCCTAGGACCAGATATTCCCCATCCATAGATCCTTTTGCAGGTCAATTAACTAGTCCCTTTTTGGAATGACCAAGATCCCCTTCTACCCAGTAAATTCATTCCACCAAGAGTCTAACAGAATTGGATGTGTTGGGATTTGTGGATCAGCTCATTGTGGCAAGGGGAATTTCAGATATGTATGTCCTCAGTTCAAGCCCCTTCCAGTACCAGAACCCTTCCTTCAACTCCAACTTCTCTTCCTCCTCCAACTATCTATGAGGTCTGGGAGATCCCAGCTCCGAGTTTCCCGGTGCCAAATGTTTCAGTCCCAGCTAGCTCTCCATCTCCAGCACCAATTCCTACCCTGAGTTCTTTGGCTCTTTCGGATCCTGAGACCTTTTAGGGTAGTGGCTATGTTGTCAGTTCTGGGGGCAGGACTCTACTCCAGTTTTTGTGGAGCCATCTCAGCACCTTGGGGCTTTGCCACTTATTAGCTCAACCCTAACTTTAGCCTCAGGGGTGGTTTCTTTGGAGCATGGGTTGACCACATTTCTGAGGCAGTCTCTCAGTTCTGGGCTCTGTTCTTTCCCCATATCCAGAACTTCAACCAATACCTGAACAGCGAGCACCAAAACTGCAGGAGTCAACTATACAGATCTTGTCCTCTTCTGACACCTCTCAAGATTGTCCCACTGAAGAGGTTCCTCAGAAGAGGAAATGTAAGAGGAAACACCTTGAGCCCCCAGAGGAATCTATCATGGAGGACATGGATTACAATGAAGGAGAGGATTCCCACCATCACCCCCGGAAGATGTCTGAGACATCCTTGAGATCCTTAAGCAGAGGGATGGCTGAACATCCCAAAAGAACTCTTCAGAGGAATCAGTGTACCTGCAGGCTTTTGGTGCTCAACATTCTACCTCTTGGGTAATTGCATCTGCTGACAAGCTCATTAAGTTGATCTCGCACTGGGCGTGGAAGGCTCCTGACGCTGTTGAACCCATCCCTAAGAGCCAAATGAAATTCTAACTGCACCAGAGGATCAACAGTTTTGGGCAAAGAGATTGGTGGTAGATGCCATGGTGGTAGTGGTGGCCACAAAAAATAGAGAGTCTCGGGTGATGGATAGGTTTGGCAAGTGGGTTTATGCTTCATTGACTTTTGCATTATGGTCTTTGAACTTTACGGCACATTTCACCAGACTTCAAAGTGATCTGATTAGAGTTATCAGATACCCTGGCAGGAGCTGTATCAGACGAAGTCCAACATAAGGTTGCTTCTCAGTTGGCCACCCTAGAGTCCATTTCAAATTTGTCCATGAGGCTCATAGCACATGCAGCTGAAAGGATGTCTAGAGCAGTGTGATCAGGCATGGCCATAAGGAGACACACCTGTATGTGCTTGTGTGAATTTGCGGAGCCATTCAAGTCTTCATTCATCAATGCCCCCTTTGATGGGTCGTCCCTTTTTGGCCCTAAAGTTCAAGAAACTTTGTACAGGTGTGAAAAGGATGGAAAGACCCTTTCTGCAGCAGGCGTATGTTTTTCTACTCCTTAATGGTCCTATTCTAGGAGCCAGAGGAGCGGGGAAAATGTGGTTCAAAAAGTCCCAAGGGTCCTTCCAGGACACATGGCAGTGGCTCCCCCAGGGGCATAGGGGGGAGTTTTAATGAAAGACACCATCCACGAGGCAGAGATGGCTCACAAAATCAGGGTTCCAACGATATATTTCTTAGTAAACCCTACCAGCACTCCTGAAAGGAAGCCCAATTGCCTTCCTCTGGAGGCAGTTGGGGGGGGCATTTATCCCTGCACCAACACGCCTGGCTTCAGATGACTTCGGATGTCTGGGTGCAGAGGATCATTACCAGAGGCTACACCATACCTTTCTTTCTACCCCCCAATGCAAAAATATCCCAGACATTCTACCCAGTCAGAGGGCACCTTCAGTATTAGAAATCCAAAAACTGCTAGAAAAAAAACCAAAAGTCTCCTCCAAGAGGTCCAATAAGATCAGACAGAATCTGGCATTCACTCAACATTCTTTTTAGTGCCAAAAAAGATTGGGGACTAGTTTTGGATCCAAGTGTTTTGAACAAATCCATTAGACAGACAAAATTCCAGATGGTCACAGTTCAGTCTATTCTCCCTTTTCTAGCGAAAGACAATTGGATGTGCTCTATAGATCTCCAGGATACCACATAAAAATGGACAAGCACTCCAACAGATTTCTCTGCTTCTGGCTGGAAGCCAGTAATTATCATTTCAGAGCTCTGCCCTTTGGTCTCACTACAACCCCCAGGGTGTTCACCAAATGCATGGCAGTAGTAGCAGCTTACTTGAGAATGCACAGATTCTGGGTGTTTTCTTACTTAGATGACTGTCTCATTACTGATCTCACCATGCATCTTCTAGAACAAGCAAGAGACTATGTTTTCCAGACCTATGCCAACCTGAGGATGACTATAAATTACAAAAAAAATCACAACGGACTCTAACACAAACTTTAGAGTTTAAAGGAGAAGTTCTAAATACCAATACTTGCATAGCCTCCCTACTTTATCCAAGATTGCAAAACTTCAAGGTCCAATGCGAAAATTTGTCAGAAGAAAGAGAGTAGCTGCACGACTAGTCTTACAAGCCTTAGGATCGATGGCAGCAGCCATATGGTTAGTTTCCTTAGTGAGATTTCACATGAGAATTCTACAGTGGCTTCTAGCATCTCAGTGGTCCATACTGTATCAACCAATGTCAGATCAGATTTTGATTACCAACCTTTGCAAGAAAGACCTAACTTAGTGGATTAATTCACAGGAAATTCTACTGGGCCACCCCTTTGTACCATGTCAAGCCCAAGCCATGGATGCCTCCTAGATGTGGTGGGGGGCATTATCTGGGCAAGACTGTCCAAGGCACTTGGCCCCCCATAGAGGCCAACTTGCATATCAATGTTCTAGAGCTGAGAGCAGTGCTTTTAGCATTGCATGCCTTTCAAACTGCTCTCCCCTTTGGAACAATTGTGATTCGGACACACAATATGTTGGTAGTTTGGTCCATCAACAAACAAGAAGGAACCAAGTCTTACCTCTTTGTCATGAAGCTGTCAGGGGTTTGGCAGTGGGCAATCTCTTCCAACTGCTTCCTAATAGCAGTGCATATTCAGAGGAGTTCCAGTGCGATATCAGATAAACTGAGCAGATGTATTCTCCTTGCTCACATGTGGTCTCTCAGTTCCAAAGTGGCAGAAAAGGTTTTTCATTGCTGGGGTCAGCCTTGCTGCAACCTATTTGCATCACCCCTGAACAAGAAGTGCAGCAGCTACTTCACTCTGGTCCCTCCTTCAGGTAAGTCATTGAGAGACGCTCTCCTGCACAATTGGCCCTCTGGACTTTTATACACCTTTCCTCCCAATTCCATTAATTCCCCAATTTCTATAAAAAGCTATCCGGTTGTAGAGCTAGGTAATCCTCACTGCTCCCTTCTGGCCTTGACAGATTTGTTTTCCCCCTTTCTTTAACCTTATCTGATTCAGCGATGTGGATTCTGGACCCAGATCCAGATCTCCTATCTCATCTACAGGGATTAGTTCATCCAAACCTTCAAACCCTCAAGCTCATGGCTTGGCTTCTTCAGTTCCATTGATTGGCAGGTGTAATAAACTTTCTTCCCCAGTTCATAGGATTCTTTTGGCTTCCCATAAGCCTTCCACCAGAAAACTCTACAACAGTAAATGGAAGAGATTTTCCTACTGGGCTTGTGATAATAACACTGACCCCTTCTCCGCTCCTATCGATAAAGTCTTAGAATTTTTAGCTTTTCTCTTTGAAGCAGGGGCCTCTTCCTCTAGTATCAGGGTTCACCTAGTAGCTATTTCAAATTTTCATAATAGGTTTGAAAAATATTCATTAATTTCTCATAAATTTTGCAAAGCATTCTTAAACTGGACCTTGATGTTTAAACCTCAGTATAAGGATCCTTATACATCGTGGGATCTAAACTTAGTGTTACAGACAATAGTGCATTCCCTCTTTGAGCTTGCTGCCGACTGTGACTTGAAATACTTACCTTGGAAAACTATATTTCTGGTAGTGATTATTCTGCCAGAAGGATTTCAGAAATTCAAGCTTTATCTTGCAAACCACCATATTTGATATTTCACAAAGACAGGGTTTCATTGAGAATGAACCCTTCCTTTTTACTAAAAATGGTGTCAGAAATTAATATCAATCAGGCAATCAATTTGCCAGTATTCTTTCCCAATTTCATAAACAAATGTGAATACAGTTTGCATTTATTAGATGCTCATAGACAATTGTGCTTCTGTCTTCACAGAACAAAAGACATAAGGAAATCTGACCAACTGATTGTTTCATTTTTAAGTACTAGATTGCGTAAGCCAGTCTCCAAGGTTACCTTATCTAGATGGCTAAAGGATTGTATATCCTTCATATACAACAAGAGGAAAGTTGAATTACCTGGGCCTGTTAGGGCACATTCTACTTGAGCCATGGCTACCTCAGCAGTTTTTCATTCTAAGGCTTCCATGGACAATAATTGTGCAGCAGTGACAAGTGCTACCCCACATACCTTTATTACTCATTACAAATTGTATTTGGTCTCTAGGAAGAGCATCATTTTGTTCTATGGTGCTCAGAAATATCCTTCCTTGAGTTCTCCTAAGATCTAAGGTAGCTGGGAACTCTGTCCCATATGTCAAGGATAAATGAAGATTGACAAACATCAGATAAAGAAGTTATGTACTTACCGTAATGTTCCATCTGTTTTGTCAATCTTCATTTATCCTTGACTCCCCACCATCCATCCCCCTTCATTTAGGCCTTTTGGTAGAACAAATTATGGTCCTAGTTATACATTTTTTCATACCGGACATGAGATATGGTCTCTATATAGATGTTATTGGAATTATACCTTCTGTCTTTTTCTATCTAGAAACTCGATCTGAGGTAAATTGGAGAGGTGCTTTGGTAGGACTTAAGCTTGAGAGTTTTTGGTTCTCGAGGGTGTAGATAACAGCTAAGTCAGTTCTGATATTTGGAACTGAACCCATATGTCAAGGATAAATGAAGATGGACAACACAAATGGAATGTTATGGCAAGTACATAACTTCTTTTTCTATAATTTTAATTGTTTACCTAGTAGGAGCACAACCTCATCCTCCTGACCTTTTGGACCTACCCTTATGATCTAATGTAGGTATTACGACTCTGACTTTTATATGACCCACTTTTAAGTCTCATTGCATTCTCTCAAAACCTATTTGCAAACGTCTGTATCTGCAACTGCTTTTATATTCTTACACACTCAATGGAAATAGCAGACTTGGAGGTTACCTCAGAGTCTGTAAGAATATGATTAACTTTATCTGCTTTAGATACAATACTGCATGATAACTATAAGAATCAATCAGAGGAGTTTAGAAAGGATTAGGAAGAGAGATTGGATAAGCAATTCACAAACAGACAATAGGAGTATATATGTATATCTCCTAAATATGCAACAAAGTCTAGAAGATTTAGGATCTTTGCCTGGAAGTGTTTATATAGGTAATTTTATACCCCACGTAGACTAAAGAAGTTTTCCTCAGGTGGATAGCAAGGGTTGGAAGGTGTGACAGGCAAGAAATGGTGGCTGGGAACATATTTTTGGGAATATAATGAGCTGGCAGACTTTAGGGATTCCCTGCAGACCACTCTGCCAGATATTCTGGGTGAGCAGATTGGATTGACTTGGGAGATGATTTTTTGCGTTATGATACAGAAATGGAATTGCCTAGACATAGCAAACCCTTGCTGAGCCTAACTATGGTGACTGCCAGAAAAGCAATTACTAGAAAATGGAAATCAAAGTCTAGATCAACTTTACTAGAAGTAGTGAATATAGTAACAGAGCTAAAACAACTGGAATTGGGATCTTTAGAAAAGGGAGGGAGCAAACTACATAGGAAAACATTGGTAATTGTGGGCACAACAATATATGCAGAGCAGGAACAAGGTTTAAGAGGCAGGATTTGAATGGGCCATATAATGCTTAACTAACAATGACTGAATAAAAATTATAAGTGATGTATATATAATGTTTGTAACTACAGTTGTTTCAATGGTGTCTGTGATGTATACTTTTTGCAACTAAACTGGTGTTATGTTGGTTGTTTTTCATTTGAATAAATGTAAGATTGCCTATGTCGTGTAAAAATGTAATAAAGATGTTTGTTGGAAAAAAAAAAAGAATATGATTAACCTTGGCGTGGGTATGACAAATAATCACCTTATTTTTGCAAAAGATTGTTCACAGTTTCATTCTGTTGATTCACTGCTGAACAAAACACAGACTTTTGCTTAGAAGACATGTGATAACTACAGGACTGAAGTGACTCACTTCTCAGTAGAACTGAATCATCTGCATAAAAAGTAGGAAACACAAGCAATAATTCCCAGGTGAAGCAGATAAAATACATTTGTGAGAAGATGTTTAGACTAAATTATACATGATATACTATGGAGAATAGCTACAGGTTCAAGCCTTAACATTGCAGTACCCCCCCGTCAGTTGGGGAAGAAGAAATGGATCCTTTGATCATGATCAGCATATATATATCTTTCAATAAGGTAGCTAACAAACCATACAAAAGTGTTGTCAGCTGTAGTATCTCTTTTAACAGTTTGAATAACAATGAGTGAACCCCATCTACAAAGGCTTTAGTGAGATCCACAAGGAGTGTCTATGTCAATTACCAGTGACCCATACTACAAACAGAGATCGGTCTGAGGGAGAACAAAGCTGTCCTTGCTTAAGCCACGCAGTGTTTGGGCTAATATTCTGCTTCTCCTTATAAAGTGATTTCCCTGAGTACGAGGGTCAACAAGGATTTCAAAGATTTTATATCAAAACTTGGCACAAAATATAAGCATGTAGTTTGTAGGGTTATTTGCATCACCTTATTGCAGTCTAGTTAAATAGAAAACTACAGGGAGGCAAGATAACTTAACATGAACAAAGATAAATGCAGAACAACTACACAAAACAAAGAAAAATATCTATACAATTTACAAGAGAAGTGATGCATATGTAACCAGTACAAAAGTAAAACCTATCTCAAATAATAAATTAGCAATTCCTGACACTGTGATACAAGAAAGAAGGTAAAAGACCAGTTATATACACATTTATTATGATTCTTCTTAGAGTTTGTAATCCAGAAACAGGATAAAAAGTACTGATTTTAAAAACAGCATCCTAATATAAGCTATGAGTAATTCCATATTATGTAAAGTAAACTAAATGGGATAACAAAAGCATGGAAAAGTGTGAGTAAAATAATTCAAAATAAGACTTTTTTAAATTTTCCGTAAAACATTTTCATAAAAAAATAATATGGGAAGGCTCTGCATGCAAGAAAGATGATACAAGTATTGGGAAGCAGAGAGGATACAGTAGGAGTACATTTTAGAAATCTAGGATGCAACACTGTTCCTTCAGGTTCATTTCCTTACTGGAGAGCGTCTTGCGTGGAGCCTGCATGTTCTCCTTACATCTTTCTGGGTTATTTCCTGGGGTTGCAGTTTTCTCATATATCCC